>NW_026000196.1:6084559-6086049 GCF_001458135.2 Marmota marmota marmota
CCCCGCCCCTGCCTCATTCGCAATCTCCCAGCACCTCCCGGGCCACCTCTCAAGTCAAACTCTAGCAACCCCATCCTTGCTTCCGGAAGCCCAAACAAAACACTCTCCCCCTCTCACAAGCACACACCTCTCAGGAGTAGAGGGAACAGAGTCTTGGGGGTAAATATTTGTACTGAAGCCATCCTGTCCACAGTCCTGGACGGAGAGGCCCACCCCTTGGAGCAACGCCTCAGACAGGCTGCCTGGCTTGTCCTGGGTGGCCCCACCCTGAGGAGCAGGAGGAGTCCTCACCTGGATGAGCCTGTGGAGGAGACGTTCGCTCAGCACCCGCAGGGAGACCCGCATGCAGTGGTCCAACTTGGCCTCGTGCCACAGCAGCCTGTCTGTGGATGTGTCATAGATGGTGTAGCTGCTCATGTCCTCCTTCAGGGCCTTGAAGTCATGCTTCAGGTCATGACCCACCACCAGCTTGCCTTTCAGGATCGACAGGATCTGCCCAGAAAGACACAGGCCCCACACTTATTCATCCTGGGTCCTCCAGGTAGATGGGGGGCAACTTGCTACAGTTAGGGGGCTGGCAGGGAGCAGCCCTACCTCCACTTGCTGTGTGACCTTGGGCAAATCACCATCCCTCTCTGAGCTTCAAACATATCTAGGAAGAGATTGGACCAGGTCCCTTGTTATATGCCATGCCAGGCAGTGCCAAAGGGACTTGTCCAGTGGCTCAGATGCATAAGGGCAGTGGCTGGTATTTACTGTTTCCCATGTGCTGGCATATATCAAGATGTATCACCTAGATCACTTTTGTGTGTGTGTGTGCATGTGTGTGTGTGTGCATGTGCACCCACTGGGGATGGAACCCAGAGGCAGTTTACCACTGAGCCACATCCCCAGTCCTTTTTTAAAATTATGAGACAGGGCCTCATTAAGTTGCTGAGGGTCTTACTAAATTGCTGAGACTGACCTCTAACATTTGATCCTCCTGCCTCAGCCTCCTGGGTTGCTGGGATAACAGACAAGCGCCACCATGCTCAATGGTCACATCTTTTGATATCCTCAACAACCCTACTGTGGCAGGTAGAATAATGGCCTCCCAAAGATAGGTATGCCCTAATCCCCAGAATCTGAAAATATGTTCCACGGCAAAAGGAATTGTTAGAGTCTGTAAACAAGTCATGATGGCTCCTGGCATTTTGCCAGAGAAATGTTAGAGTCTGTAAACAAGTCTGGATGGTGCCTGGCAAAATGCCAGAGGGAGTGGTTTGAGAAGTAACAAAAGCAAGCCATTGAATGTGGAGATTCCTTATTGGTTGACTGATGTATCTAGTTTATGCTAATTAAGATAAGCTGTGTGGAATGTATAAATACCACTCCTGTCCTGCAATAAATGGCTCCTACTGCTGTATCAATCTACACAAGTTGCTCGTCACAACCCCCCCCCCGCCCCGTTATTTTGCCCAGCTGGCCGGGCTGCGGCAAGGAATTAAAAT
>NW_026000196.1:6087179-6122810 GCF_001458135.2 Marmota marmota marmota
GCCCAGGCCCTTAGGACGCGGAGCCGCGGAATCTGCCGCGGCGCCTTCCAACTCCAGAGCAATCTTCAGAACATAAAGCAAGAATATAGTGGTCATCAGAGGTGGAGACGTTTAGAAGTCGTTCTCAGTCAGAATGCAGCTCGCACTTCAGAAGGCCGGCCTCCCTCCCAGCACTCACAGCACTGATGCCCAGGTCCTCCTGATGAAGAACCAGCCCGCCTTCGCCCTTGACTACTTGGAATAATATGCGAGAGGCTTTTAAAAGACTAGGGAGATAAAATACGGGAGGAGTATGAGCAAATCCTCAGTACCAAACTAGCATGGCAGTAGGAATCTTTTGTGAATTCACACATGATCCGATTATGCGGAGACACGGAACAAGACCCATAAGCTGGGTCTCCTGAAGCTTTCTTGCATTATCTGCGCACCAGGTTTGACCTCAAGAGATGGCCCTGTACATTTTGCAACTGGCTTGATGTCACATTTCAGCTCCAAAACTTTGCATCCTGAGAACACTTGAACGTTTCTGCAGGTCCGTTTTATACAACTTGAAACACCTTTCTGGTTGCCACAAGCATATCTTTCTTTTCTGCTCATCCAATAAACAGCTGTGCCCTACTGGGACAGAGTTTCCAAACAAAAATACCTGGAGCAGCAGTTTAGCAAAATATGCCTTCAGTGGCACTCAACAAATGGAGTTTCCCCAAGCACAGTTCTGTAAGAAGTGTGTGTGAGAGACTGTGTATATGTGTGTATGTGTATTTTAAGTTTTTATTTGTATTGTGCAAAAAAAAAAAAATTTGTTTTGAACTCTGGGATTCTGGCTGTGAATTTGATGCACAACAATTATAGTTAAAAACACTTGCTTGTGGGGCTGGGGATATAGCTCAGTCAGTAGAGTGCTTACCTGGTATGCACAAGGCCCTGGATTCAATCCCCAGCATCACCAAAAAAAAAAAAAAGAAAGAAAGAAAAACATTTGCTTGGTCTATAGACTAATCATTTATGTTTCGTGACCTAAGTTGTAACAGTGGATTGTTTTATGTGTAGGTATTATTGTTAAATACAGGGACTGTTTCCAGGCACAGAATATAAATCATAAGTTAGGATGGACATTAAATGTGATTATGATGATATAGCAAAGATCTGCAGTCCTAGATCTACAAATGTGAGGTAAGAACAAGAGACAGGCCATTGACACATGGACTCTACCTAGTCATGTTAGGAAAAAAAAAAAAAAATCTTTGACTCCAAGCCTTAAAATACCCCATGGAGTCGGCGCTCACCTCATTTATATAATCAAAGACCTCCCTGAACACTGAGCCTCTAAAGGGAGACAAGTCTCTCCTGGAGCAGAAGCACTGGGGTTTGCTCAGGAGCAGAGTATAGGTGAGCAAGGGACTGGGCCAGGCCCCAGCAGCACCAACACTTGGAAGGAACCACTTCATCTTTGTATCAGTTATTAAAAATACAATTCAGATTCTTTGGTCAGGTTCCCCCAAATTCTTCTGAGGTGTCCATGTTCAACTGCTTGAGCTTTGTTTTGGCAACCCCACACCCGAATTTGCTTATAGGCTGTTCTTCACCTTGTTTCCAAGGCTGCAGAGCAGAAAGTAGCCCCTGTTTTGAGGAGGAGGAGTTAAGTATACATTTATTTTTTGACTGTGACTTGTTCAGGACCACATTTTTTAAAAATGCCTTATTTCCTTATTATTATTTCTGGAAAGGAAAGTTCTATTAAAGTCGTTTTAGTTTGAACATGGAATCATTTTTTTAAATTATGGCTTATTTTGAAAATTTTTGAGTTTAATTCAAATGTATGCCAGTGCCTTCCAAAGTAAGGTAATATTCAGAGACAGTTGTTCTGATCATATGGCTTAGAGAAATTTCTGGAATATTCACATTTGAAGATTCCTTATTAATGAATGTCTGACTTAAATCTAACCAAAAACTGCAACATTATTCCTTGCACATTTTCATTCTATAGTGTTAACAAGCTTAGTTGCAAATAAAATACATAAGCTATTTTTTTTAAAAGTTGTCATGCCATATTGTTAGGCAAGCAGGACAAGAAGAATGAGTCTGTTCAGGTTCAGTACAGACACGATTTTTTTTTTCCCAATTATTTTCCACGCATGGTTGGTTGAGTCCACAGGCATGGCACCGGGAGCAGAGGGCCCACTGTACAGGCTGACATTCAGGGGGTCTGGGCAGGGCCTGGATTCTGCACTGGCCAGATATGACGCTGCTGGTCTGGAGGTCACCGTGAGGCTTTCAAAGACGACTCTGGGACCCATAAGACCTCAAAGCAGCGCTGGAGGGGAATCCTGTGGGGGGAATGGGGCGGCACCGGAATCCGGAATCCGCAGAGGGGGATGCTGCCGGCCCGGTGGCTGAGGTCACTGCTTTTGCTTGCTGACATCCTTTATGTTGCTGAACAATGTGGCCTGTTTTCCCGTCTAGCAGCTTGGCTCAGGCCCAGTTCACACAAAGCCCAGAAGGAAATCGTGTCTATCCCAGAGACAGCTACAGCCAGTCCCAGACATAAGAGGACCAAGTCATGGTGATGTGGATTCCTGGGAAATTCATCACTTCCTGGACCCAGAGTCCCCCCTGGTTGGACTGGGTGTGTATGGGGGGCGGGTTCGCTGGCACCATGGAAATCATCATGAGGGGTGTATATCCAAGCCACAAAATAAGAGGGGTGAGATAAGCAGAAGAAGGAAGAAAAAGAAGAAGAAAACAGTCTAGCTGGTAGAGAGATACCTATGATTCTCTGCACAACCATGCTGGGACCTGGTCAGGGACAGAGGGCCAGACTTGCTGTGTGGCTTCAGGATGTTAGGAATCCTCTCTGGTCCTCAGATTTTCCATTTGTAAGCAGCCAGGGTTCTGTGATTTCCTAAGGCTGGACTAGGGAGGGATGAGGTGAGGTGACCAGCTAGAGCCCAGAGAAGGATTGGGGGAGGGGTCCACCAGCAGGTCAGACCTGTCACAAGGCAGGAATGCCAGACTTCACTGCCAGACTTCAATGCCAGACTTCACTCACAGGGAGTGGAGACTCTCAAATTCCTGGAAAGAACTGAAGTGCAGTGGGGTAAGGGACATTTGTTGATCTCTTCTTATCAGCCAGGCACTGTGCCAGCGCTTTGCTTAACTAACCACAAGCATCCTCAGCAAGATTATTCTTCATTCCAGGAAGGAGGTGAGGATCAGAGAGGTTAAGGGGCTTGTCCAAGTCAAACAGCTTATAAGTGGAAAGCTGAGATGCAGTATCTGAATCCACCTAACACTGTCATTTTTATTGTCGTTGTTATTATTACCACTACTGAGTGCTTGGGACAAAGAGCACATCCAGGCCCATAATGGCATTCACTGAGGATTTCTGGAATCAGGAATAACAGCCCCCATGAGACAGGGCTTGCCCATCATCTGACCCAGTGGCGACGGGGTGCAGAGGGGTGTATATCCAAGCCACATGGCCAGGGAGTGACAGGCCGCGTTCTGCTATCTGCCTTGTACTCCCTCTGTGGTTACACGCTCCTTCCAAGCATTCCCCAGACAGGCCTGACCCAAGCCATCCCAATCGCTGGGCCACACTGTCTGCATCACTGTCCCCGGGGAGGGTTGGTGGCTGCTGTTCCAGGGGGTACTTCCTACTGCCAAGTCTGGCAATCTTTGCAGACAAGTCTGGAGACCTCTGCAGGAGCCTGTGGCCTCTTGAAGACTCAGCCTTCCCGTCTGTAGTTCCCGTGTCCATTCATGCTCTCCTGGCTGCCAAGCTGCCCAGTTCCCCTGCCCTCAGTTCGTGCCACTTACCCTGGGACTAACCCGGACAATGAGGTCTTCTTCCTCCATCTGTCAAGCCCCAGAGAGCCCCAGCAGGTGGCAGAGCCCCAGCAGGACACCCTGACCCATGCAAAAGTCACTGTTACTGAGCTCACTCCCCCTTCACAAGCCACCAAGTCCTCCCCTTGTGAGATTCCCTCCTAAGCCCCAGGGTAAGTGCCGCTCATCATGCCCGGTTGGCATAAAAAGTATTAAATCACTTTTGTGCTTTACAATCTATTAAAAATTACTGTTAGATAATGCCGAGCACAGTGGCATATGCCTGTAACCCCAGCTACTTGAGAGGCTGACGCAGGAGGATCACAAATTCGAGGCCAGCCTCAACAATTTAGCAAGACCCTCAAGCAACTCAATGAGACACTGTTTCAAAATAAAAAATTTAAAAAGCTGGGATAGAGTTCAGTGATAGAACACCACTGGGTTCCATCCCCAGTACTGGAAAAATGAAAATGAAAAATTACTGTTAGTTTAAAAGAATAAGATTAACCTGCCAGATGGGAGCCTGAGTCTGAGCACTGTCTTGTATCACAGCTTCCTGTGTGTCCTTAGACCAGTCCCCGCTCCTCTCTGAACCTCAGTCTCCTGATTTCTAGGGCTCTCTATAGACCGGGGTTCTCAACCTCAGCACCAGAAACAATCAGGACCAGATACATCCTTGCTGTGTGTGGCAGGGGAGGGGGCTGTCCAGCAGCGTCCTTGGCCTTCACTACCAGATGTCAGTAGCAGCCCCCACTTCCCACGTGGTGCCAACCAGAGTGGTCCCAGAATCCCTCAGTTAGCCATGGGGAGCAAAACCCCACCTCATTGAGAACCCCTGCTCTGGATGATGGCTGGACCTAGCGATGTCTGAAGATAAGGAACACTTTCCTTTTTATTGCTTTCTGGTTTTTTTTTTTTTTTTGGTGGGGTGGGGACTAGGGATTGAACCCAGGGGTGCTCTAGCACTGAGCTACATCCCCGGCCCTTTTTATTTTTTGAGACAGGGTCTTGCTGAGTTGATGAGGCTGGCCTCAAACTGGCCTCGGCCTGCTGAGTTGCTGAGATTGCAGACGTGCCCCACCACAGCCGGCAAGAACAATTTCTTTACACTATAATAGTGACAATCCCATTACAAAAAAACAAAGAAGCAAGAAGATCTTGCAGGGGTCCTACTTAGGGAGAGGGGCTCAGGGGTACCCCAGAGCTTTCCTGGTTGCCTGGCCAGCCCTGGATTCGCCTGAGAGGAGCCTGTAGGGGTTGAAAGGGACTTTAAGCTTCTGCCATCTGGGTCCAGTGTCCCAGCACGGTTTGGCACCCGCATGCCTGATCTGTCTGGGATTGAAACATGACGATGAGGTAGATCAAGCCACCTCAGGGGCCTTGGCTGTCTCACAGGTGTCCTTGATGGCCATGACCTGGCACCACCTCTTCACTCACAGGCCATACTGGATCCTGTCCCCTACAGATGTCGGGCACTTCACATTTATAGAAGGCACTGGCAATCATTGAACTTGAGATTGGAACGGCAGAGCTCCAACTCTGGAGCCAGAATTAAAATCTCTGCTTCACAGTGGACAGTAGACTCAGCCTTGCACCTCAGTTTCCTTATCTGAAAAATGGGGACGATCCTAGGTAACTCCCTCCCACCGTGTTGTGGGAAATAAAGAAAGTGGTATGTGGAAAATGCACAGAGCTGTGCCTGGGACATGGTGCTGGATACACCTGTGCTAATGCATCATTCTTATTGCACAGAGGGGAACACAGAGAGGGTGAGCAACAAGCCAAAAGACACGGAGCAGTCAGGTGGCAGAGTTGAAATTGTACTCATGTCCAGTCAAGTCTAAAGAAAGGATGCTTCCCGTGGCTGTGTAAGTATTGCTATGACTCAACAAAAGCGTAGAGAGCAAAACTGAATACCTGGGCAGAGGCAACCTTATTGCACATGACGGCCAGAACTTCTGTTTTTGAAAATCAGTTTAACTCCCATCCCACAGATATTCTCAGGGGCCCTTCTGAGTGCCAAGCACAGCATCCCATTTGGATGCAGGCAAATACAGCAAGAGCTGTGGCTCTAGATAGATAAGAGTGGACAGGGAGGCTAAGAGGTGCGTGGGCAGCAGCAAGGGAGGTGAGAGACCCCCACTGCAGGGGTCCCATGGGCAGGGAGAGGGGCAGGGTGGGAGAGCATCATAAAGGACTCCTCTCACCTGGAGCTGACATTTCTGGGAGCAAGAATGGAGGACGGGGGGCTGGGTTTGGCCGAAGCTCGGGGTGAGCAGCACTGAGCTGCGCAGCAGGCAGCAGAGTGAGGTGGGTGGGGCCCTGGGGAGCCTTGATGCTGGGTGGCCGCCAGGTGATGGGAGCCATGGGAGGTGTGTGAATGGCAGTGGCTATGAGCTGAGCCAGGCTTCGAGAAGTTTCTCTGGCAGCAGAGCAGGAGTGACGGGGTGAGCAGACCAGAGGTAGCAGGCAGAAAACAAGGCCAGCATTCTCAAGGGGAGTCGGGAGGGGACTGGCCGCCAGCTCTGGATTTCTGCCCTTCTCTGTAGCAGTCACATGTAGTGAACAGCAACCAGCCAGGAGCCACTGCACTTGGGACCACAGCTCATGTCATTGTATCCAACCTACATGAGGTTGGAGAAGAGGCAGGGACTGAGGTCCAGAAGCACTGGAGAATTTGCCCAAGGTCACACAAAACGGGAAGTGACAGGGCAGAAACTGTGAAGCTACTGTGGCTCCAGAGACCTGTCCAGTGACCAATCTGGGCAGACCTCTGTGTCAGGTACACAAAACCTGGCTTTGGCTTGGTGTCTAACTGAGAAACAGGTTAGATGACCGTGGTCTACAGCCCAGACCAAGATGGTATCCTGACTCCCAGGCCAGCACTCAAGGGTGTCCAGGGAATGACAGGTTTTAGGCCTTGGTGTCCAGGTCAGGGAATGCGAGAGGCATTTCTTTATTCTGTTCTGGGTTCTTCCGACTCTTTCCACCCCTTTGATGGGGAGGGAGGCTGGGGACATACCATTGCCCCTGACTGCTCAACAGGGATCACAGGGTAGAGGCTCCTTGCAGTGTCCCAGGGCCTCCCACCAGCACCTGAACACATCTCTACCTCTTTGTACTATGCTCCCCTTCCCGGGGATTCTGCTGTGGTCTCCTCCTTCCAACACCTCTTGGTCTCCAATCCTTTGTCCACCATGGAAGACTCGGACCCTGGAACTATCCCTGGGGCCTCTGGTGCTTCTCCTGTTTGTAGACCCTTTCCTCACCCCTGTCTACCTCCCACACCACCCCTATCCTAATTTTCTTGAAACTGGTCCTTGTCCTGCCAGGCCCTTCACTTGCTCAAAATCTTCAGTGGTTCCCTATAGCCTCTAAAACTGACGGCACACACTCTGTGCCATCCTTTTCAAATGCCACTGATCTCATGGAGTCTTTCTAGAATCACCTTGACAAGCTGGGCTCCCCAGTATCCTCTTAGTACTTCCAGAGCAGCGTTGTCCAATAGCAATACAGTGCAAGCCACAGATGTCTTTTTAAATCATAATAGGCATATTAAAAAAGTAAAATGAGACAGGTGATATTAATTTTGATGTTTTGTTTAACCAATATAGCAAAAATATGATCATTTCAATATATAAACAATAAAAAAATTGATCAAAGTATTTTGTGGTTCTTGTTTCCAGTACAAGTGTACAAAATCCAGAGTGGATTTTACACTTACAGCACATCTCAGTTCAGACCAGCCAACATCAGGTGCTCACCGGCCACATGGGCTGTGGCTGCCCTAGCCATCAATGCAGCTCTGGAAGACAAAGCCTGAGCTGTTCTCTCTCCTTCCTCCCTCCCTCCCTCCCTCCCTCCTGTCTTCCTTCCTTCCCTCTCTCTCTCTTTCTTTTTCATATGTACAGATTTTTGTCCTGTCATTATTCCCTAAACAAAACAACTATTTACATAGCATTTACATTGCATGAGGTAATTAAGTACTTTAGAAATTATTTAAAATATACAAGAGGATGTATGTAGGTTATATGCCAATAGCATGCCATTTTGTTATCATTTTGATTGATTTTACCCTTTTATTTTATTTATTTATTTTTTTTGTAGTACTGGGAATTGAAATCAGAGGTGCTCTACCACTTAGCTAAATCCCCAGTCCTTTTTTGAATCAGGGTCTCACTATGCTGTTGAGGCTAGCCTCAAACTGCAATCCTCCTGCCTCAGCCTCCCAAGTCACTGGGATTATAGGCATGTGCTACCTCACCTGGCTATTGTGCCATTGTTTACAAGGGACTTGAATATTTGTAGAATTTGGTATCCTTCAGGATCCTAAAACCAATCTCCTATATATACTGAGGCATAACTATATGATTACCTTCATTTTCCAAATGAAAACCAGATAGGGTGAGAGTAAGTATTTTACCCAGTATCTCACAGCTTGTAATAGGGACTTCAGGACTGAGCCCTGCACTCCACTGAGTTCTCTAAAACGACAATCTGAGTTTTAAATCTTGACCAGCTCTTGCACATTCTAGCTATCTGATCTTGTGCAAATTACTTAGTGTAATGGGCTGCAGTGTGTCTTCTACCACCAACTTTATGTTGAAATCCTAACCCCCAAAAGCTCAGAATGTGACTTGTTTGGAAACAGGGTTTAGGTGTCCACCAAAAGCTCACATGTAAGACAATGCAAGAAAGTTTAGAGGTGAAAGGTTTGGGTTAAAAAAGTCTTAGCCTAATCCATGCATTTAATCCCCTGATAGGGAGGAAACGGGGGTAACTGTAGGCAGACAGGGTGAGGCTGGAGGAGGTGCGCCTTGGAGGGTATGCCTTGGGGTCCATATTTTATCGATGGTGAGAGGACTCTCTCTCTGCTTCCTGGTGCTGTTCCCAGCTGCTTTCCTCCTCCATGCTTTCCTGCCATTATGTTCTGCCTCAACTCAGGCCCCAATGAATGGAGTCGGCCATTTATGAACTGAGACCTCTGAAACTGTGAGCCCCAAATAAACTTTTCCTCCTCTAAAATTGTTCTTGTTGGGTCTTTTGGTTGCAGCAACCAAAAAGCTGACTACAACAAGTGTCGTGGCAGATAGACAGTTGTCCCTCAGTATCGAGGAGGATTGGTTCCAGAACCCTCTGTGGATACCAAAATCTGCAGAGGCTCCAGTCCTTTAAAGAAAATGGCACAGTATTTGCACACCACCTACACACATCCTCCTGTAGACTGTAAGTCATCTCTGGATTACAATAACACCTAATACAATGTAAATGCTATGTCAATAATTGTTGTTGCTTAGAGAAAAGTGACAAGGAAAAAAGACTGTTTACAGATACAGTTTCTTTTCAAATATTTTCTTCTAATATCTGTGTTTGGTTGAATCCACAGATACAGAACCTGCCCATATGGAGAGCTGACTGAAACCCTGTTTCCAAACAAGTCACATTACTTAGGATAAGGTCATGCCAGAGTAGGTGGGCTCCTAATGCAGTGTGACAGGAATCCTTTAAAAAGAGGAATTTAAACAGGGAAAAATGCACAAATGCACAAATGCCTCATGAACCCGAAGGCAGAGTTGGGCACAGTGATGCACGGCCTGCAATCCCAGCAAAGTGGGAGGCTGACACAGGAGGATCGCAAGTTTGAGGCCAGTCTGGTCAACTTAGTGAGGCCCTGTCTCAAAACAAAAAATAAAAAGGGCTGAGCGTGTGCAGCTCAGTGATAGAACACCCCTGGGTTCAATTCCTAGTATTAAAACTCAAAAACAAACAAATAACATGAAGGCAGAGGTCTTGTGATATTTCTACAAATCAAAGATTGCCAATACCACCAGTGAGGAAGAGAACCATAGTAGATTTTCCGTTGTAGCCTTCACCTTGATTTTAGACTTGTAGCCTCCAGAACTGTGAGACAATAAATTTCTGTTGTTTAAGCAACCCAGTTTGTGATGCTTTGTTACAGTGTAGCCCTAGCAAATTAATATGCTTAGTTTAAGCAAACCTTAGTTTCCCCATCTGTCAGGAGCCACTCTGGACAGGAGCTATGTATGCACCTCTAAGTCCTGAGTAAAGAGGTACTGAACTGGTATTGCACACATTGCAATGCATTTGGACCTTACTTCTGCTCAGATAAGAGAAGTGCAGCTCCAAGAGTGGGCGTCACCCAATGGGGGTGGATTACACCCACTTGTTTGTTGTAACCCTACCCCCTTGCCTCATTTAAATGGCTCTTCCCCAATAAACCTGGGTTTGAGGTGTGCTCCCTCTCTTTCTTGCCTGCCTTGCCCTCCTTGTGGGAGCTGTGGCTGAGGTGTGGTCACTGAGCCCAAAGAAAAGATGCTTTCTGTGTCTGTGTCTTGTAGTCAGCCCAAATTCACTTGGAGTGACCCTGACGGGTTCAGTTGTGTGTCGCAACAAATGGTGGTCCATATGGGAAATCTAATATGAATTTTGAGAATGGTGGGTTTGTTTTTTCTTTCTCTCTCCAGTAGTGAGGCCGCACATAGATTTTTTAAATATTGTGGGTTGATTTCTAAAAGGTGAGAATTAGAAGAAAGTCAGCAAATTTTTTGATCTTAGAGAATAAATTTTTATTTAGCAATTCTAGAGACCATAAATAAATGTAAAAAATTATTAAGATGATTAATGGGATATGCTGCTAAATTCAGTCTTCTCCCATGGGAAAAGTGCTTTTGTGGGTTTTTTAAATTGTTTTTGTGAATTTTTATATTTTAAAATATTAGGTAAAGATTTTTTGGGGGGGGTGGGGGGCTGGGGATGTGGCTCAAGCGGTAGCGCGCTCGCCTGGCATGCGTGCGGCCCGGGTTCGATCCTCAGCACCACATACAAACAAAGATGTTGTGTCCGCCGAAAACTAAAAAATAAATATTAAAAAATTAAAAAAAAAAAAAAAACGATTTTTGGGGTTATATGCTAGGAATCTTCACTTGGAGAGTGAGAGAGAAGAAGGGAAAAAATTTTGTGAGACTTGATACAGGGGATTCTATTCCTGTAGAAAAGTGAATTTTATTTTTCTTGTTTTTAAAAAATACTAGGGGGTGCTGGGGCTGGGGCTCAAGGGTAGAGGACTTGCCTAGCACATGTGAGGCCCTGGGTTCGATCCTCAGCACCACATAAAAATAAATAAATAAAATAAAGGTATTGTGCCCAACTACAACTAAAAAATAACATTAAAAAAAATACTTGGAGAATTTATACTGAACCTTTTCAATGCATTCGTATCCTACCGGGATCAAAATGACTGTGACCCAACTGATGTTCTGGGACTGATGCAAGACTGGCTGCTGTTCCCTATAGGGTCTGTAACTAGACCCACCACCAGCAATATTCTGCCCTTTAAAAGCCCTAATTTGACGAGTACGGTCTGCCCTGGGGCCCCCAGCTCCAGCGTCTGCAGAGCGGCTTATTTTGGGGTTGAAGGGTTTTTGAGATGCTAGCAGGACTACGCACTGCTCAGGGAGGATGCCCGCTTACCCTGGCCCCGGGTTCCTGGAGCCAGATGCTTGCCCCAGGCGATGGAGGACAATTTGCTGGTTGTGACCCCACAACTGGCGGACCACCTGTCCACAATGCACTTGCAGAGGGACCCCAGTGGCCACAGGAAGGCGGAGGACGGCTCACTGCTGGGGCGGGCATTCCCCTGGGCACAGCCATGCTGACCGCTCCCTGGGCCCAAGCCCTGCTCCAGCAGGACCAACACAAGCACGTGGGACACAGGCGCAGACAATGGCCAAAGGCCACACCAGGCTGAACTGCCCCGCAGCAGCAGCCATGGGCTTCACTCTTGTTTCTGGGCCAAGCCCGGCTTCCGCCTCAACCCGGCTGGCCTGAGAACCCGACGGCGGGGCCACCTCCTCAACCTCCATGGCCTGGAGGACTGGCCAAGTGCCCACACAGTGTGGTTGCAGGGAGATTTGGAATGGATGTGCGAACAGACAGGCCAACAGGGGGGACTCTCGCCTGGAGGCTGGTTCCATGCTTCTACACAAAGAAATTCACAAGCCACAGGGAGAGAGCAACAGGGCAGATGAGTCCCACCTTCCGCATTTTTCCCGGGCTTCCCATTGGTTCTTCCACTGTCACTCAAACGGGGCTTTGGGCCTGGCCTCCCAACTGTTAACCTGCACTTCCTGTTTCACACAGGCCGCTGCCTGAGCTGCGCACAGCCTGCGTATATATCCAAATATAACTGGTCAAAATCTTTCCCCCATAGATCTTCAATACTAACAAAATACATCCTTTCCAAGTACAATTTGATTTGACAAACTTCTTTATTGCAGCCATCAGCCTGTTCTCAAAACTAAAGAATCTGATTTTTTTTTAATCCTTCAACAGGTTCCTTTAAATTCCTTCCTTTTAGTCTCTATGGTTGTGTTACCAAAAAATGTTACCTTGACAAAAGTTGTAATACATATGCTTCTTTGTATTTTGCTTTTATTTTTGGACATTATGAGGATACATTTTGCTCATCACAGGAACAAAAGCCTGCAACCTGAGACAATTTTCTCACAATGTTCCCATAATGACCAAAAAATCCTTATCCTTCTCATTTCTGACTATATAAATACAAAAAAATAAATAAAATTACACAAGGATCTTAATTTCACTAAATCGTGTGATGTCGTAGAGATATAAAAAGTGCACTCTTGATCCAAAATAAGTTAAAATGGATCCAAATATTTTGAGAACCATATGGTTTCATAATTATAAGCTGTACCTTTATTCTTTATGCATATTTTTCCAAGTATTTAACTAATATATACTCTTTAATTCATAAAATAGTTAACATATATGTCTATTTGTTTAACTAATGTGTCTATCTGCTTCTAATATTTTCTTCAACAGAAAACACATAACTTATACCTTTTATACATGCATTTATCTGATGCTCTGGTTTTTGTAGTTAAAAATAATTAAAGGCTAGGGATATGAGTTGGTAGAGTGCTTGCCTCACATGCTCAAGGCCCTAGGTTCAACCCCCAGCATCATAAAAAAATAATAATTAAGATAAATGTAATTTACTATAAAATACTTATTTCAAGGGACCCATCATATGATCTCTAATTCCTAAATCATTGCTCAGGCTTAAGTATCTCTTCTTATTAAAAAACAACAGTTATTTAGATTCTAAAATTTACAGGAGTTATTCCAAATATAACCAAGGAAGAATTTTAGAAGGAGAAAAGGATACTTCTACAGAGAGAAAGCACCCATTGGAGAGTCATAAGAGAAAGAAATCATCTTTGGATAAAAGAAGAGGTCTTTATATATTCTAGATTTTAATGATAAAAAGATTTTCCTAAATAGAGAAATCTTTATATAGTTATCTAGACAGATGATATAGAAAACTAAAATAATTGAGAAACAAATTTATATATAACTGGTCTAATTATAAGTATTTGGACAGATCAATCCTAGGATGTTTCAGCTTTTCCCCCTGATTTTGTTATACTGATATGAAACAAGATTTTGTCCATATTTTGACAAGATAAAAACCTATTGAAACATTAAGTTTATTTTCATTAAATAAGGTTATTATTTACCTAGTGATTCTTACTGTTTAAGACAAGGACCATTTTTAGTGAGTCCAATTCACACATCCTTGATTAAACAATAAATATCTTTGAATATTACCTTGAGTTCCAATTTTGAAATATCTCTTTAGATATTAAAATTGATTAATATAAATACATCGATTATTATGATTATACTGCTAATTCCTACATATTACTTCTGTTTGTTAGATATTTATGGGATTTAGGAGAGAATTTTATTGGGGCTGATGTTCTCCAAATTAAAGTCATATGTTGATTTTGAGCAAGGAAGCTTACAAACTTTGTTGGAAATTCATTGGTATTATGCAAGTTCTCTGACTGGACCTATTATCCATAAAATATGTGGTAAGACTTGTATATTACTCCCTACACTGAGAAGTAACCTTAATCATATATTTTTAAAAAGATAAGAGACACCTATTTAAAGGATAATATTCTAAGCTATAAGGATATTTTGAGACCTTCTCTCAAAAAGAGATTGAAGGTTTCTTTCGAATTGTCCATTTACATGTCACATCAAGGTGGATCAGCTAGTCTACATACTGAGAAAATATAAAGATTAATAACGATATCTTATTTTCATATATTGTTAGATCTAGCCTCAATCACTCATGAGACAAAGCCTTAAAAAATTGCCTACTGGAAAATAAAAAGGGAACCTCTCAAACTTCATATGGGCCAGAAAAAATTCAGGGAGTTTTTAAGAAATCCAAATTCATGTATTGTAATATTTCAAAATTTATACCAGATGTCTGACCTCACCTGGAGAAATATTATGCTAGTACTTAGCTAAGTTTTAAGGTAAAATATCACCCAAAAAACAATTTTGGAGATTTTTATATTAACCATGTCCCAATAACACAGAATAGGGACAAACCTGATAGTCTGTCTGAAGCACAGACAACCCCCAAAACAGATATCCAACAGGTAAATAGATGCTTAAAAAATAATTTTAGTAAGCCTCTAGAAAAATCCTACTGTTTCATAGACTCAAAAAGACAATACACACCACCCTAAATTTATAGAGGGTCACCCAATTTCAAAGGATTTCAGAAACTGGCATGATCCTAAACCAAATTTAGCTGTTACCCCACAATTTATACAGATATCAAATAAAAGAAATTTTAAAAATACCTTACAGACAAAAAGAGATTAAAATGCAAATCCTAGCTCAAAGAAAAATAAGCTACCTGGGTAAAAGTTTTACTCCTCGTTTAAGTTATAAACAGATTTGGAAGCTTCTAAACATTAAAACAGGGCCTTACTTCTAGCCCCTGTCAACAGTTTATCACTGAGAAAAATTACTCTGGAAATTATTATCCCTAAAATATTAGACAGACAGCCATAAACAAATCAGCTCAACAGCCAATAGCTTATTTCAATAAGAAATTTAACATTATAGACCTTTTCTTAACTTTAATAATATGAGACAATGCCCTACATACATCAATATTTTTAAAATTAGTAAAGCCAAAAATCATACATAATTATTAGAGCAACTCTTGCTACATTAAGATGTTCATACAATTGTTTCTTTATATGTAAAAATTATTTTGACATAAATCCCTCAAAATGTCATTGCTAGCTCAAGTCATACAAATTTTAAATTAAATCACTGTCTTAAACCATACTGTTGACTTCTTGTTTTTACTCATTAATATTTGAGATACTAACTCCCCATACTTAGGTCAACACTAAGTTGGATAACAATAATAATAGTTTTTTTATAGATTGGTAAATAAAGAGCTATTAATTTCTCTATTTCATCTTTTATTAATGGTAAAAAACAAAACATCTTCTCCAGGTTTATTTAGCATGTGTACTTCCTATCTTGGATAGATGTCTATATTTTTCTCATGCCCCTAGTAAAGACCGCCACTTCTAACTTTAAAACTCTGTCTCTAGCCTCATCCCAAATTAAGATAATTAAGTTTATCTAGGTCTAATTTCAAATTATAAAATTTTATATACAGCTTATTATATTCTTCATTTTTGGCAATTCTGTTAAAGTCAAAACCAAGTCATAGTAAAGGCTAACCTTCTATTTAACATGGTTCCTTTCCAACTCATTAACATTAAACTTAACATAACTAGTAGATCACCTTTGTCAAGTTTATGACCAGCTAGAGATAATAAATCCTTTCTTATTATTTAAATACTTGTACTATTGTCTATAACTTAAACTAATGATAATATGGGTCTATTAAATTTTATTGAATAAAGAAAGGGGGAAAACAGGACCCAATATGCACATACTGGATCATACAAATATTTCAAAAATTTTCTTAAATTTATAATATTAAAAGTCTTACTGCTGCTGAACATGATTTAGATAGTTAAATCAGATTTCAAAGGAAAGTTTAAACCTGTAATCATGGAAATGACTGAAAAACCTGGCACGGGAAGTTAAGTTTCCAGCTGCAGAGTTTACAGCCATACAGCTTCACAAGCTTGTCAGGTAAGTAAAAAATTATGAAGAGACTTCTGTGTACCCATCTCTCAGGTCCACCTTTAATGTGCTTTGCAGTGTGGACTAGAAAGTCCACCCATGTAACTAGATTAATTATACTGACTATAATGGTCAGTTATACCTATATGTTGAGCCTAAGGTAAACAGGCTGTCTGGAAATATCTTTTGAGGAAAAAAACAATATATGAGAAACCTAAGCCAGCCAATCATGCTGGTCCTTAGAAATTAAGACTATATATCTGGACAATTATCAAAATAGAAAGATTGTTGAAATATAATTTTCCTATATAGGCCAGTTATTTACAGACTAGCCTCCTAGAATTGACAAGGACAAGTGCATAAGTTTTAACCCTCAGCCAGATGGCATCCAAAAAGATGTCTGATGTTTGACTTCTGCATCCAGAATTTTTACATTACTGACAGGCCTAAAAGACTCCTTAAATGTGAGAACTAAGAGAAAGGATGATCAAATATCCTGTAACCTATAAAAAATACAACTTGCCTAATTTTGTCACTAGTTATGATAGAGGAAAAGGGCATTAATCCTTCATCAATGTTCCTTTGTCCTATTGCCAGCTGGCACGCTGAAGTTAACATTCACGCTTTGAAACAGGTGCATGCCAATTTACCAGACCTGGGCAAGCTCTTGATCTCATGATCCTTGAAGTGGCTACTTTGAATATTATTCATTTTTTCTACGATTACAGCCTTTGTGGCTATGTCTTAAAACTTACAACATGTGAATTTTCTTAATAATTTGACTTAAACTACTTCCAAGATCCTTCACAGTCTGGTAAGTGCTGATGAAAGAATTGGAACTAAGTCGAACATTCTAGAAGCCACTATAATGAATAATGCAAATGAGCCCTCTGCTTATGGTTTGAGGAAAGGCTTAAATGTCATGCCAATTAAATATATCTGTGTTACTATGGCCAAACACAATGGTCCCAATAAAATTAGGAAAAGATTAAGAATCTTCTGATGAGTATTTGGCAGAGTAATATGATAACATGAATCTTTCAAAGCTAATTAAATGACTTTAATCCTAAAAATATGTTGAAACATTCTATATGATGTTATTGGAATGATATGTTTTCTACTAATTCCCTTTGTGTCTCAATAGTAAGTCATGACAACCTCGAACCAAGAATCCAGTGACTTGAAGATATAATTCCCCAATTTCCCTTTTATATTAAGAAAGGGGGGATATGTTGGGAGCCACTCTGGACAGGAGCCAAGTACACACCTCCAAGTCCTGAGTAAAGAGGTACTGAACTGGTATTGCACCCATTGCAATGCGTTTGGGCCTTACCTCTGCTCAGATAAAAGAGATGCAGCTCCAGGAGTGGGCATCACCCAGTGGGGTTGGATTACACCCACTTGTTTGTTGTAACCCTACCTCTTGCCTCATTTGAATGGCTCCTCTCCAATAAAACTGAGGTTTGAGGTATGCTCCCTCTCTTTCTTGCTTGCTTTGCCCTCCTTGAGGGAGCTCTGGCTGAGGAGTGGTCACTGAACCCAAAGAAAAGTTACTTTCTGTGTCTGTGTCTTTATCTAGTCAGCCCAAATTCACTTGGAGTGAGTGACCCTGACCCATTTAGTTGTGTGTTGAGACACCCATCTATTATTATAAGGGAATAAAAAGTTAAACAATCATAATAGCTAACATTTTTTTTAGTAGAGTTTGCCCTTGTTATCCAAGGGGTAATGATTCCAGGACCCTCTCTAGATACCAAAATCCACAGAAGCTCAAGTTCCTTATGTCAAATGGTGTCATATTTATATGTAATCTATACATATCATCACACGCCCTTGAAATCATCTCTAATAGCTTATGATACCTAATACAATGTAAATGCTGTCGATAGTTGTCATACTGTATTGTTCAGGGAATAAGGACAAAAAAAGTGTACATATTTGTTCAGTACAGTTACAATTTTCTTTCCAAAATTTTCAATCCATGGTTTGTTGAATCCACCAATGTGGAATCTGCAGATACTGAGAGCCAAGTGGACTCACTTGGGCACTTGTCTTCATCACAACCCCATGATGCTGCTACTATTATCACCCCCAATGCCTTTTAGGAATGAGGGAAGTGGGTACAGAGAGGATGAATAACTTGCCCAAGGTCACTCTTACCATAAGCAACAGAGCTGGGATTCAAATTGGCCCTCTGAACTCTGGAATTGTTAATGGCTGAGAGCCCACCTGGCAGGACTGGTGGTGCACAATGAAGCTTGCAGAGGGTGACTGTGCAGGAGAGCACCCAGCGCATAGCGAGTGTTCAGTAAATAGTAGTTACTGTGATCTTATCTCCAGTGCCCAAAACCTGGCATGCACTGCATGTGTGCAGTTGAGATAAACCTCAGTCAAGTGTTCCTGGATTCCCCCAAGCCCCACAGATGCTGATGAGCTCACTTGCCCTGGGGAAACTCCTACACTGGTTAAGTTTTATTTTCCCTTTAGTAATTCAGAGAGCACAGTCATTCCTGGAAAAGCTATTACCACTAACTAAAGGGCAAGAGTGTGGGAAATCTTGGGACCACAAACTTGAGCTTCAAACTTAGTGGACAGTCTGTGGTGGGCCAGTGTTGCATCAGGAGCAAGACCCCTCTCAGCCCAGGGAGCTCCGATCTCTTCTCCAAAACAGGCTCAACACAGGAGCCTATGCAGCTCTCCAGGGCTCATCCATGGCAGCCTGGCATAGAGTAAAGAATGGGGAATGTAGCCAGGTCATTGTGTAGGGAATGTCAGGTGGGACTCAGTTTCCATATCACAAGACTAGGAAGTGGAACCAGATGTGAGCAGCTTCCAGATGTGAGTCTAAGGTTCTCTGTTGGTTGGAAACTTCTCAAGACTAGGATGGAGACCCCTGCCAAGTTTGTCTCCTCAGCAATGTGGGGTCACAGACTACAGATGCCAGGGGAGGAGCTAGGGAAGTGGGATGGGGTTGCAGACACTTGGTTTGGCTGGCTCCTGGCCATTCACTCACCTCTTTTCTGGCCTCGGCAAACGGGGTGGCCCTTGCCATGTTCTGAGGTGTGATCCCGCTGACCCGGGTTCTGTAATCTGTGATCTCTCCCTCTGGCTGGATGAACTTGTCGTACAGCACAACGCCATAGAAGTTCACAAGGCTGCAGCGAGCCAGGCCACTCTCCCGGTGAGGACCCAGCCCCACCATCTCACAGTCCATGGCCACGACCTCAGGGCTGCCTGCCATGCTCCGTGGGGTCTCTCAGATGTGCTACAGGGGCGGGGGTATGGAAGAGCTATCACTTGGGGCCAACAAGTCTCCTGGTGTCCTAGGCCACCACCCAGCTGGCCTGCACCATCTGCCCTGCCCTATCTCCACAGCTACCTGGCAACAGAGGAAGCTGGCCTCTTGCCACCCTGCCCAGTTCCCCTGGCCTGCGGGTCCCAGGCCCCTATCTTGCCCAAGAGGCTGGGAACTAGAAGGCCCCCTCTCACCACCTCCCAGGCCACTGTGGCCACTCAGTGTCCCCTTCTTACCTGCCTGCCTCTCCACCCTCCGCTCACGTCTGCCTCTCTGCTGCCACTTCGCAGCTACTACAGTTGCTCTGAACGGTGACTCATCTCCAACTCCAAGCAGGGCATCCCGACCCGTTTCAGTTTCTAGTGTTATCAAGGGAAGTCAGGGGCGGGAGGCAGCATGTGGGCTGGGCCACTCCTTCTCCTCAGCTGCTGGCAGGTGGGGAGCTGGCAGACTGAGTCAGGGCTGGTCGATCTGGACGTCCCTCCTCTGCCCCTGCCCTCCCCCTCTCAGATGACGCATCTGACGTGGATGGAGTGGATTGCAACATCTTTCTTTGCTTTCTCACCCTCCACCCAGAAAATAAACATCCCCAGCATTGGAGCCTGGGGAATGTCCTGCAACTTCTGGGGCCCGTTACCAGAATGATATTCTGTTTGGTCTTTTATGAGGGCAGGGCAAGCTGTTCTTGAGTTGTGGAGGCCACTACTTGGGAAGGGTGGGAGGAGGTAGGGGTGGAAAGGGACTAATCCCCACCCCCGACCAGGGAACGCAAGGAAGCAGCATTGGGACTCCATCGGTTCAGGGGTGCTTCTGTCCACCTTCCGTGGGCTCTGTCTTCAGCTGGGTTGATGTTGAGGACCAGAAGCAGGCATCGAGGGAGTACCACCAGCCCAGCCATGCTTCTTTGGAGCCACACTCATCCAGGCCGGAACATCTAATTCTTACAGGAGTGCCTGGCATGTAAAGAGCACTCTGTATTTACTGAATAAATGAATGAGCTACAACTGGGTCCAAAACTCAGTTTGTTTTGGTTTTTTGCTTGTTTCTTTGCGGTACTGGAGATTGAACCCAGGGGTGCTTTACCACTGAGTTACATGCCCAGCCCTTGGTTTATTTTTTTATTTTATTTTGAGACAGGGTCTTGCTAAATTGTTGAGGCTATATTCAAACTTGCAAGCCTCCTTGCCTCAGCCTCCAGAGTGCCTGGGATTACAGGTGTGCACCACTGCACCCAACTTCAGACTCAGTTTTCCATGAGAAACACACGCATTGCACCATACACTATGGTGTGACTGATTAGAGCCACCATGTTCGCCTCCTACCTCACATCTATACAGAATAAACACCCATCAGTCTGATCTGGTTGCCCTCATTTTCACAAAGATTTGTGATTTGTAAGGGAACTTCCCTAGTTTCATGGTGTTTTTTTTTTACCAAGCCAGATGTCTGACTTAGACTTCAAAAATAAACCAAATAGGAAGTATGTCTCAATGATACAGCATTGTTTCTGTTTGTTGCACTGTTGGTTCAAGTCTGAACCAAAAAAAAGTATTTTTGGTTCCCATCTGAGTGAGCAACTCTTGCTTGGATTCAGTTTGGGGACTTTCTGCTTTTCAAAAGCATAAAGGTTGTTCTGCTGATTTAGGGAGAAGTGAAGCGGCATAAACAGGAGACAAAACTCTTGTTACTTTATGAGAATGTGCATTTAAAAAGTAACCCCTGCCAGCTGTGGTGGCTCAGCCTGTAATCCCAGAGACTCCTGTGGCTGAGGCAGAAGGACCACAAGTTCAAGCCCGGGGAATTTAGTGAGACCCTTTCTCAAAATAAAAAATAAAAAGGGCTGGGAATGTAGCTCAGTGATAAATGAAGAATATGAAAAACAACAACCCTCAGGGGTGGGGGGGGACAAGAACAATGAGTCCCTGGGAGAGAAGGAAAACAATGGGCTCCTGACTTTCACAATTGTTCCCCCTGACTGCCCAACCGATGCATTCATCGAATTCATCGATGCATTCATCGCATTCATTGATGATTCAGTCTAACTAAACCCTATAAAATTCAGACCCCTATTGAAACTGAAGGACATGGACAATAGGCCCCAAGGAACTTCCCTAACTGTTCCCCTTATTGTCCTACTGCCCCTCCCTAAATAAGCCTACCACCAAAAACTCCCATGACTTGGCAGTGCTGCCAAATAGGGCCACCAAAAGGAACTAACTCCTCCCATGACCAGGCTCTGCTAAGACCCTATAAAACACAAATCCACGTGGTGGCCTTCTGCCATTTTCCCCTGAAGATGTGCCCCTGGGGTGCCGAATAAAGCATTGCTGGTCCATTGAGGTCTGCCTCTATTTTCTTTTTGTATTCACTTTCATGTGCTTTCAGTAACCATTGCCATATTCTCTCTTGAAAATATGCCCCTCCAGTGTTCGATAAAGCATTGCTGATCTGTTGAGGTCTATCTTCATTTCTTCTTCTTTCATTTTGCTTTCAGTAAAGCAGCCCTGGGTTTAATCCTCAGTACCAAAATAAGAATCCCCCTAAAACAAAACAACAACAACAACAAAAAACCCAAACTCCCCCAAACAGTAAGCCCCTAAAGATTCTCTTGGAGATTTGTTTCTTCAAATTCCCATTGGACCCCAAGCAGTCAGTGGTGATCTTTAGACATCAACATCCTGCTGCAGACCCTGTGCTTCACCTGGTCCCAGAGCACATTCTTCTCCCCGTGGTCCTATACATGGTCTATGCAACCTGCTCCTGATCTGCATCTTCAAGTGCTTTCCCACATGGCCTCCAAGTTCGGCTTTTTCTCTTTTTCTGGGCTTGTTTTACCCATCAGTCCTCATCTTCCAATATTGCTGCAAATGGATATTCTCCATCTTCAGGTCCTGCTTTAAATTGTCCTTTGAGCCCTACCTGATCAAGTTTTCCAAAGTCTAATCTCATGTACTGTGTCACAGCTCTTTTCTGCTTAAAAATTTAGGAATTTCCTGCTGTTCAAAACCCTCACACTTCAACTCCCAGGCAGTTTTTCGGGCCCTCCCTCAAGTGCCCACCCCCCCCAGCCCTTTCCAATCTCATTTTGAACCAGGCTCTGATCTACAACCTCTAGGTTTAAACCCACTCTCAGGGTTGCTGTTCATACAAGTGTTGACACCTCTCAAGCCACATGCAGGTCTTGTCACCTCCTTGAAAGATGCTGGTCGCTGCCCCAGTGTGAGAATGGCTAGAAGAACCAATAAAATCAGGTCTGCTTCAGAAGGGTATGTTCATTTGGGCACACTCCTTTCTCAGGGCCTGGGCATTTGCTGTCAACTCTTCTGGAAAGTTCCTCCCCCAGGTCATCTGCCTAGCTTACCTCTTCTCTGGCAGGTCTCTTCATGGAACCATGCCCGATCTCTTATTTAAAAATGCACTTCCATGGAGCTGGGGCTATGACTCCGTGGTAAGCACTCGCCTAGCATATGTGAGGCCCTGGGTTCAATCCTCAGCATCACATATAAATAAATAAAATAAAGGTATTGGGTCCAACTACAACTAAAAAATAATTTTAAAAAATGCACTTCCTAATCTCTTCCTGGCTTTTTCCTACTAGAATGAGCACCCCCCAGAAACACCATGCATTCTACTTGTTCATTTAATTCCATTTGCCCTCTCTTTGGTTCACTGCTGGGCCCCTAGAACCTAGAACTCTAACTGGCTCAGGCTAAATTTTTGTACAAATGTCCTGCATGCTCTGATGTTGGATACAACTGCTGGTGATTAACAGCACTTTAGGGGCAAACGCCAACCCCAGTCAGGGTGCTCCCTGTTGTGGATGTTGCCAAATCTTGTTGGATCCGGTAGCAGGAGAGTGAGTCACTCAGCAAACTTGTCAGCCTTACAAAACACACATCTTGGAACAGCTGCCCACTTGTCACGACTGTAGCAGGTAGAAGGCTGTCACAGCGTGGCCCTCTCTGCAATTCCTACCACTCAGAATCCCCAGGGTACAAGCCAAGCAAATGGTTTGTACTATGGTTTGGAAGTAGTTTGTGTCCCCCAAAATTTCATGTGCTGGAAGCTTGGTCCCTAGCATAATGCTGTTGAGGTGGCACTTAGAGAGGTACAGTCTAGCTGGTGGTAATACAGCCATACAAGCACCTCTTTCACAAATGGATTAATGCTGTTTCTTGGGAATTCAAGGTCATGTGAGACTAGGTTAGCACTGCAAAAGAGGGTCTCAGCTTATTGTAGCCACCAGGTACCCCCATCATAATTGTACCATATAAGCTTCTCCCCTAGTCAATAAGATTCTTACAAAGAATGTCAACAGGATTTATGCAGAATTCATTGTGGTTTGAAGCTTTCTCTCCCTTGTAAATGACAGGTTTGCACCCAAAAGATGTGGCGGACTGTCTCAAGAGAGCTTGCTGTGCAAAAGTTACTGTTTTCCTTGGTAAAAACTTGTGAAACCTGTCTGATCTAAAATATGGGACAAAGTGTAGCTGTTACATACCCACCCTCATGTAACCACCCCACTGAGTATAAATCTGAGAGAATTTCCAGACCCCAAGGTCCAGAAATTTTAGACATTAGCCCCTTTGGACCATTGTAGATTAAATAAATCTGATTCCTGAAAATTCCACAGGTGTCCAGCTTTATCTGTCCTAACTCAAGCTCATTGTCCTGCTTCCTGTCTTACCATGTGATCCATTCTACATGCAATCCTGCCATGGTGCTACCATCTGTCATGAGGCCCTCCACAAAGCTAATCAGATGCCAATGACAAAACCTTGAATCTCCAGATCTCAACTAAACAAACCTCTTTTTATAAAGACTTGGGTATTTTGTTATAGTAACAAAATAGGTTAAGAAAATTCACAATGGAGGGTCAGAGGCACTTTTCCCTAGAGGCAGCTCTGCCCTCTCCAACCCTGGCTGAACATGTATCTCTAAAATGTGCACATGGATATCTAAACTATATATTATAGGTTGAGTCACATGAAATGAAAACTTCAGCAATAATCAAAATCATGTGGTTCAACTTAATATATCTAAGGCTGGGCCAAAACAGAGAGGTTGGGAATATAGCTCAGTTGGCAGAGTGCTTGCCTAGCATGCCCAAGGCCTGAGTTCAACCCCTAGCACCATATGAAAAAAAGAAAAGACTGTGCTAATCCATACACATTAAAAAAAAATGAAGTGAGTTAAAAACTGTGTGGGGCTATGGTTGTGGCTCAGTGGTAGAGTGCTTGCCTAGCATGTGTGAAGCACTGGGTTCGATCCTCAGCACCACATAAAATTACCACAAGATTCAGCAATTTCCCTACTGGGTGTATGTCCAAAAAAACTTAAGAGGATAGCAAAGGGACATTTACACACTCATGTTTACAGCTGGCATTTTCACAATAATAGCCAAGAGTGATAAACAACTCAAGTGTTGCTCACAGACAGATAAATGGATTAACATGCTATGTGCAAATTATTCAACCTTAGAAATTCTGATGTGTGTTATAACATGGATAAACCTTTTCTTTGAGTATATTATGCTAAGTGAAATAATCCAGTGACAAAGACAAATATTGTATGATTCCCCTTATGAGAAATATCTAGTCAAATTCAGAGAAACAGAATGTAGGGTGGTGGTTGCCAAAGGTTGTGGGGGTAGGAATGGGAGTAACTACTTAATGGGGAGACTTTGTTTTGCAACAGGAAAAAAGTTCTGGAGATCTATTGCACAACAATGTGTATGTATTTAACACTATTTAACTGTACACTTAAAAATGATTAAGATAGTAAATTTTAAGTATATTTTATCAATTAAAAATATTTTAAAGTACATAGTTTCAGTGAGAAATTAAACTTGTGCTCTAAACAGGGCAGCTATAAAATAAAAATTGTAAGTTCTTTTTTTTTTTTAAAGAGAGAAAGAGAGAGAATTTTATTAATATTTATTTTTTAGTTTTCGGCAGACACAACATCTTTGTTTGTATGTGGTGCTGAGGATCGAACCCGGGCTGCACGCATGCCAGGTGAGCGTGCTACCGCTTGAGCCACATCCCCAGCCCCTAAAAATTGTAAGTTCTTTAGCTCTAAAAATTTTCTGCTACATTCCAGTGCATCATCTTGAAAGATGTCCTTGAGACCAAGCACCCAGCAAAGTCTAGTGCCCACCCCAAATCCCCAACCACCTTAGGTTGAGAATTGATGGAAAGAACCATTTCACCCACTTTTCTAATTGTGTTTTATTCTAGAACAAATGGTTCTACAACAAAACAATTTTCAACAATACATTTCCCCACTATAATAGCTCCATTTTCCTTCAATCCACGAACCAATTTAAAATGCTACTTAGCTGTGTGTTTAGCAAGGTTTTCAAAGAATTCAGATGTCAGTCCTAGAGGTGGCTGGCCAGCTTCCTCCTCTGCTGATAGGGAGGAGCTGGTGACCACACAGTCTCTGACCTGGGTTTGTGCAGTGGAGCCTTGGCTGACGAGTGGTTGGTGTGGTTTCAGTAGTGTCCCTCCCTCCCTGACCCTGTGTTGCCTTGCTCTGTCATCACTTCCTGCACACAGTGATAGGATGCTGACAAGAAGCCAGCAATTGGTCGCCATAGACAAGATACACTGAAGCTCCATGCCCTGCCCTCATCCCAGCCTGCATGGGCCCAGGCCCCACCTGCTGGAACAGGCAAGCAAAGACAGCTCTCTCTGAGCCACTACTGTTCCATCTAGGACTCAGTGTCTGGGCATTGTCCTGAATGAACAGTAAGTAGCCCATTCACTCAGGACATGTGCAAGGCACCTAACAATGAATCCTCCTAACCACCTGTAGGCTTTATCACTCTGCCCATTTTACAGATGAGGAAACAGGCTCAAGGGTAAAGTCACAGGCTTGTCTGAAGTCTCAAAGCTAAGTGGCAGTAAAGATGGGGACTGTAAGTGGCAATAAAGATGGAGTTTGGAGGTCTGTGTCATCTGAGCCCTTGGTTGTCCTAGTAACCCAAAATTTCCCCTCAGAAAACATTTTTATAGGAATTAACCCCCCTCCCAAATCACAGTGCAACTGTTAATTATAAAACTGAAAGGCACCAGGTACAGGGACACTGTATAGCTGCCATACCTGCCCCAGCAACTATGTAGACTGTTTCCAAGGCTGGCACTTGCTCTATGTAAGGGCAGACACAACTCCTCAGGGGGGTCGGGGGTGGGGGCAAAATTAAACCATACTGTTTCTCAGGCTTTGTGTAAAGGAGCCTAGTGCTGGATGGGCAAAGAATTCCTGATTTGGGATAATAAATAAATATGCCAGTTCTTATCCAAAGCTTCTCTGCTCTCCCTTGTGAGCTGTGACCTGTGATTCTGATATCACGCTTGTGAAGGGGCCAAGGGAGGCTGTGGGCTCTCCTATTCTACTGCGGCCTAGAAGGCAGGGGACAGGCACCATGGGACATAAAACTTCTTACAATGGCTGTAACCAGGGTTCCAACTCAGAGATGAGAAGAAATGTCCCCTTTAGAGGCCTTAATTCTTTTAACTTCAGAACATATTTATTCTGAATCTGAACATGACTGTGGAGGAAGAGACAGCAACAAAAACTAAATAAAATTTTGTCACATAAATTAACTTAAGGGAACTCCAGGGACTGAACCCCATCCCCCCACCCCACCCCCACCCCAGGGAGATGTTATCCCTGTAGCTAGCACAGCATGGTCCAGGACACATGGAGATGGAGAAGGCCAGTGACAGTCCACCTGCCATTTCCATGGAATCTATAAAGTGCCATCAGCAAAATCACAGGAGTCAGGAGAAAGAACTACCAACAGCCCTCAGGGACAGAGGGCTGTTATGTGGGCAGAGGGTGTAGAGGACAAAGATCCTAGCTGCTGTGACCCTGGGACTGGTAGGCTGCATCCTGCCAGTCCTGTCCAGGATGGACAGCCCAGTGCTGCCCTGAACCCTACTTCCCACCCACCACACTCCTTTGTCTCATTCCCTTCCGTCCTGTACTCCCCCGGTGCCTCCTGTGGTGTCCTGGGCCAGGTCATCAGGCCAGTATTGGTCCTCCATATACTGCTCCATGTCAGTGCTGCTATCAGGCTCTCTGTCCTCAGGATGGGCCCAGAAGCTACTGGCCGCCTGCTGTTCCCACTGCGCCTCCACCAGCCGGTACAGCTCCATGGCTGTTGTGGCATCTTCCACAGATGAGTGCCCATGCTGGCCCACCTGTGGATGAGAGCCACTACATCAATGCATGGTGATACAGGCCTGAGAAGCAATGCCCACTCCCAGGGCTTTTTGTAGGGGCCCAAGAACACATACCCCAGAATGTGTTCAGAGAAGAGTTGGAACCTTAGCTGCCTACCACAGGCCACCTAGCTTCTCCGAGCCTGTTTTCCATGAATATAAGACATGGTAAAAAGTCTGATTCAAGTGCTATAAGACCAGATGGATAATGAATATGAAGCACAGTGGGAGCAAGAGTCACCAGACCCCTAATCAAAGGTTCTATGTCTGATAGTAGGAGAAAAGAGAGCAACCTATGGGGATACAAGGACAGAGCCAGGACTTGGGTAGGGGACAGACCTGGAAGAGATCTGGAAGAATGTGGCTATCATAGTGACACTGGGAAAGGTTGTAGAAACACGAGGACAGCCTGTGTAAATGGGAGACCCATGCTTCATGCAACATGACCTGGACCAGAGAAGGAAGAATGGCAAGGTACCCCTGTGGCCTAGCAGGCATGGAGGCCAAGTGGGCCTTGCTCCCTTCCAACCACCCCTGTACCACACACCTGGATCTTCTTATGCAGCAACTGCAGGGCCAGGTCCTTAAGAGAGACTCTGGCTCGGGTGTGGAGGTCAGGCTGACTGAGCAGGTTTGGGACATAAGTGGTATCCCGAGTCTGGCTCCGAGGGTGGACGTACTTGAGGGCCTGGAAGTCATTGTGCAGCGCGTGGCCCACTACCACCTTGCCCTTCAGGAGCTTAAGGATCTGTAAATGGAGAGAGGAGGCATGACGGCCCCATTGTCAGACTAGTAGCAGACATACCCTGGAGGGCTCTCAACAACATGTGCATGGTCCGCGGCATTTGGAGGGAGGCAGTACAGAAGAGGGAGACCATGAACCCTACAGTCAACCATGCTACCCCAAGTTTGAAACCAGGCCCTTCTTCTGAGTAAATTAGTGGTACACTTCAGTTCTCTGCACTGTACAAGGGGAACACTACCAATAGCATTCCATGGGGTGGTTGTCAGGATTATGGGGAGTCATGGAGGGGTCAAGTCTTCTAGTCTCCAAATACAAGCAACTCTTCACTGCTGGCACAGGCTTTGCTCTCCGCCTAAAGACTTCACCATCAGCCTTCTCACCCCACCTGGCTCCTCCCCAACTTCTCTCAGGCTGCAAATCTCAGCTTCAATGCCGTCCTCAGGAGGCCTTCCCATGATTTCCCACTACCACTATTCTCTCCTTCAGGGGACACATTTTCTAATCACATATTTAGCTCTCAAGATGATCTAACCACCTCTTTCTCCCTGTAATTCCCAGGAGTACAGGGACCCTACTTGATTTGACTAATAATGCTTTGATGAAAGCATTCCATTTATTTATTATTAATTATTGATCAATAAAGACCTGTTATTTGGCAGGGTGTGGTGGCACATGCTTGTAATCCCAGCAGCTTGGAAGGCTGAGGCAGGAGGATCATGATGTTTAAAGCCAGTCTCAGCAATAAGTGAGGCACTAAACAATTCAGTGAGACCCCTGTCTCTAAATAGAATACAAAATAGGGCATGGGCTGTGGCTCAGTGGTCAAGTGCCCGAGTTCAATCCCTGGTACCCAAAACAACAACAAAAACAAAAATACCATTATTTGGGTGAATTCAACATAACAGTATCTCGCACAAGCAGACATACCATAAATGGAAACTCTTGTGAGTATTAAAGGACATAGTTCTTTTTTTCAGGATATTGTCACCTTGCCTCTCTGTGCACTAACTCTTCCTTCTCACCCTCTACACCTGCTTTTCTTTGCAGCTCTGGCTGCCTGCAAAGGGAAAAGTGTGCTTCTTTCCTCCCTGGTCAAAAATCTCCTCACACCCAGGGAGGCTGTGTCCAGGGTCATGGGCCTGGGCTCTCCTTATCACCAGCTGCTTGTCTCCCAAGGTCTAACTCTGCTGGCAATTCATGGTTTACTACTCTCGTGGCAGATGGGTAAGACACACTTAAGACTTCATGGTGGGGTGCATTACCACACTAGTCTCACACCATAACCTCCACCCAACCACCAGTCATAAAATGAGATCAAGCCCACCCTAGGCTAGCTCAGTCTGGACAGAAAGTGGTTCTGCTTCTGAGTAAATGGAAGGGACCAAGGAGCTAGAAGGCTCATCACAGGTCTACCTTCCTTTTTTATTTTTAAAGTACTGGGAACTGAACCCATAGGAGTTTTACGCTGGCTACATCCCCAGCCCTTTTTATTTATTTTGAGACAGGGTCTCACTAAGTTGCTGAGGATCTCATAAAGTTACTTAAGTTAGCTCAAATTTGGAATTCTCATTCCTTAGCCTCCCAAGTCACTGGGATTACAGGTTTGTGCCACCACCCGTGGCCATAAATCTACCTTCCTACTGCTTCTATTCCTGCTCCACCTGATTGATAAATAATAATCTTTTCAAAGAAACATTTAGGCCATAGATGTATGGAAAAGGAAGACAAAGATGAAGTATACCAATATCTTCCAAACCTGCCTAATTCAAATAACCCAGAATCATTAAATAGCAGTCGTAATGCTTGTTTTAAAAATGCAAATTTATTCTTTTTGGGGAGATACCAGGGATTGAACTCAGGGGCACTCAACTACCAAGCCACATCCCCAGCCCTATTTTGTATTTTATTTAGAGACAGGGTCTCACTGAGTTGCTTAGTGCCTCACTTTTGCTGAGGCTGGCTTTGAATTCGAAATCCTCCTGCCCCAGCCTCCCAAGCTGCTGGGATTATAGGTGTGTGCCACCTTGCCCAGCCTAAATTTGTTCTTATATTAGATCAATCTATCTACCAAATATATCAATTATATTACTGATGTAATAGAGCACAGCTTAAGAATGTGAATTTCACCTTGGCTTATGCATAATTTTATCCTTGAGAAACACTAAATAAAAGCAGGAAAAACTAGCCAGCTGAACTGGGATCAGTATAAAGGCACAATATATGCAAACCTCAAATAGGTATCAGCAACTTTGTTCACTTGTGTGATGTCCCATACCTCTTCACATCTACTTCTATTTGTACCAGTTTTTTTGTGTGTATGTGCATGGTATTGCAGCCTGAACCCAGGGGTGCTCTACCACTGAGCTACACCCCTGCCCTTTTCATGAGAAAGGGTCTTGCTAAGTTGCCTAGGCTGGCTTTAAGCTTTTGATCCTACTATCTCAGCCTCCAGAGTTTCAGGGATTATGGACGTGTGCCACCAGCCTCACTTTCTTGTAGCACTTTCTGAGAAAACTCTTCTTCCACACACCAACTTACAAATAACCCAAACAGCAACCCTCCTGACACCTGTTTCCATAAGCAAACTTCAGGTCTCTGTCAAGATAAAGTGCCCAACTTATTGGTGCATTATGCATTTCTTAACCATTTAACATGTGCAAAACTGTGTTATCATTTATTATTAGATTATTATATTTCTGTGATATTGCTGACCAGTTCTTTTGAATATTGTATACCAACACCATTTCCCCAGAGATGCTATGATTTTTACGACACAGGTTTCCTTAGTATGATTGTTTGTAGAAATGCACATTGGAGCCCTCCCTAGATTCAAGACATCCTAAATCAGAATCTTCATGGAGGAACCAGGTGGCAAGGATCTAGATTGTTAATAAGGCTTTAGCTATTTCCTATGGTCAAAGGTATCGGATAATTCCTGTTAGAGTGGTCCCAAAACTAATCAATTTTGTTCAAAGCACTTAAAAACTAACATAAAGAAGTATGTCAGAATAGCAACACCTAAGGCAATAGAACTGCGGGCCTTGATAATTTTACACAGGCACATAGCACTTTCATAACAGAATTCAAGAAAGGTACAGTGGTGCACACCTAAAATTCTAGTGACTTGGGAGGTTGTGGCCAGAGGATAGCAAGGGTGAGGCCAGCCTGGGCAACTTAGAGAGACCTGTCTCGAAATAAAAAATAGAAAAGGGCTGGAAGTATAGCTTAGTGGTAGAGCACCTCTGGATCCAATCTCTAATACCAAATAAATAAACAAATAAAAATAACAGCAAAATTCAACATGGAAGTTGCTTATGTCGCCACCATCCCCACAGCCCTCCCACAAACACCAACCCCCAATCCTTTCTGGAGGCAGAGTCAGAATTTTTCACTTACCCTATTCAATGGAAAAGGAACCTACTATTTGGAAAAGTGAGGTGATTTTTTCAAGGTCTCTCACAACCAGAGGCAAGGTGGTAACTCAAAGTCAGGGCTGCTCTGCCCAACACTTTGCATAGACCCACAAACCCCCAACCCTGTCCTCACCTCTTTCTGGGCCACCTGGAAGGGGATGGCCTTGCGCATGTGCTGCCGAGTGATGCCGCTCCAGCGAGTGCGGTAGTCAACGATGGGCATCTCAGGCCGAATGTACTTGTCATAGAGGACGTCACCATGGTAACTCACCACAGAGCAGCGGGCCAGCTCACTCACCCGCCCTCGGGGTCCTGTGCCCACCATCTCACAGTCAATAGCTACACACTTGCTGGGCAAGGGCCCTGAAGCTTCCCTGGAGGTGGGCCTTTTGCTATATGGGCCACCACTGCCAAATTCAGCCCTGGGATGCTGCCTCCCACTGCCAGCAGCTTCAGCGCCTGACAGCACCTCCAATGGGGCAGGCAGCAGGGAGGAGCCTTGTTCCGGCGGCATGGTCAGCAGTCCCTGTTCCTGTAGCAAGGCCTTCCGGGCCATGAAGCGTTGGTGCTGTCGGCTCCTCCTCTTGTGCCTTCTTCGAACCACATCCCTGGCACTGGGGTTGGTAAGGGACAGGCATGGGCACTGAGCAGACTCAGGGGCTTCCTCAGGTACCATGCCAGTCAGCTCTGAGCTCAGGGCAAGGGAAGCCTGGGAAGCAATCTTTCAACCGGGTGGCAGCCTGGAGAACACATAAGCAGAGGAGGTGTGTGAGGAGTGTACCACGCAGTTCTTCCTCTACCCTGCAGTGCTGCATAGCTGGGCTGCCCTAGAGTGGAGAGCTCAAGGCACCTCATCAAGTCCAGGACCTACTTTATTAAAAACTGTACTCTTACGTAAACAAATACCAGGTGCAAATCACTGCTCTAAGTACTGCATGGACTCGCTCCATCTCTCCAATGACTGGGCAAAGTATTATTACCCTTGTTTTATAAGAAAAAAAAAAAAAAAACCTGAAGCATAAAGGCTAAGGAATTTAGAAAGACATTCAGGCTAATGAGAATCCCAAACCTATATTCTCAACCTCAAGCCACAGCTCACCTCCATATTATTTTACCCAAGAATTTTAGAGGTCCAGTTATAGGGAAATAAAATTCATAAAAAAAGTATTCAAGTTGAGCATCCCTAATGCAAAATCCAAAATCTGAAACTTTTTGATCACTGACAATTATACTGTGAACAAGGCACAACAGGATTTAACTTGGATCTTTATAAAACTGTATATAGCATATATACAGCAGGGGCTCAATAGCTATCTGCTTCCTTCTTCCCAGAGAAGCTAAGATTCTAGCCCATGGTTGATAACCAGCTATTCTCAGGTCAGTTTCTCTGCCTGTACTCACTGCCTTTCCTGTGCCTCCCTCTGACCATTTTACACGCAGCTGCTGCATTACCCAGAAGCCCTTATCCCACATGTCACACTAAGACTTTCCGGGTCCCAATGGTGCCAGGTGCTGGGCAGTGTTATAAAGATGGTCCTAGACTCTGAGGAATCTAGTCTCACCAGAGCAAGGGAAATGAAGTAGACAGTGTGTTAAGGGCTGGATTAGAGGCACTGGAACGAAGGCTGAGACAATAGGCAGAAGGAGGATTCATGGATGGCTTCCTGGAAGAGGTTATATCTATGTGATGAACAGTAGTAACCCTCCAAGCAGAAGGGAGAGGATTAAGTGGAGGGCAAAGGCTTGACAATGGAGTAGCCCACAGGTGAGGTTGAGGAACCCACCAGCCACTTGATGCCACTGGAGTGTAAAGCATAAATGATGGTAGCTGAGTGCACTATTCCTTTTTACCACTTTATCTTCTGCCTCCAACTTTGGTGGCCCTTCCACAAAGCATCCCTACCCCAGGCTGGTGTCCCCAGGCTGTTTTCTGCTGGTTAAGGGAATGAAAGAGCCCCAGAGGCACCTAGAAAAGTTACTGAAATGTTGCTCAGTATCCCTGACCCACAGCATTAACTGTCTAGTTGAGGAGCAAAAAAATTCACCCTGTGCCCTGTGCTGGCTGCATGGGGAAATTATTTTACTCCTCAGTAAGTTACATGGTCTAACTCAGGGCTCTCTGAAGGTAGGGACAGAGCTCTGTTTGTCTCTGTCCCTTCTCTAACAAGTCAGCCTAAAACCTGGATTGTTATAGGCCACCATCTTCAGAAGCTTCCTTGAAGGAAGCTCAAGCTGGGCCTACTATTAGCCAGACTGTGGGGACTAGAAAGCTGGAGGTGACTAAGTTCCCTAGGACACAATCACCTCTAGGGAATTCGTGGCTTGGTAGGGATAGAGAGAGTTCAAAAGTTATAAGGGCATGCTCAGGATGGGAGTGATGGTTGAAAAGGAAGGGTACCTGGTAGCTTAGGCAAGCACAAAACAAGCAAAAGACCTGGAGTAGGGAATGCCTGGCAGTGGAGGGGACACTCTGCAGTGTTTTAGACAAGTCATCCAGGGAACTCAGGAATAAAAGGACATTCAGAAAGAGAAATCACAGGCACAAAGCCCAGAGCCAAAAGCACACCCACTGAGCGAGGGCAAAGGGTTCAGTGCAACAACTAAAAAGCCAGGAGGTAGACAGCCAGGAGAAAAGTGAGTGGGGATGGCAAGAAAACTGTTCCTGGAGAGTGAGTACAAGTTTGGGCTTAACAAAAAATTGATGGGGAAACACTGAGGGTTTTAGGGAGAGGGTGAAAGAAACACACCTGCCTTACAGGAAAAAAAGCCTGGATTTGATTAAGAGCAAAGGTTTAAAGAAATGGGAAGGGGGCAGGAAGTGAAGTGCCAAGTTTGCTGATGCCTGCATTTGCATGAGGATTCCTGGCACCTAAGCCAGGGCGAGGCTTGATGACCCCATCCTGACTCATCTATCCTCAGCTGTTCATGGCTTCCACAAGAAGCGCTCTCCTTTTTAAAAAAAAGGCTTTTAACTGTAAGCGACTCCCTCATACTGACAAAACACACCTTAGAATTCAGAACCTCAATTTGCCTTAGCCTGGCAATGCAAGAAAACCTGGCCCAATGAGACCTACACCAGTAATTGACTTCTGGGTGGAAGTGAGGAGCTTTCCCCTCCTCTACTTGGGGTTGAAAGCTCTGTGGGTCAGGAGCTGAGACCGTAGTTAGAGTAGCTTTCTTGATCCTGCTGGCAAGGTTTTAAAGAAGTCAAAATTCGATTCCCTAAGAAAAAGTCTCTATGGCCTTGTTCCAAGAGAAAACAACAGTCCTTTTCCATATATCCTGGTCTTGATGACATGTCACAACCAACAATCATCATGGGCACATCTTGGGACCCCAGATGTTTACAGCTGGGGATAAGTTTCGCTCAAATGGCACAATCCTTCAGCAAAGACAAATACAAATTCGTTTTCCAGCCTGGATCCAGGGCTCTGAGAGTCAGCTCAGACACGTGGCTCGGATTAGGAGTCCCAAGTCTAAGGGAAGGGCCTCAGCGCAGAGTCCTCTTAGTACAGGCCCCATAGGAACCACAGAGTCAGAATCATCAGCGGGCAGATCAGGAAGGAGCGAGCAGTCCTAGACCCTGCCTTGGGTCTAGGACTACATGACCTCGGGCAAACCCAGGGCTTCTTACTAGGTTAAGGCTTCGGAAAGACAGTTAATTACTCGAAACATGAGGTTTGTTACGCTGCCGATTCTCAGGCCTATTCCCACCCAGTCCGAACTGCCCTTTGGCGACCAGGGACCGAGAATCTGTTTTTTAAAACCGCCTGACCCCACCCCCAAGCTATGATTCCCCAAATCGCCAAATTTGAGAAAGCCTGGCTCACTAAGGTTCCCCGCATTACTACAAACTTCTCGGGATCAAGAAAAACAAGGCGAAAGAAACACCACACGACCTCGCCGTCCGCTGGGCGTTCTCCGCGGCAAGACGCGAGGGAGGCCCGGCCATACCGGAAAGGGCTCGGGGGTTAGGCACTTACTGGCCGCCGGGTCCAGGCCGAGTCGGGATGAGGGAGGCGGTACCCAGGCCCGGCCCCCGTACCTGCCCGCCCGAAGCGTGTGGTCGGCGGAGGCTAGGCGCCCCTACCCCTTCCC
>NW_026000196.1:6122835-6193572 GCF_001458135.2 Marmota marmota marmota
GCCCGAACCGGCAACGCTGACCAGGGTCCTAGTGCTCACCTGAAACCGCGGACGTCTCTTCCGGCGAGCACGTGGCGCCCAGGCAGCTGGCAGCTCCCGCATGCCCGGGCAAGCCCGGCTACGGCTGCCCGCCCATTGGCTCACTGGAAGCAGCGCCCGCCTAAGACCTCTTCTGATTGGTTGAGCCTGCCCAGATGCGGTAGGTGTTCGGAGTCGAAGGGCGGGAGCTCGCGGAGAGGGCGTGTCCGAGCCGCCGGGTGGGAGGGCAGTTTTAAAGAGAACCCGGCAGAGCGTGCATCAGCTCCCGGTTCCAACCCACCTTGCTGCTAGAGTGGAGATGGTGTTTCTGTGAGCCAGCTTCGTTCCACCCAAGGCCGAGTAAATTACAGTGTACACCCACATCTGCAGAATGAGAGCAGCAGTCACTGCCTCCTCCAGAATTACGGAGATTGAGTGAGATCATAAAAGTACACCGATGAGCTCCATTTACTTCCTGTACACTACTTTTTCATTTATTCTTTTGTAATTTCACTCGTGTAGGGAAGACTTAAATTTACTCTTTTCCTTCTGTAGCTTCAGTAAGTATACGTGTGGAATAAACTGAAAATAGGTACAACAGGAAGAACCTACAAATCGTATTTTTTGCTTGAGACAGGGAAGCCTGAAAATACAAGATGACTGAACCCTATGTGGCGCTCCTATGGATGAGGGTTTGTGCTCCAGGGGGAAGGAAGGTGGTATGAAAGTTTCAGGGGAGGAAAGTTGTGCACAGCAAGCAACTGTTTTCCTGTTATGCAGAAAAACTGGTTAGAGCCACCAGTTCCTGCTTAACCCCTACCCCTTCCCTTGCCCCAGTCTTCCTGTGGAAACATCCCTCCTAGGTAGAAAGTGGAATATCCCATAGGAATGCCTCTGTCTGAATATCTTGTTTACTAATATTGATAAATGTAAATTTCTTTTACAAAAGGATGGCTTTTCAAACATTCATGTGACAGAATTGGGGTGATTGTGGAAATTTGAAAAGATTCTCTCATACAATGAAATGCTGTATGTTTATTTTGATCTTGTCTACCACTAATAATTGCAATACATCTCAATCTGGAAGGGAAAAAAATGAACATCAAACCTTATGTTTACAAAGTTTTTTTCAGTTAGCAAATTTAAATTTATTGACATAATTTTGTGGGAGAAATGAGTGGATGCATCATAAAATATTGCCAAGCATGAAAATATATTATGGTTGGATTAAACTTCATAACAGAAGTCGAATGTAAATTCAAGGAGAAAAAAAGCATGTTGCATCTAATGTCAAGTCAGAAACAAATCCAGATTTATTTGAAAGTATTATTTTGGGAATGGAATGGGGAATGGTGAGCTGAGCACTCTGGCCATGATCTCTCCATGTTCCCAAGGATTAGACAAAAAGCATTTCTTTTTTTTAGGGAAGTGTAAACAAAAGCTAGAAATGGGATGAATAGAAGTGACATGATGGGATAGTAGATAGGAGAATGTTTTATTTGGGGACCATACTATTCTTAGGAGACTGTTAAGGAGGGATTGTTTAGTGGTTTAGGCTGAGAGAGGGCCAAAATTGGGGGAACATGGGAAAGGGAGAGAGTCAAAAGCTTAATTAAAGTTTAGTCATCCATATTGTTTCAGTTATTCAGTGGGCCAAGCAGTTCATGAGATCACTGATGAAGTCAAGAATGGGATCCCAGGCACTCAGAAAATAGGAGGAGTGCAAGTTCAAGACCAGCCTGGGCAACTTAGATCCTGTTTCAAAATAAAATAGGACTTGAAATGTGCTCAGCATCATCAGAGGCCACAGTGGGGAATCCATGAGTTTTATCTTAGTTGGAGAAGGGTGTTTCTTTGTAGTAATTCATTGCTAACACAAAAGGGTGAGGGGTGGGTTTCTTAACCATTGCTGTTTTTGAGGAGCACAGGTGCTTTGAGTAAAATTAACATTGTCAGTAAGAACAGTTATTTCATATACTTTAAAAAAGGATAATGTTAGTATATGTGCAAAACCAGGGCTGCAAAGGCCCCAATGTATGATTTTTGATCACAAAGAAAGAACTTCTGGACATTTTATTACTTATGTGCTCTTTGGAAGTAGCAGGCCTGGATACAATGGAGGGCTGCACATACAAGCAGGAGAATATATCTACAAGAGAGATTGCATGCCTACTGCACGCATGGGTTTCTTCGTATGTTTTATGAGTATGTGACTCTGTTTCACAACCAAGATCATTCTGCTTCGATCCCCACCTAAAGACTGGAGATGAGGGAAATGGTCAGCTTCCTTCCTTCTTGCCCCTCACAACACATTCTTGGAGGTCCTTCTTAGTTCACCTTCAGAAACAACAAACCTTCTTGGCACTGACTAGTGTTTACCCCAACGGTATCAAATCACTACCTAATTTAGAGGTGGTTGCATTCCTTTGATGTATTTCTTAAGAAGTCAATATTTAACTGGGTGTGGTGGCACATGCCTATGATCCCAGCCACTCAGAAAATAGGAGGAGTGCAAGTTCAAGACCAGCCTGGGCAACTTAGATCCTTTCTCAAAATAAAATAGGACTGGGAATATGGTTCCTGGGTTCAATTCCCAGTGCCGCAAATAATAATAATAATAATAATGACACCTTCATAACTACTCAGTTATGATAATAATATTATCAAGCAAAAAGTTTGAAGCCCCAGGTGTTCAATAAGGATGTTATCTTGACTGTGGATGGCAGTGCTCCTAGTCCTGCTTCCTTAGGAAAACCACTGATCTCAACTGCCCACTCCTGTACTGGAAATATCCCTTCCTTCCACTTCTCTAGGGACCTTACAATCTGGAAGCACTTGAGAGGTAAGACTTGATTTGTTTACTTATAAAACATTATGCATGAACTGCTATTCTTGCTGCTATGTATACCTATTGTGAGAATATTCTGGGCACTGTGGGGATCCCCATGGTGCTGAACCAAATGCAGACCTGAAATTAGTTGTTGATCTGGTCTGGGGGCTTTTTTGTTTGTTTTTGATTTTTAAAATTTCTTTTTAAAAAATTATTCATTTATTCTAATTTGTTATCCATGACAGCAGAATGCATTTTGATTCATAGTATACAAACAGAGCACAATTTTTCATTTCTCTGGTTGTACAGAAAGTAGAGTCACACCATTCTTGTCTTCATACATATACCTAGTGGTCTGGTTTTTTAGAGCAACAGTTTTCTAAGTGTGGTCCTAAACCAACAGCATAGGCTTGACATGGGAATTTGTTGGAAAATCAGGAGGTGGGGCCTAGCAATCTGTCTTTGATCAATCTAACAGCTGATCCTGATGCAGGGCTGTGTTTAAGATCATTGTGTTAGCCAGGCATGGTGGCACACACCTGTAATGCCAGTGACTCAGGAGGCTGGGGCAGGAAGATTGCAAGTTCTTGAGGCCAACCTGGGCAACTTAGAGAGACCCTATCTCAAAAAATAAGAAGGGCTGTGGATGTGGCTCAGTGGTAGAGCACCTCTGAGTTTAATCCTTAATATCTTCCCCACCCAAAAAGAAAGAAAAAGATCCTTTGTGTTACAGGGTATGAAGCTGACTAAACTCTGGGAGCTAAATGTAAATCACTCATTTTATCCAAGCAATTTCCCCTCTCTTAGCTCTCTTGACCCAACAGTGGCCAGATTTTGGACATAAACTGTTAACAAAACAATTGTGCCACTTTTATACACTCAACTCTTGAAAAGTCTCAAGATTCTTAGACCCAGGTGAATCTCGAATTGTTAATTTTTTAATGGAAATCGGACAGATTCAACCCAGGGAAATTTCTATGCTAGTTTCTCCACATATAAAAATTACTCCTTCAATCAGTGGTCCTCAGTCTCAACTGAACATGAGGAACTTTAAAAATTACTGGAGCTCGGGTCACACCCCAAGGTTCTGATTTAATCAGTTTGGGTTGGAGCCTGAACAGGGAAATTTTCAAAGCTGGTCCGTTCTGTTGCATTGCTGACAGAACTGCGACTAAAGAAGTTACCTAGAGAATCCAGCAGAGGGCGTCACGTCCATGCTTATCCGGGAAACCTGATAGCTGCAGTAAAGGACCAGGCTGCCGCATGGCTGCGGTTAAGGCTAGAAACTCCTGCCCTGACCCTGGCGTCCCCCGACCCTTTTGTGTTCTGGGACTCCTAGAAAGTTACTTTGCTGAATGACTGAGAGGCAAGTCGTGACCTCTCTAGTCCTTGATTTCTGTGTTTTTAAGATGGGAAGGGATTTGGCCTCCCTTCCTTCTTTCATTGTATATTGAACACCTTGAAATGGACAAGATGCTGATTTGAGGAAGGGAAGCATCAACACTGAAATGGATAAAACTCCTACATAAGAAGGGAGACTAGTAGTGAGATGGTAGTTTCCATCTGTTCCTATTTCAGGAAAGGAGACCTGTGGTACCCAAGGATGGTAAAGACGACAACCAGGAACAATATAAAAGAGGAGGCCGAAGAGACCGAAATATGGAGACCTTGTATACCTTCATGTATTATGACACCTCATTTGCCTAATTGTCATAATGCCTAGCAAAGTGATCTAGTTCATTTTACAGTTGAAGAATTCAAGGCTCAGGGATGTTAAGTGATTGGCTTAAAATCACACAGCTGTTAAGCAGTAGTCAAAATTGAAACTGGGGTGTGTTTGACTTAACAGGGACTGTCTTATCCATCTCTCAAATTAGGAGTGTACTCCACTTCCCTCCCCAGATGTGTTAGCAAAGAAGGATTTCTTCCCCTTCCTTTCCACACCAGCCCTGGATACCGAGGGGTTCCTGGAAGAGATTCCACTCTGTTCCCTAGCTCTGCCCATCTTGTCCATCAGACCCCTTTCCCCCTGTGAAGGACAGACACCTGCTGAGTGACACCAATTTGCAGACTTCTCAAGTGTGAATGAAATTTCTAATAGGACTGGCTGCCCACAGGTTTCAGGCAGAGTTAGAAATAAAGAGAAATGCAAGAGGCAGGAAATGGGACCGAAGAGAGCTTGTTTGGAGGAACAGCGGAGGCAACAACAGCGGGAGCCTCTGGGTGGAAGTGAAGGTTCAGAGAAGTTAAGTACCTTTCCAAAGGTCATACAGCTAGCAAGCAGAGACGCTGTGTGAGCTCAGTTAATGGTTGCATTTTTAGCCTTCCCTAAAAATGCACAATTCCCAACCCAATTTAAGTTTGTAAGTTCTCTGCTGCATGGGTAGAAGAGGAGGGTAGGAATAGACTGGAAAGGAAGAGGGAGGGCCTTTGAGTTTATTGCTTGAGAAATGTATCTCCACCTAGCGTCTCAGTATTGGGTTTGGTGCCCGCAGAGGGGCAAGGTGGTTTCCAAGCACAGACATCAAGAAAGGTTCCCAGTGGCTCAAAAGGCTAAGACAGGAGGATCACAAGTTCAAAGCCAGCCTCAGCAACCAAAAAATAAATAAGTAAAAAGGGCTGGGATGTGGCTCAGTGGTTAAGCACCCCTGGGTTCAATCCCTAGTAGCAATTTAAAAAAAAGAAGAGGAGGAGGGGGAGGAGGAAAAGAAAAGGCTGGGAAATGGTTACTCTGATCACTTTTGCCACAGTCAAGGCACTGGGTTTCCCCATCCTAGTTTTTGGTCTTCGTGACACCTCTGAGTGTCAGGACAGAAGCAGATTCTGGGGCAAAGAAATTCCTTGCACACAAGTCCATGGCCCTCTGGCTTCACAAGAGGACTGGGCAGGTCTGACCAGCTGCATGTGGACCAGAACCAGGTGTGTTGTCCACCTTGCCTGGGCACTCAGCATCTGGACACCTCCGCATCATGAGCACGTGCCCCTTTGTGCCAGCACTCGCTGTGGCTCTCTCAGGCCAGAATCCACCTGGCCTGTGAGTCCCATGGTAGGGACTCTTACATGTTTGTTGTGTTAATGGGTGAATAATTAAGGGGGATTCTTTCTCCTTGCCCTGTAGTTGGGATGCAGAAGCAGCCAGGGCACTGTGAGGACAGACTCCATCCCCTCCCCTCACACACTATAGACCATCCTTGTTTCCCGAGGAGTCTGCCTGGGCACAGGGGCATGCCAAGTGGTTTCCTGTGGTGGTTTCTAGGAGACATAGAAGGCACAGGAAGGAACCTGTGGAAGGACAGTCAGAAAGGGGGCCCCGCCCATGCCCTGCACCCTGCTGCTGGGGCCAGCACCATGCGGTAGACTGGGACTTGTTGTTGAGAGGTGAAACAACAACAAAATCACTAGTCTTCCAGATGGGGCTAACCGGTCCTTAGCCTTGGCAGCCACCCGGATCCCAGTCTTGGACCCACCAGGGGTGGGGGTGGGCTAGCCCAATGGACACTCCTGCAAGGACGGCCAGCATTTGCCCCTTCTCCCATTACCAAGTTCATCTCTTCTCATTGCTCCTCCCTTGTTTCTGCACAAGACAGGGAGAAATTTTCTTACTATTTTTTTTCTTTTTTATACTGGGGTATTCTATTTTCTATAATAAGCATATTTCCTGTAATAATGGGAAAATCTTATCTTTAGAGGGAAGCAGACAGGTATCTCATTTTCTCTACCTTCATGAATCATAAGGCACTTTACTGTTCCAGAAAAGGGGGAAAAAAGAAAACTCCAGATAATGGTGGCCCCCACCACAGGTCCCACCTCCCACTCCTTCAGGTTTACTTAATTCAAGGTGAAAATCCTCTCCGGGGTTAAGTCTCACTGTGGTGCCCTGGGAATGCAGGGCAGAAATGGGAGGAAGAGGGAAATGATTGTGGGTAGCGGGAGGCTGGAACCCCAGCCCAGGCATCCCCTCCTTGCAGGCATAGGCTGAGTCCCCTGGTTCATTTCTCCCGCAGTGTGGCACTGATGGAGGAGTGGCGAGGCCCTCCCCGCCTGGGCCAGCCTCTAATTGCACTGGCAGGGCACATCCGCTCCTTAATTAGCAAAAGCCACAATATCCTGGCAGCCCAGAGAGCATGGCCCTAATTGCATTTCTGCAGCAGCTGAGGGATAATTACCCTTCCCTATTGGTGCTTTTAATTCTTTAGCTTCTTAATTGCGAGCTCTTCCTCTTGAGTCCACCCCTCCACCCTTCGGTTGATTTTTCCCATCCAGAGTGGGGAAGGGCTTTCCTGGAGATGGAGAAATTGAAGGTCTGGGGAGGGATGATGTGGAGAATGTTGGCAGCACCAGCTCCGAGGCCAGCCCCTTCCAGCCATCAGCCAGAAACTGGGCACAGTCCTGTGTGGGTCTGAGAAAATGCCAGGAAGTTCTTTCGCACCTGGCACGCTGGCGGGTGCCTGTGATCCAGGTGACTTGGGAGGCTAAGGCAGGAGTATTGGAAATTCCAGGCCAGCCTGGGCAATTTAGTGAGACCCTATCTTAAAAATAAAAAGGGCTAGGGGTGTAGCTCAGTGTTAAAGTGCCTGTACGTTCAATATATAGTATCACCAAAAAAAAAAGTTTGTATATGGGAAAAGTATCCCTCCCTAGAAGGATAAGACCTTTTAAGCTTCAGGGAGCCAAGTCTCACCCCTTCCCCATTTAATCCATCATGGGACAGCAAGGAATATATTGTCAAATTTCTCTTAAAATAAAAAATAATAAGCTGTGTTTCCTCAACACTGTTGAGAGAGAGCTAGTACATCAACCTTGCTGTGTTATTTCACAAACAGACTCAAGCCTAGGACTAGAGAGCAAGTCTAACTAGGGTGTAAGGTACTATTAGGAGAGGTTAGTACCCTAGTTCTTTAGGAAGCTTGCAGATGAACTTCAGGTGGTAATAAGCTAAACAGTCTCACAAAGGGGATTTGGAGAGAGTCTCTGAAGCTCTCTGGATACCACCTTACGGGCCGGGCCGCCTGTCCACAAGAACAACCCTGGCTTGAAAGTCATCAGCAGGTGACTTCCCTGTTCTAAGCTCGCCCTGCTTAGCACACAGCCTGGCCCTTGATGTATGAAATAGTTGGCAAAGAGGCAAAGTTCAGACAGAGTAGGATTCTGTGATGTGAAAAGAATAAATCCATTTTCCTTGGCTTTTTCTATACAAAGCCATTGAAGATGGACTTGAGTTGATGATAGCACTGGTTTTCTAAAATTTCTAAAAGTCTTTAACCTGGGTTGAGGAAAAATCTAAATATTGGAAAGAAAAGATAATACTGCTATCATCTCAGAGAAATGTACCTTGAAAAAGTGACCTGCCCTTGAGCCCACCAAGTCCCACTACCCACTTCTAGTTTCCTTCCTCTGAATTTAGAGCTGTCCCCTTAGCAACGCGTGTTTCCATGGTTTCCTCCATGACAACAATTCCCCAACCCCTCCTCTCTTTTGCTTCATGACAGTAATGGGTGATAGGGATCCTCAGTGTGGCCACTCCACGTAACCATGGTAACAATTAACTGAACCTTCATTTATCTTTTGTGAAGAGGACTAGGGAATATGAAGCTTTTGATTTGGAGGGGGAGGCAGAGAAAAGGGTGGGCCCGGGGCTAGAGCTGTCATTTTCATAAAGAGGAGGTTAAAGGACTTGTCCTAATACTAATTGGTCTAGTTCATACATGTGTTGAACCTCTAGTTTAAACATGACTAAGCTCTAGGGAATCAAAGATGACAAGATATAGCCCCTAATCTTGAAAAGTTGATAATCCAGCACTGAAGCTCCCGGTCCCGCTGAACTCAGGTGGACTCCTTTAGGAGGTGGCTCCTGATAGCAACATCATAATCAGGCATCTGTTTGCTCCTAGCATCTCCTCTCGCAGCTACCAAAACAAGACTACCAAACAAGACTGCATGCGTACTCACATGGAGACTTCTTCAAGGCTGTTATCAGAGAGTTTGCCCTGGAAGGAACTGTGACTCCCCTTTCTTTTAGAGAAGAGGGAACAAGTGCCTATCCCCCTAAATAGTGCACTTGGTGCAGGGAGAAGGAAAATTAATAAACAAACAGACCTGTCCAACTCCAATGCTACAAGGGACTGGGATGAGCTTTAGTTCCAGAGATCACCAGTACTTACCTGTCAAAGCATTCCTGGGAAGTGACTGCTCTGCTTTTATACTGAATTAGAAGGCTGTCATCTCCATCTATCCAGCTTTTCTACTTGTCAGTGAAAATTCAGGCCAAAAAGGACAGCTGCAAAGAATGAAAGTGGAAAGAAAAAGAAAAGGTAAAATAACCATGGGACACTGAAGCGGAGTGGAGTGAATCTAAAAGTTGGGATACCTGTTTGTCATAGTTAATGCTGTTCTTCCCTCTTCTGTTTGTCCTCACCCCTGGCTAATTCTGAGGACCAATTCTGCACTTCTAGGGGAAGTCACAAAAATCCCTGGGTCCCTATATGCTGATACCGATAACCTGCTCTGACTTGGAAAGATGATCATGATGTACCATAAAATAAAATTTTAAAAAGCCATGGAGCAATGTATTATGCAAGTATGTACAAGTAGCTAGGTAGAAAGGTTCATCTTTGCAAGTCAAACACAATCTGAACTAACCCAGGTAAATCCCAGATCTTGGGTCCCAGAACTCAGTTCTGTCCTTTGTTTCTGAATAGAACTAAGGCAGATTCAATCATTCTGGGTACCCTATTCACTCAGCTACTCAGAAAAGGATAAATGGCATCCTCTTATTGGTTAACAAGGCAATATACAACAGCCAATAAGAGAATTGTTCTTCCTTTCTGGCCAATAAAATCTCAGTTATCTTCTTGAAAGGAAAGTAAACCCTTTGTCCATAAAGAAATGAAAAGAAAGGGAATACTAATTAAAAAAAAAAAAAAACTACTGTTGCTATGGGACATTACTGATGTGATCAATGATAGGCTGCGCCAAAGAATTAATAAAGAAAAGCACTTCTTTGGGGAAAAAAGTACAAAAAGCAGACCAGCTGTCTGGTCTGGTGTAAAAGGAAGTTTCTATAGTAACATGTAAGAGAAAGGCATTTTAATATAAACGCCCCACAACTATATCTAACCTGTCCACTTAGGGCATTTTTTGGCCTTAAACTTCCATTGAAAATATAGAAATTTTTAAAAATTATATTAGCAATGGATGAAGAAGAGAAAAGGAAGAATGTTTATTTGCTGATGAAGGGCATTACAGACAAAGAGATGATGGTCACTATCTGAAATATGGAGATCTTCTCCTTCCCTGCATTATTAAGTGATAATTCAATTTAAAACAAGGTTTTGTTTTAGAAATAGAAAGCTATCAGCTCTTTAATGAGAAGAATTCTAGATGAAATAATGCATAGAACATAGGTCATTCTTAGTAACCTACTAATGGTTTATTCTTAAATCATTCTGAGATTGCTATGATTGCTTTAGTGAAATTATGGGTAAAATGGTTTTCCACCCAGATGTTACACATGAACACAGGCAGGTGAGATTGACAAGTCAAAAGTGGAGTCAATATTTGTCAATCAAGGGAAAGGTAAAAAATGGGAGGATTAGAAGCTCTAAGTGCTGTGTTTGCTAGTTATGAAGCCAAGGCTGGGGAAGAAGAAAAGAGAATCTTGAACAAAGTGCAAGTAATGCTAGGGACTGCTTGTTAAGAGGAAAGTGTTTCTACCTCCCTGTGCTTTCTTTGAGGTCTGTGGGGAGAGGCGATTCAAAATCCAGGTCCCTTCCCTTGCAAAGAGGTGTTTGCAGGAGATGACTGACAAACCAAGGAGAAAATCTCTCTGCAGTAGACCGCCTTGGACAATATGCCTGTTTCCCTCTTGTTTAACCCATGAAGAACAAGCCTATGGGGGATAGGGAGGAATCAGCTTCTACAGTATAAAGAAAGAAATTGGGCAGGGGGTGCTGAGAACCAAACTGCGAATCCCAAAGAAACTACAGGGAAGGCTACAATTACTTCTGTGAAACGTGGGTGGGGTGGGGTGGGGTGGGAAGGATTGCAAGGGTATTTGCCTGGCGCCTTGAATTAAACGGAAAAAATTCACCCTCCAGGATTTCCCTGGCCGGGCCTTGTGTGCGGTGGGGGCGGAGGGGGAGTGGATTATGTGGGGGCAGTGATGACTTTCACTCAGCTAGGGGAAGGCAGGGATTCCCAGGAGACATTTTAAAGAATCAAGGTGCTTATGAATAATCAGTGGCCAAAGCCCCTCCACTCACTGTAACCAAGGCAACTGGAGGCAGGGGCTTGCAGTTGGTTGCCTGGTAACCACGCTAGTGCGGGCGTCGGGTCCGCTCTTCTCCTCCCCCACCTTCGTTAGCCCTTTTGTGACAGCTTTTTCCCCTCTGCGGCTTTTTTCATCCCTGGGAAAACAATCATCTCTGTTCCTCGTACAGAGGGCATTTGGAGCTCCTTTGGATTAAAAAAAAAAAAGAAGAAGAAAGAAAGAAACTTGATGTTCATTTTGGGCAAATTTAATCTATACCCAAAGGTTGGCGCCCATATAAAATGTGCATCTTACCTCAGCTTCAATATCTTCTCTATTCCACGCTTTTTCCTCCATTCACTCCCAGCAAGGGGTACGGAGATTGTGGGGAGGGAGAGGGAGAGAGAGAGAGGCAAAGAACTCAGATGCGGCGAGTTTTCATAGAACACCAATGCCTGGAGCTCCCAATAAACTGTCTCGCTTGCTCCTGTGCTCACCGCGTGCAGGCGCGCCTTTTCTTCCCCCACACTGCCTGCACTTGGCGCTAAATTTTTCCTCTGGTTGTAGCGAAAGGGACATGGAATGATCTCCTGGAAACCAACACAAACTCCTGGAGAAATGAGGAAGACAAGTCCTTCCTTCCTCTGCAAGCCCTATCTCACCTCCTGGCCTCCTCTGGGTTGTGTCTGAGAGATTGTAGCGAGTAGCTGGGAGGTCGAGGTCAAGTGCCAACACCTCCCAGGCTATCCGGGAATTAGGCGCTATCCAGTTTCTGATGCTGAAACTGGAATATTGGATTCGCTGGAGAGGGGTTACAGGGATTTTCAACAGTCAGATTTAGACCTCAGGCAGGAACCCGACGGGTGGAAAAGCGGGATGAGAACCTATCTGAACTAGTTGCGGTTTTGATTTTTTTTTTTTTTTAAGCAGATGGGGCTCCCCTGGGAGCGATTCCCTGCGCTTCATTTCCCTTCCCATGTTAATGGGATCATTTGCTGCAATCGCAAAGGGTGGAAAGAAGGGCCCTTCGCACCGAGATGATTACCTATTTGTTTTCCAGCACTTTCCACATCCACGTACACCCCTCCCTGGTCGGTTCTGAGCTTTCAGAGTGTTTGCAAGCAGAGTCCCGGAACTATCGGTGCACAGATCTTGTGGAACGCCGAATCTGGCCGCTTTTCTTCACGCAACAGGTCTGCTGCACCTGGAATCTAAGAAACAAGGAGTACAGGAGCGCAGCGGCGACCCAGGGCTTGGAGTGGCTGGTTTCGAGGGCGTACATTCCCGAGGCTTGTGGGGCCGCTTCTCTCACTCACACAGAGCAAGACAAACAGCAAAGCGGCTTCACCCCCGGGTGGATAGGAGAACTAGATGCCCCCACAACTCGAATTGGCAAGCACCAGGTTGGGGCGCTCTGCTGCCAGGCTCCAGAGCCTCCTTCCCTCCCTCCCCTTCAGTTTGGTGGCGTGCACCTTACCGTCAGCGATGCCAAACTCCGCGGTCCACCCCACCCCCACCACCCCCCCCCCAGCCTCCCGGGCAGCCCAGGTTCGGATTAGCGAGTCTCGGCTCCAGCTAGCCGCTCCTCCAATTCGTAGCCCTTAATCTGGGGAAGGGGCTGGACAGGATCTTTAGCTGAAATTTTACCTGGCACAGATTGCTACAGCCCGGGAGAAAGATGGCTTGCTCTCCACTTTTTTTCTGGAAGAAAGTCCCCTCACCACCCTGCTGCCGGCCCATGCTGCTCCCCAGAAAGCTACCAAGCAAGCTGCAGAGCAGGGGCGCGGAGAAAGGGATGGGGTTTGACAAGCTATCTTGTGAAACACCCCTTGAATACTTGCCTCTCTCGGGCGGTCTGTCTTATCCTAGGAGTGGCCGCGCTGCTAGAGTGGGAGGCAGGTCTGGAATTTCGGCACGATCTCCCGGTGTAGACGCAGTGGACGTGGCTGCGGGGGCTAGGGGAGAACAGCTGCTTTAAAGCCGAAACCAACCCACAGGTGGCCTGTCAGGGACACGGACGTTCATGACGTCATCCCGAAGGCGAGCGGAGGGGCGGGGGTGTCACAACTCTTCACATCAAAAGTCCCTTGTGGCCATGGTAACAGCTCCTGGGGGTCCGCGCGCGCCAGCAACCAGCTGCCAGCAGCCTATTTTTCTCTCCGGCTGATGTGGCGCTCGGCTGGAGTCCGGTCGGACTTAGTTGCGAATCCAGCGAGGCCCTCACCAGTCCGGGGTCCACCTCTCAATCTCGTCCTTGGGAAAGATTAGACTCCCAGAGGGCTACCATGCAGAATCCTTCATTTCCTCAGGGACATTTCTATCCTCCTTCCACCCGACCTTAGCAGGCTGGATCTGGTTCACCTGATCTCATACAGAGGTGTTCTCCCTGAACTCAAGGATGCGAAAGCTCCGCTTCTCATACACTTTCCACCCACACTGTCCCTGGGCGTCCACACAGAACCCCCTGGTATTTCAGAAAACGGCCAACACTACGGGGGAGGGGGGCGGTGGAGAACATCCACCGATCTAGAATGCATTTGGAGGTCAAAAACTGGTGGGCAACAAACCAAATGAGACACGGAAGTATTTACCAGTCTCCTACAAGATTTTAAAAATTGATTGGAAGATAACACACAGAAATATGAGTTTTCCAAATCTCTGCAATCTGGCGCTGGTGTTTCTGCCTGCTGTGGAGAAGCCCTGACCCTGGGTAGGAAGGACTGGGATCGAGGCCTGCATAGGACCCCCCTTCTCCATTTTTTATCAATGTCACCAATGCTATTCGTCATTTACCTTTTCTATTTTTTCCTATAGTAAAGAGGCCGGGTTTTGAGAGCGTACATTCCCAAGAGGAAATAAAATTGTATGAGTAGGGGAAGAAATTGTTCCCACCTCACTTACTTACTTACTTCATTGATGTTACTCCTTAGTTTTCTGTGTAAGTCTCCCCACGCTGGTCAACAGGGGCTGTCATGGCTTGGCTCAGGTGTCATTCTCCATTCACTATTGGCGGATGCCCAACAGGTCCAGCCCTGAACTAACATTCACATCTGCGCTGCTTACATCCTGACAACACAGGCAGTAGGACATTTCCTGCTAGTACCACAGGGGTTTTGTTTTAATTTTTTTCTACTTCAAAATATGCAGGTATTCGGAAACATTTAAAGATCATATTTTTCATTCATCACTCAGATATTTGGTCACAGAGAAATAATAATGATAATAATAGTAATTATTATATTCATTATTATTTTTTGTGATGCTGGGAATTAAACCCAGAGCTTCCAGAAATAACATTCTTTACATTTTTTTTTAATTTAGGGAAAGCTATTTTATTTATAAATACATGGAGAAATGGAAAGAACAAAAAAATTCAAACCACTTCTAGGCTCAACTGTGTCGTTATGTAAACCTAACAGTGTTTTACATTTTCTGATTGGTAGGTTAAATATAGCTGTAAAACATATTTTCATGAACCCAACTAACCAACCAAAGTAACAATTAAAAAATCACTACCAACACCAGGTGTCATGGCATAGGCCTGTCATCCCAGCAACTCGGGAGAATGAGGCAGGTGAGGCCAGCCTCAGCAAATTAGAGAGGCCCTAGCAAATTAGTGAGATCCTGTCTCAAAATAAAAAAAGAACTGGGGATGTATCTCAGTGGTAAAGTGCCCCGGGTTCAATTCCCAGTACTGAAGAAAAAACAAAAACAAATAAACAGAAAACCCACTACCAACTCTCTCCCACAAAGTCACAATCAGCATAGTCTTTAAACAGGCATTTGAATATATGCAATGATCTCTCCCCTTTAGAATTCCCCCCAAGGAAAAATAGACTTCTATTTATATACTTGCTCTCCTGTGCAATTGTCTGGAAATATTGGTTGAAAGCAAATGTAAATTTATACTAGAGAATTCTAAATCTTACCCAGTGTGGATTATTTCTAGGCTATTTAGGAAAATGAGTGCAGGGGAAAGATCACACCATCTCCATCTCTTGGTAGGAAACAGTTAGGTTTCTGGGTAGTTAGTGTATGGAATCCTTCAGCCTTTCTTCATTTCACCAGATTTGTCTCTAACAGCACGTTTTTCTTGGAGCTATTCCATTTGGAATCTTAGAACTGTCAGCTATAGATGAAATGAGAGTAACTGTATTAATACTTTAATTCCTGTCTTTATAAAACCCTTGATATTTCACCACACATTTCACATGGTGTATCCAACTTGATTCTAAATGCTGCCCATTCTATACATGAAGAAGCAGAACTCAGACTGTTTAGTTCATCTTGAAGTACTAGGGATCTTTCTGCTGAAAAGCCCTGATTGTTTTCCTTGTATGAGTTATTGAAATTATTCATTAAGTAGAAATAAAAAAGACAATTTATAAAAATGGAAGATAGGGCTGGGGTTGTGGCTCAGTGGAAGAGTGCTTGCCTAGCAAGTATGAGGCACTGGGTTCGATCCTCAGCACCACATAAAAATAAAAGAAAATAAAGATAGTGTGTCTACCTAAAACTAAAAAATAAACATTTTTCTTAAATGGAAAGACAACTGACATACGAATATTTGGACTTGTTCTGCTTTATTTAAAATAGAGCCAGGCACAGTGGCACACTCCTAAAATCCCGGTATCTCAGGAGGCCAGACTCAGCAATTCAATGAGATCCTCAGCAACTTAGCAAGAACTTGTCTCAAAATTTAAAAAGGTATGGGAATGTAGCTCAGGGGTAAAGCATCCCTGGGCTCAATTCCCAGTACCAAATAAATAAATAAAAATAAAACAATATAAATCATACAAATTTGTGGTATCATTTTTCACATACTGAATTGACAAAAATAAAAATCGACTTCCTAATGCTGGAGAAGGTGTGGTAAAATAGAGGTTGTAAGTTGTATAAATTCAGTGAAAAGCAGTTTTACTAGTTGTATCAAGAGGCATATGCATGTTCACACTCTTTAGGTGGGTTCTTCTTCTGAATATCTATTCTAATTTATAAAATAATCTTAAATAGAGGAAATGCTGGATACAAAGAAGTATTATTTAGTATTTTTAAAAGTGGAAACAACAGCTGGTTACTGTGGTCCATGCCTGTAATCTCAGCAATGCAGGAGGCTGAGGCAGCAGGATCACAAGTTCAAGGCCAGCCTCAGCAACTTAACAAGACCCTGTCTTAAAATAAAATTTAAAAAAGAAAGAAAAGAAAAAGCAGAAGCAACATTAATATCCAACAATAGGGGACTGGCATATCAGCTATTGAATGGATAAAATGTTCTACCAACTCTAAAATGCTGAAACATGAATAGAGAAAATAGGCATAATAAAATGTCAAAGAAAGATATGAGTAGAATACAGAACTACCTTCATAGTTGTGATTAAAATAATGGCTTTAAAATTTTTAAAAGCTCGCATACATTAACAAAATAGAAGAGAGGTACATCAGAGTGTGATAAAGTTTCTGCTAAAATACAGAGATTACAGATGACTTTAAAAATTTTTCCTTTTATCATGTTTCCCAAATTTTCTGAAATATGATCATGTAGTTTCTATAATTAAAAGTGTAATATGATAGAAATAGGGGAGTAGAAGGTCAGGCATCTATTACTTATCTAATGCTGTTCCAGATGGACATAATCAGGACAGGTGTGGAGACTGGGTCTCAGAACTGTGTAGGTCATTTCAGATCTTGCCTGGGGTATTTGGTGACCATGAGATGGTTTGAGTTTATCAGCAAAGAGCTGATAAGGGACATTTGGTTGTTAGTCAAGTCAGATACATCATCAACCCAGCTGGCCTTCTCTCCAATAAGCTTGCTTCTGTTCCTGGCATCTATTTCTCCATCACATTTCCTTCCAAACTCGAATTAATAATAATGATGATGTTAATAATAATATTTCCCTTACATTTTTATAGTGGTATTTCATGTTTTTTATGCTTTTACATACAGTATTTCATATAACTTTATGATAGCTACTACTAAAAAAAAACCCTGAATTAGATGTTATATCATTTAATTACACAATTATTTAATCTCTGGTTAAGTAATTTGCCAGAAGCCACACAGCTGGTAAGTGATGGATTCATCCATAATTTGACTTCTAGACACTCCCTCCTCACAGGAAAAAGGCAGCTTAATTAGAAGTAACAATGCTCCTCCTTTCTGTTACTGTAACCAATACCTGAGATGATCAACTTAAAAAGGAGGAAAGTTCATTTTGACTTACAGTTTCAGATGTTTCAGTCCATGGTTGATTGGCAATGCTGCCTCTGGGGCCGTGGTGAGACAGCACACCAGGGCTCATGCACAGTGGGAGCAAAACTTACCACTCCTTAGTGGCCAGAAACAAAGAGAAAGGAAAAGGAGCTAGAGTCCCAATATTTCCTTCAAGGGCTTGCCACCAATGACCTAAGACCTTCTACGAGGCCCCACCTACTACTATCACCAAGCTGAGACTAAAATGTATGATATATATATATATATATATATATATATATATATATATATACACACACACACACATATATAAAATGTACATTATATATAATGTAATATACGTGTGTGTGTATATATATATATATATATATATATATATATATATATATATATATAAAACATTGTAACATTTTTTAAGCTTGCAGTTAAGTGACATTAAGTAATATATATTTTGAGATCCAGGGGCCTAAGTTTTAGCTTGCAGACAGGGTGGCCAAAGGTAAAAAGATGGCAAGAAGCTAGAACCAAGGCACTAGCATTAACCTAGCATAGTAGATTGATGATGTATCTGTGCCAGCATCTGTGTTGTGAAGAATGGCTGATCTCTTAAGAAAAATGGAGCAAGAACAGTTGGATCCATGGACGCAGAGAACCAGTAAGGAAACTGCTAATTACTCAGACTCTGGATGTAGATTATTTTATGTTTCCCCATGGGAAATAAAACTCCAAGACTGAGTCCTGGTGGAGGTCTGAATTGAGAGCATGTCTTGGTGCAAAAACCCCAACAGAGGTATTACACTCAAATCTGTGGTAGGGGCAGGTAAACCTCTCAATTCCATAAAGGCAAATGCAAACTGTGACTACAGTTTTAAAATAAGACCATGATAGCTATGAATGAGCACCATCAGACACTGTATAAAGGATTTCCAAAGAACTTCAGATAGAGAGACAATCAGTAAAGTCTAAATATAAATACAGTCATCCCTAGGTATCCATGGAGATTTGTTTCAGAACCCCTGAGGACACAAAAATCTGCAGATACCCAAGCCCTTATTAAAATGGTATAATATTTGTATATAACTCATGCATATCCTCCCATGTACTTTAAATCATCTCCAGATTACTTATAATACAGAATACAAAGCAAATGCTAAGTAAAAAGTTGTATACTATATTGTTTCTGGGAAAGAAAAGCTAGTACCTATTCAATACAGATACAATTTTTTTTCAAATACTTTTATTCATAGTTAGCTGAATTCATGGATGTGGAACCTATAGATATAGAGGGCCAGGTATATGCTTTTTAAAAAAATAAACTTCATAAAAGGAAGGAATAGCTGGGTACAGTGGTGCATGCCTGGACTCTCAGCAACTCAGGAGGCTAAGGCAGGAAGATTACAAGTTTGAGGCCAGCCTCAGCAACCTTAATGAGACTCTGTCTCAAAATAAAAAATAAAAAGGACTACAGATGTAGCTTAATGGTAAAGCACCACTGGGTTCAATCCCAGTGTAAAATTATCCACAACAAAAACCAGAAGGACCAGAATCCATAATGAAACAGCAGCTGATGCATTTTTAAAGTAATACGTAAATTAGAGAGAAAAAGAATTTAAATGAATGAAGCTTAATGGATGAATTAAACAGCTGACTAATCATAGCAGAGGGGAGAATTATGAATCTCACCATCATGTATATCCACAAGAATGGAGTCCTAATTAGAATAAGATATATTCCATACTTGTATAATTATACCAAAATGGATTTCACTGTATAACTAAAAAGAATGAATAAAAAAATTTGAAAAAAAATTATCTTGAATTTAGCAGAGAGATAAATTGATGGGAAATATCAGACAGTAAGAGGCAAGAATGAGTAAATGAGAAGGACCAAGGTATTTCTAACAGGTATTTCTAAAGGAGAGAATAAAGAGATGAGGAAGGAGCAATATTAGAAATGACCATGGTTAAGAGTGTTTCAGAATTTATTAAAATTCCAAAACCTGACCACCTTTCACAGTGTTTCTTCCAACTTGAACCTGGAAGAATTGCTCCCTTGAAGAAGGGGTCAAGAAGAGGAAGATCACTCTGGCATCAATGAGTGCTTCCATGGAGTGATCTTTGAGAATCATGCCCCTCGGGAACTCAAAGTGATCAGAAATTTGCCCTGAAGGAGATGGGGACTCCAGAGGCATTCGTTCATAACAGGCTCAGCAAAGCTATGTAGGCTAAAGGAATAAGGATCGCCCCATATCTTATGCATGTGTGATTGTCCAGAAAACATATTGAGGATAAAAATTCACTAAACAGAATCTGGATGTAAATTGGGTAAACCTAAGTATCTATTACCACATCAAAAACTCTACAGACAGCCAGGCATAGAGGTGCACGATTGTAATTCTAACAACAGGGAGACTGAGGCAGGAAGATAGTCTGAGCAACTTGGCAAGACCCTGTCTCAAAATAAAATTTTTTTTAAAAGGTCGGGGGTGATGAGGATGTAGATTAGTGGTAAAAAGTCCGGGATTTATTCACCAGTACCACAGAAACAAAACAAAAACGACAATATGGATAAGCACTAACCAGTACAGTCCAAATGCCTTAAAAATCAAAATAAAACAAAAAACAAATACCTGACCCTTCAGGTTAAAAAAATCCACAAGTCTGGAAAACAATAAATTTAAAAGCAAATTTCAAATAAAGACTTAAGTAACCTAATTATAGAGAATTTAACACTCTTTCAAAGCAAAAGCCATAAAAATATAGGCTTTTTCTTTCTTTCTTTCTTTTTGTGGGGTAGGTACTGGGGATTGAACCCAGGGATGTTCTATCACTGACCTACAGCCCCAGCCTTTTGTATTTTAAAATTTTGAGACCGGGTCTTGCTATGTTTTCCAGGTTGGCCCTGTTGGCCCTGAACTTGCCAGCCTCATGACTCAGCCTCCCAACTCACTGATTGGGCCACCATGCCCAGCAAAAGGATGGACTTTGAGAGTCAGAAAATGGAACCCAAAAAGAAAGAATGAAATGAAAGAAATTATAATTAGAACGGAAACTTGAAAATAGACTGATAAATCAAAAAATGCACAGACTATAAAAATATAATAATCATGTCTAACTTTGGAGGTGGAGCCAAAATACTAGACAGTAAATCTCAAAATATTTTAACAAATCAGTGTCATATACACCATGTAGAAATGGAGCTATAGAGCTTGCATTCTATTTTTTTTTAAGTTTGAAAGCGCAGGAAGTACCCTTTTATTTTTTAAGAGAGAGAGAGAATTTTTAATATTTTATTTTTTAGTTCTCGGCGGACACAACATCTTTGTTTGTATGTGGTGCTGAGGATCGAACTCGGGCCGCACGCACGCCAGGCAAGCGCACTACCACTTGAGCCACATCCCCAGCCCCAGAGCTTGCACTCTAAATTCCATGTTTTATTCTGGAATGTTTTACAACTATGAACTTTAAATTGCAATAAATCAAATGTGCATGTTAATATTTTAGAATGTAGCTAGGCATGGTGGTACACGCCTGTGATCCCAGGGGCTCCAGAGGCTGAGGTAGGAGGATTGAAAGTTTAAAGTCAGCCTCAGTAACTAAGCAAGGTCTTAAGCAGAATACCCTGTCTCAAAATAAAAAATAAAAAAGAGGGCTGGGGATGTGACTCAGTGGTAAAGCACTCCTGGGTTTAATCCCCCATACCAAAATAGTAGTAGTAGTAGTAGTAGTAGTAGTAGTAGTAGTAGTAATAATATATGAAGAAAAGGGATTAAATCAAGTGGGACACTGGAAAGAAAAAGGAGGTAAAACAAAGCTCAAGTAAATAGAAAACAATAAATTAAATGATAGAAGTAATTTTAATGTTACTAAACGTGATAAATTTAAGTGCACTAGCTTTTTCAGTTCAAAAACAGAAATTTTGAGAGATTTTAAAAGCCAGCTGAGTTAGAGATGTAGCTGACAGATGTAGCTAGCTTCTTAGCATGCACAAGGCCCTAGGTTCAAACTCCAATACTGTGAATGAATGAATGAATGAATGAATAAATAAATAAATAAATAAATAAATAAATAAATAAGCCAGGCACAGCTGTAATCTCAGCTACTCAGAAGCCTGAGGCAGGAGGATCTCAAGTTCAAGGCCAGTCTCAGAAACTTAGCAAGATTCTGACTCAAAATAAAATAAAAAGAGCTGGGGATGTGATTTATTGGTAGAACGCTCCTGAATTCAATCCCAGTACTGGGGAGGGAGGTGGCGTTGGGAAGAAGCAGCAGCAAAGATCATATCTATAGAAATAGTAAAGATTTTAAAATGGTAATTGATTACAATGAAAAGCTTTATTCCAATACATTTGAAACTTTAAGTGGACAATTTTATAGAAAAATGTAAATTAACAAAACTAACTCAAAAATATATAGAAAATCTTATGGTGGGTGTGGTGGCATACCTGTAATCTCAGTGACTTGGGAGGCTGAGGCAAGAAAATCCCAAGTTCAAGGGCAGTCTCAGCAACTCAGTGAGACCCTGTCTTAAAATGAAAAATAAAAATTGAACTGGAGAGGTATCTCAGTGGTAAAGCATGGTTGGGTTCAATTTCTGGTACAATAAACATAAATACAAATATATAAACATATATAATCTTAATAGGCCTATAGTGATTAAAATTAATCAATCTTTAACAAAAATATACCACCACCCACCCTTAAACACACATATTACCAGGTTGAGATAGTTTTGTATGCAAATTCTAACATAAATTTGAGAAACAGAGTATGTCTATATTACCAAATCACACAGAGAAAGAAAGAAAAAAGAAAGAGGGACGGAAGAAGAAAGGAAGGAAGGAGGAATAAACAATAAGAAATATGGGAAACAAACGTGTAGTCCAATCTATTTAGAAATATAGATGTAAAGAATCCTAAATAAATTTTAATAAGCCAAATTCACAAAATACACAAGTAAGGCTTATTCCAGGTATTGTTAGCATTTAGAAATCTATTCATGTAAATTAAGTCGACTTTAATAGATTAAAAGGGAAAAGAATCTCATGAACACTGAACAAATCTAGAAAGCATTCGATAAGATTACATATTGATTTAAGATAAAACCCTTAGCCAATCTGGAATGAAAGGAAATTGCCTGTCCTTAATAAAGGGCATCTAGTCACAGCACCACACTAAACAGTGAAATTGGAGAACCGTTCTCTTTAAGATCAGGAATGTGACCTCTTCTGGTCACCACAATACTGGATTAGACTATGAAGATATCAAATTGTCCTTATTTCAGGTGGTGCACACCCATGAATATAGAAGTAATCATGGAGGCCAGCCTCAGTAATTCAGTGAGGCCCTGTCTCAAAATAAGAGGTTAAAAAGGCTGGGGTGTAACTCAGTTGGAAAGACTTGCCTAGGATGCATGAGGCCCTGGGTTTCATCCTCAGCACTGCAAAACAAACAAGCACAAAGATAAATAAAAGAGCCTTATTGGAAAACAAGAGTGAATGATCCTAACATAAAGATAAACATATAGATCAATGGAATAAAATCAAGTGTTCAGAAAAAAAAATTAAGGTTAATTGACTTTTTTAAGAAAAATAACTTTGTTTTATTTATTTTTATGTGGTGCTGAGGATGTAACCCAGTGCCTCACACATGCTAGGTGAGCCCTTTACCAATCTGCCACAAACCTAGAAAGAAGAGTTGCTTCAGTAGATGGTGCTGGAACTGGATATTCATTTACAAAAGGATGAATTTGGACCTGAAAGTCACACCATATACACAAATTTACTCAAAACAGATCAAAGCCCCAATAGGGGAACTCTTAGAAGAGAACAGGGGGAAGTCTTTGTGATATTATTAAGCAATCATTTTTTAAATGACTCTTCAAGTATAAGCAACCAAAGAAAATGTTAATCAAAACTTAAAATTTTGTGTTTCAAGGACACTAGCAAGAAAATGCAAACACAACTCACAGAATGGGAGAAAATATTTGAAAATTATATATTTGATGAAAGCCTAAGAGTCAACTGGAGATGTGGCTCAGTGATGGGTTTTATCCCCAGTACCACCAGGAAAAAAAAAAAAAAAAGCCTAAGATTCAGTGTATGTAAACAAAGTCTCAGCTACCCAGGCTGGCCTTGAACTTGTGATCCTCCTGCTTCAGTCTCCACAATAGCTGAGATTTTGGCATGTGCCACCAGGACCAGCTCATTTCTTTTCTTGTTTTTTTTTTTAAAAAAAATTCAGCTGGCGCAATGGTGCACACCTGTAATCCCAGTGACAGGGGAGGCTGAGGCAGGAGTATCATAGTTCAAAGCCAGCCTCAGAAACTTAACAAGTCCCTAAGCTACTGAGTGAGAACTTGTCTCCAAATAAAAAATAAAAAGGCTGTGACATGGCTCAGTGGTTAAGAACCTCTGGGTTCAATGCCAGGTAACCAAAAATCAAAACAAAAACAAAACCTGAAGCATCTGTTAACAATCATTAGACATGTGGCTTTTTAAAATATTTTCTGTATTTTAAGTATTCTCAAAATACTTAATAATTTACTTTGAAAAAGTACATGCAGTCTCTGCACAATGGTAGAAATTGGTGTTTGTACTTGGGGAGTCCTTTAACCTCTGTCTCACAGGTCCTCTTCACCCAGAAGAGGATGGTGACCCTTCATTTTCCACCTGATAGGCTTTTGGTGACAATTAAGTATGCTCCTACACAAGAGAGCCCTTTGAGAACTGTAAATTCAGCTTAATGCTGGATACTATTGTTATCACATAAAATGAAATGGCCCAAACATAATGAGCTAAGAATGACTCCGTCTGAGATTTAGAACGATAGCTCATACTAATTTTGAATTAGGTTACAGATAAGGAGAAGGTATTCAATTTCCCCTTCACGGTTCCCCAGGGTGTTCCAAGCAGGGCAGAGAAAGGCCACTTGGCCAGGGAAGGAGGTGAACATAAATCACTCCCCTGGCAGGCCACAACACTATCCATCAGAGTAGCCTTTTAACGGAAAATGCCAGAGGCAGCAGCAATCCAAAGCAGCTTGTGAGAGTCATCAGTTTGCCACTGAAGTTTGAGAAAGGTGAGTTTCTGACATTCTTGGGACAAGAAGACCTCTAAGACTCACCTCTGAGAAAGGGCTGTCCTGCCTTGGGAAAGTAATTGAGTTCATTAATATGTGCAGGGGTGGGAGATATGCAGCCCTGACACCCAGTGCTTCCGATCCTTAACTACTGTCATGAAGATGGAGCCAGCCTGTCAACTTGATTGGGAGAAACCAGTTTCCTGGGAAAATGTCAATAAAATCATTGTTTTCCTATCATCAGTGGAAACCTGGTTAAGTCCTCCAAAAACGTTTAGCTTTATGGGATTGTGTTTCACAGCTCTGGGCACCTTGGTTAGGATTTCATTCTAAAATAACATTTCCTTTCTCTAACAAATGTGTTCTTGCTCTAGGCTCTGAGGCTCGGTGACCTTCATGTGTTTTTAACTGCAGGAGAAACAGAGGTGAACTGGAGGTTTGCAATTTATGTCAAATATACTCACAGAGACACACAATTTGATCTGTTCCCTTTGCTTCCTCTTTTTTCCCCTTTATCATATGTAATTTCTTAGAAGATGAGGTAGAGACTCCTGCTGTGACAATCATGACAGTATCTCCATTGGACAGTTCAAAATTAGTAGTGGATGTAAATCTTTCCCCCCCTTTTAAATAGAATCTGTATTTCAGAGCAGTTTTAGGTTTACCACAAATTGGAGCAGAAAGTAGAGTTCTCAACACACCCTGCCCTCTTGTATGCATAGCCTTCCCCACAATCAACATAATGAGCTAAGCCCTTTTTACTTTTTATTTTGAGACAGGGTCTCAGTAAGTTGCTGGGGGTGTTGCTAAGTTGGCCCTGAACTTGTTGTCCTCCTGCCTTAGCTTCTGAGCTGTCGGGATCACTGGTATGGGCCACCATGTCTAGCAGTATGAAGCCTTTTCAAATTGGCTTCTTTTACTTAGTTGTAGATGGACACAATACCTTTATATAGTTTCCACCATATCTTTTCATAGCTTGATAGCTCACTTCTTTTTAAGGCTTCATTATTCAGTGCAAAATAATATTCCACCATCTGGTTGTAACACAATTTATGTATCCACTTACCTATTGAAGGACATCTTTTGTTTTTTGTTTTTGGGTACTGGGGATTTAACCCAAGAACACCTAACCACTGAGCTACATCCCCAGACCTTTTAATTTTTTATTTTGAGACAGGGTCTTGCTAAGTTGCTGAGGCTGGCCTCAAACTTGCAATACTCAGTCTTCTGAGTCACTGGGATTACAGGCACGCACCACCACACCTGGTTGCTTCTAAGAGTTGGCAATTATGAATAAAGCTACTACAAACATCTGTGTACAGATTTTTATGTGGATATATATTTCATTTGAGTAAATACCAAGGAACATGATGGATCATATGGTAAGAGTATGTTTAGTAACTTGGTTCTAAGTGGCCATACCCCCTGTTGTTTTCAGTACTGGGGATTGAACCCAAGGGTACTTTACCACTGAGCTTTATCTCCAGTCCTATTAGTTGGTTTGATTTGAGACAGGGTCTTCCTGACTTGCAATTCTCCTGCCTCAGCCTCTCAAGTAGCTGAGTTTACAGGCCTGCCGCCACCATGCCTGGCTCAAGGCTGTACCATGTTGCCTTACCACCCACAGTGACTGAGGGTTCCTGTTGTTCCACATCCTCCGCAGCATGGTGTGTTGTCAGTGTTTGGGATTTTGGTCATTCTAACAGGCAAGTAGTGGTGTTTCACTGTTGTTTTTATAGGCATTTCCCTGATGACATATGGCGTGGTGCATCTTTTTATAAGCTTAATTGCCATTTAGATGTCTACTTCAATGAGGAGTCTGTTTAGGTGTTTGAACCAATTTTATTTATTTTATTCCCTTCTTCCTTCCCTCTCTCTCTCTCCTTGATCTATTTTTAAATCACACTGTTTTCTTATTATTTGAGTGTTAAAAATTCTTTGCACAAAAAACTTCTTTGCACATTTGGATAATGGTTATTTATCAAATATGTTACTTGCAAATATCTCCCAATCTGTGGCTTGTCTTGTTCTCTAAGCTCCTTTAGATAGAGCAGACACTCCTAATTTTCATAAAGTCATCTTATCAAGGTCTGTGTCTAAATTCACTTTTCTATATATGGATGTCCATTTGTTCCAGCATCATTTGTTGAAAAGATTTCCTTTGTTGTTCTGTATTGACTTTGCTCCTTTCTCAAAGATCAGTTGACTATATTCATGTGAATTTTTTTCTGGGCTCTTCCCACTCCTTTTCAATATCGTACTAGAAGTTAATGTGATAAGACAAGAGAAATTAAAAAAAAAAAGTTTTAAAGCCTGGCAGGATGGTGCACACCTGTAATCCCAGCAACTCAGGAGGCTGAGGCAAGAGAATTACAGATTCCACATTTATCTCAGCAATTTAGCAAGACTCTGTCTCTAAATTAAAAAAAAAAAAAAAAAAAGAAAAGAAAAAAGAAAGAAAGAGAGAAAGAAAGAAAAAGAAAAAAGAAAAGGACTGGGGATGTAGCTCATTATGGCAAAGCAACCCTGGGTTAAAATCCTCAGGACCTCCAAAAACAAAAACAAAAAAGAAAGAAAAGAAAGAAAGAGGGAAGGAAGATAAACTATTGGTAGAATTCACCAGTGAACCTATCTTGAAAGTAAATCTATTTTTTAAAATCAATATATTTTTAGTTGTAGATGGACACAATACCTTTATTTTTATGTGGTGCTGAGGATCAAACCCAGTGCCTCATGTGTGCCAGGCGGGCGCTCTACCACTGAGCCCCAGCCCCAGTCCTGTAAATCTATTTTTAACTCATCTTGACTAATAGTCAGTTTTGATAGGAGTAGCCCTTATAATTGTCTATGACATCAATATCAGAGTAGTTATGGGAAGAAATGGCTACCTAATTTGTGGGGCCTAGGGAAAAATAAAATGGGCCTCTTTGTTTATAAATTATTAGTAATTTCAATATGGTGACCACAGAACATTAAATCAAAGGTGGAGCCCTTCTAGCACAGAGCCCTGTGTGACTACCCAAGTGCATGAGGCTGCCCCTGACTACAGAGCCCAGAAAAGGTAACCAAAAAGGTATGCAGAGTCCTTTGAACCTGGGAAGGAACTTGCATTTGCTGTGGCCTGCACTCTCATATTGGTGTCCAATAAATGTTTGTTAAATAAATCTCACTAAATTCTCACAATCAACCTATGTATTGTAAGCTATTTTCTTCATTTGACTGATGTAGCATTTGAGGCTTAAAGAGTTAAAGAAATGTGCAAAGCTAGGTACTGGCAAAGATATAATTGAAACCAGAATTTTCTGAGTTCTAAACCTCTCCCCAGGCCAAAACAACATGCTGGAGATTATGCCTCTAAAGCCTAGGACAACTTCTTCCTGTGGAAATTGGTCAAGAGCAGAGCTCCATCACAAAGCTTTGGATCTAAAATGGAGGCAGGTGGATAGAGACAGAGAAAGCAAAGCAGGTGAGTGGTGAAGGCTGAGCCTTGGAGGTAGGCTGGGGAAGACAATGATCTGGGAGCCATGAGGACCTGTCCTGCTTCACACCTTCCCTCTCAATGCCTTCTTGGTAGAGGAGAAGTATGTATTTTCTATTCATAAAGCTTCCTACTCTTATGGTCCCCTAGTGACCTACCTCAAGACAACCAATCTTCCCTGGCTTCAAGAAATGAAGCCCTGCCCTGGAAGGTTTTTGGAAATAGTCCTCCAGAGAGAAGACTTGCTTCCCAAAATGATGGGCATCTTTATTTCTGTTTCAAGCTCCATTCTCCACCCCACCCCCACCCACTAAACTGCTGAGGTTCAGATGGAAAGGCGTGTGGTGAGGTTGCTTTTGCCTTTCCTTACCCCCAGTTTGAAGTTAGGTCTTCCTGCTATATATTTCCATGGCTCTGTGGGATTTTCCTCACCATGGTTCATAGGGTGTTTAATTTACCTCTTTCCTAGTCCATGAAAGACTGGCCTGAAGCCAGCGTGCATTCAAGATTCTGTTTTGTTCAGTATTGCATTCCCAGCAATAGTACCTGGCATGCAGTGTGTGCTGATAAATGTTTGATGCTGAAGGAAGGCGGTCAGAGGCTTTCCAGAGGCTTCCCCAGCATCACAGTCATTACGATAGTGATGGCAGGTCCAGAACCATAGCAGACCTCAGATGTGGTCACACATTCACAGAGCTCCTAGAGGCTGTCGAAAATGCATGATTTAAAAGAAATCTTCCAAGGAGACAGGGCATATTTCTCCCTATATATGGGTCCAAATGATTGGTTGGTGAAATTTAAGTAAGGCCTGGAGCTTTCCTAAAGAAGGCAACAAGAAGCAGCCTGAGCATCCATCTCCACAATAGGATAAAACTCCTGGCGGGCTGAGTCATTTCCTCGAGTTAGGACATTGCTCACTGGACAGAGGTATTGAAAGCACTGTCACATTGGGTTTTTCTAACTCTTTTTTTTTTTTTTAATGTTTCACCAATATCCCTTCTGTTGAATATCTATATTTCTTCTTGCATGCGCTCTTTCTTTTTAAGTAATTTTAGACTCAGAAAAGTTGACATAACAGTACAGCGATTTCATGGTTATCTGTTTGCTGATCCTGTCAACTACTTACACAACAATCAGTCAATTTTAGAGGTCAGAAAATGAGCAACTTTACAAAACTATTAATGAAACTGCAGATTTTTACCTGAGTTTTACCATTTTTCATTTTTTCTTTTAATGACCTCCCCTGACTCCAGGATCTCACAATACATTTAGTGGTCATATCTCTTAAGTTTCCAATCTGTGGCAGTTGTTCATTCATTCATTCTTTATTTATTTATATTTGGTATCAGGGATTGAACCCAGGGGCACTTAACCACTGAGCCACAACCCAGCCTCTTTTTATTTTATTTTATTTTTTTATTTAGATATAGAGTCTCACTAAGTTGCTTAGGGCCTTGCTAAGTTGCTGAGGTTGGCTTTGAACTTGCAATCTTCCTGCCTCTGTCTCCTGAGCCACTGAGATTACAGCTGTGTGCCACCGAGCCTACCTTTCTTTCTTTCTGTCTGTCCTTCCTTTTTTTTTTTCTTTCTTTCTGTACTAGGGATTGGACACAGGCCCTCAAGTGTGCCAGGCAAGTGCTCAAACACTAAGCTGCATCACCAGCTCTAGTTCTTCATGCTTTCCTTGTCTTTCATGACCTTTGAACTTTTAAGGAATATTCAAAATGGGGGTCAGTTATTTTGTAGAGTGTCTCTCCACTTGAGTTTTCTCATTGGTTACTTTGATGCCATGCATTATTGGGAAGAATACTACAGAAGAGAAATTGTGTCCTTCTGAGCACATCATTTCAGAGAGTACATGGTGTCTATCTTATTACTGGGGATTTCATTAACTTTGCTCACTTGGTTAGAATGATGTCTGCCAGATTTCTCCACTCTAAAGTCATTTTTACCTTTGTCATTGATAAGTACCTTGGAGAGATACTTTGAGATGATGCCAATATCCTGGTGTCCTGTCAAATTCCTGTCTTCACGATTAAAAAAAAAAAAAAAGTGGAAAAAACAAATTCCTGTCCTCTGATGTTAGCCATTGTCTAGTCTGAAACAAGTATTACTAAAGACATATAATTTCTTAAAATAATGTTTTAATTTCACAGGTAATACATGAATATAGCTTCATGTTCACTCTACAGAGTATAACTGTAAAGTTTCTGTTTACTATACCAGCACAGGGGTAAAATCTGCTACATGGTATCTTTCTAGTCCTTTATCTATTTATGTCAAGAATAACCTCCATCCTTTTCCTGGTCTGTGGTTGCCACTTTCTCTCTCTGGTGGCCAACAATGTTATTAATTTCTTGACTATTATCCAGGAATATTTATGCATCTATAATCACTATTTATATGTATGTTATTTGCCCTTTTTTATACCAGTGGTAGTATACCATAGGTATAGTTCTATACCTTAATTTATATTTTTACTTAAAATACATTTTGGGGTGGTGCATACCTATAATCTCAACTGCTGGGGAGGTTGAGGCAGGAGGATGACAAATTCCAAGCAAGCTTTAGCAAATTAGTGAGGCTCTAAACAACTTAGCAAGACCCTGTCTCAAAATAAAAAATAAAAAGGGCTGAAGATGAGGCTTAATGTTAAGTGTCTCTGGGTTTAGTTCCTGATTTAAAAAACAAAACAAAACAAACAAATAACAACAATAACAAAAAAAAAAAAACACCTTGGAGATCATTCCATATTAGTGTATTTAGTGTCTGTTCATTAGATGTAATAGTGGCAGAACATTTTTGTGGTATAAATTCTACTGTAAGAATATCCCGTTGATGGATGTTTAGTTAGTTTTCAATCTTTTGGTCTTTCAGTGATGTGACACTGCATTACGCAGATGCTTCTCAATTTTTGGTGGGGTTAGGTTCTGATAAACCCACAATTTAATTTGGAAATTTTTTAAATGGAAAAAGTACTAAAATCAGGTGTGGTGGCAAATGCTTATAATCCCAGCAATTTAGGAGGCTAAGACAGGAGGATTGCAAGTTTGAGGCCAGCCATAGCAACTTAGTGAGACCCTGTCTTGAAAAATAAAAAAGGACTGGGGATATAGCTCTGAGACAGAGCACCCCTGGCTTCAATCCCCAGTAGTGAAAACAAACAAACAAACAAAAACAAAACAAAAACAAAAAGAAAATTAAAAAACGACAACAACAACAACAACAAGTCACAGCTTAGCAACACAGCGCACCATAGAGGATGGGGTGTTCACCCTGGTGATCCCATGGCTGAAGGAGCTGTGGTTTGCTGCACTGCCCAGTATCACAGGAGAGGCTCCTATTGCAAATTGCTAACCTAGGAAACAAATCAAAATTCAAAATTCTGAGTATAGTTTCTATTGAATGTATATCATTCTCAAACCATGGTAAGTCGCAGACCATCTCTGTGTTCATACAGGTACAGGTGCAAGTATTATTTGGGGGGATGGGGAGTTCCTTCCTGGAGATGGAAATTCTGGGTAGTGGGCAAGAGCATTTACAATTCCCACAGATATTAATGAGCTGGCTCCAAACTGAGGTTTTATCAACGTGTGCTCTCATCTGCTATATGAAAGAGGAGATTCTCCCTCTATATCTTTACTAACCTAATGCATCATCAAGTGACTTGCTCTTTGCCAAGCTAATGGGTGAAAAATGACATCTCAGTGTAGTATTTTAAAGTAATATTTTATTGACAAATAACCTTGATGCAGAAATATATACAAATAAGAATTCAGCTCCATTATGGGAAAGGGGAGACTGCTGGGGTAGTGTCCTGGCTCTTGGGTAGCGGAGACACACAGACCTTTCTCCTTCCCAGACCCCAGGCAGCCCCTCAGCCCCAGTATCACACTTCTCTTTCCAAACCTCCTCATTCTTTGTTCTGTGACTTACCTTGGCCTACACCTCACTTCTGCTTTCTGCCCTGCTCTGAGGTGAGGAATGGCAAGCCCTGCCCTGAATCAAGGGAGCAGAAAAGGTAAACAGATAAAGTGCCATATTTCAATATATTATTCCGCCACCATAGTATCCGCGTTTACTACTCTACCTAATGACTCACACTACTTTATTTTTTCCCAGTTCCCTTTGAGTATGTGTCACACACACACACACACACACACACACACACACAGAGAGAGAGAGAGAGAGAAAGAGTCTTTAAAAAGACAGTGGAGCAGCCTGGCATGGTGGCACAAGCCTGTAATCTCAGTGACCCGAGAGGCTGAGGCAAGAGGATAACAAGTTTGAGACCAGTCTCAGCAACTTATTGAGACCCTGTCTCAAAATAAATAAATAAATAAATAAAAGGGCTGGGGATATATAGCTAGTGGTAGTGCACCCTTGGGTTCAATGCCTAGTATAAAAAAAAAAAATACAGTGGAGCAATCAGAACCAATATCAGCCAGAACTTTCTTGCACCTTCTGGTAGAGCAGAAATTCATATTCAATAGCTGCTAACTAGGCTCTCTTGCCCTGTGGCACTTAGGAGTTTGTCTTTCCTGTAGCATCCTCAAGGTTGCCTGGCAACCACCAGCAGGTCGGCCTCTCACATGGCTTCCTTAAAGAAAATGGCAAAGCTCTCATTCTTGTTACAGTCCAAGCAGGGCCTAATTAGTGTGAATCAGGAATCAATCCTGGAGGGGGATGCAGGGGGGCGGTGCAGAATGGAGAAACGGGTGAGAAGAGCACAGAGGAGGGCCTGAAACCGGCACATGGGAGCCAACGTGATAATAACCAGGAGTTTTTAAGGGTCTGTCTGTAAATCTCTCACAGATGAAATCTTATTTTCATCTCTTATTGCTTCCATGATGGAACATGGAGAAGACAAGAGAGATTTTTTAGGCTCATGCCTGAGCTAACAGTTGAAAAAATATAGGATCTTTAACTTGAAGACTCCTTTCAAGGATGGAAGACATGATTGTCTTCAAATATTTGGAATGCAACGTGGGGATTCAAGTGGTTCTAGTTGGTATAAAAAGAAAGCAAAGGCAGGCTCACACGGAGAGAGTGGTTTTGAACATGGAAATGGTTCATAAAGGAAGGGGTCTGTCTTGGGGAGGTGGTGGGTTCTCCACAGCATAGACTTGCCTGGTGGGAAATGACATGCGCAGATGAGGCCGACGTTTTTTGATTTTGTTTTTCTTTTGTACCAGGATCGAACCCAGGGGCACCTAATCACTGAGCCATAACCCAAGTCTTTTTTACTTTTTGAGACAAGGTCTTGCTAAGTTGCTTAAGACAACTCTCAATTGAGCATTTTTTCTTCTAAATTTATAGCCGGGCATGGTGGTGTACACCTGTAATCCCAGTGGCTCCAGAGCCCGAGTGTCGCTAGGGGGCAAAATTGCGACGCATGCAGTGGAGGGAAAAATAAAGAATGTCCACGTGTTTTTGCCCCTTTCAATGCTTTCATCACTCAAATTACTCAATACAATTTCACTCTATAGGTTCTTAATCAAGAAAACGACAATCCTTAATGCTAGGCACTACAATAAACATAATTAATTCACAGCAAACAATTCTAGATTAATTCTAAGCACTGCAAAACACACTTAATCATGATAGGCTAATGACAGACATTCCCTCTGCATGCTAAGTTCAAATGTCTTAAGCCTTAGGCTTTAAGTCCAGCAGATGCACACTCACCCAGACCACGGTGATCAGGTCCGGAACCAAGGCAGGCTTTTCCTGCCTTGGAGTGGATGACCCGTTGAGGAGGGGGTCTTGGGAGGAGTGGCGGCTCTCACAAGGTCCAGACAAGGTGGTAGAATTTGAGAGCAGTGAGGATCATGCAGAGGATCAGGAAACAATGACAAGTGATGGGATGTCAGGTCCTCATCAGGCTCTCCAGCTCAAGTGCATCCTTGTTTCTCCTGGCCTAATCCCTGTTCATTTGCTCTATCATTTATACTAAATTTTGAGGTTTTTTTGACCCCCCTTTCAATCCTTATCAGCTACCACCGGATTTCTCAGAGACATCATTTACCCTGGGGACAGAAACATCTGGTCTGGTGGTCTCCACCCTGATCTTCTCGGCTTTCTTTCTTATCAGGCGAGGACAGCCTGCCAGGGGTTTCACTCTCTCTATCAGGGTGAGGGGAAGTAACTTGTTTGAGGCCATCCTGGGGGGCTCTGTGGATGCACCTGGTGAAACTGTAGGTTTTTAAAAATGGGCTTAGGCTTAGGCCTAAGGCCATCCTAACACTGAGGCAGGAGGATCTCAAGTTCAAAGCCAGCCTCAGCAACTTTGCAAAGTCTTTTTTTTTTAAACAACTTTTTTTTTTTTTTAGAGAGAGAGAGAGAGAGAATTTTTTAATATTTATTTTTTTAGTTTTTGGCGGACACAACATCTTTGTTTGTATGTGGTGCTGAGGATCGAACCCGGGCGGCACATATGCCAGGCGAGCGCATTACCACTTGAGCCACATCCCCAGCCTTTGCAAAGTCTTAAGCAATTTAATAAGACCCTGTCTCAAAATGAAAAAGAGAGAAAAAAAAATAGGGCTGGAGATGTGGCTCAGTGATAAAGTGCACCTGGGTTTAATACCCAGTACAAATCAAATAAATAGATAGATAGATTAAATAAATAAATGAGGCTGAGGCAAGGGGATAGCAAGTTGGAGGCCAGCCTCAGCAACTTAGAGGAGATCCTAAGCAACTTAACAGACTCTGTCTCAAAAAAAAAGAAGAGGGGCTGGGATTGTGGCTCAGCGGTAGAGCGCTCACCTAGCACTGGCAGGACCTGGGTCCTATCCTCAGCACCACATTAAAAAAAAAATAAAAGGCATTGTGTTGTGTCCATCTACACCTAATAAAAATAAATATTTAAAAAAAATAAGAAGAGCAGGGGATGTAGCTCCATGGTTAAAGGCTCCTAGCTTAAATTCCTGGCACCAACAAATTAAAAAAAATATATAAATAGCTGGGTGTGGTGGTACATACCTATAATTCCAGCTGCTACAGAGGCTGAGGCATGAGGATTGCAAATTCAAGGCCAACCTGGGTAATTCAGTGAGACACTGTCTCAAAACTAAAAAGTGATGGGTGGTCGAGCACCCTTGGATTCAATCCCCAGTACTGAAATAAAGAAAAAAAGAAAGAATTAGGGATAATGGAGTAGGTGTATAAAGAACACTTTTAGCATACAGTTTGATGACATTTTCCAAGTGCATACACCTACAGAACCATCCTACCATGATAAGAGCCAGAATACACAAAACTTCCAGCAGCCCCATTAGTGTTTTCCTTAACACAAATCAGAACTCTATTGACACAGCTAAATGTATATGTTAATGGTTCACGTGCCATAGATAGAGCCTAACACAATTTGGTAAACCAGGTACTGTGTTTTTCCCCAAACATCATGGTTTCCAGAACCCCAAGGAGGAGGGGGAAAAGTGATTGTACAGCAGATAAATTTTTGAAGCCCAGCATTTGAAATGATTAATGGTCCTTGGGCTGCTGCTGTGATTCAGCCCGATATGGATTCAGTTTTGTTTAAACTCTCCCTGTTCCAGCCCCTATCACCACATTACTCTGTTATCTCCACGAGGTCACAACGATTTGTGTTTAAACTACCTGGAACCTTAGCAGGAGCTCCCACCGAGGCTGCCTCACAGCTAGAGAGCCACCTCCGATGAGACAAAGAAGTATTTCTAAAGTATTATCTGGGAACCCAGAAACCTGCTTTTCAGTACTTGGGGCTCCTCATTTTTCTCAGCAGGTGTTCTGGGACCTCTGCAGCCCACTGTCTGAGGAGGTGGGTAAAGAGGCCTGGGTGGCCCTGTCTGGAGTGCCAGATGGCTGGGCAGGTGTTCTGGCCGCTTAACAACCTTATCAGATGTGCAGTGGGGCCCAGCCCCTGGCAGACGTTGCTGATTTGTGAAGGCCACGGGAAGGTGGCCGCCTGCTCCTTCCCTCCTCCCATCTCTTCAACCTGCCCATCTAGTGGTTCTCAGTTGCTGACTGACAGCCTATCCCCACTGTGCCCTGTCCCTGAAGAAGCTGCTCTTCTGGTCCCTAGAAGCAACTCTGTTTTCTCCCAAGCTTGCCACAGACTGGCAGGGAAATGGACTAGGGCAAATCCCTTCCTGACTGGCTATGAGGAAAGATTTCTGTTAGAGCAGCAGAGATCACTGACCTCACTGTGGTTCTGGACGGATGTAGTGTTTCCAGACACCCAATCACTGATTGTTTTGCTCGCATGTGCTGGACCTAGCCTCTCGATGTTTAGTTTTTGTCACTCCGAGATGCTCAGTGGGGTGGAAGAAAAAAGAGAGTAGTAACTCTGGGTATCCTCACCCATGGAAGGGGGGCCAAATTTTGTGACAACTACAATAGTTATTGGTAACTTTGATAAATAACAGCTTTCTATGACCAATGCCTGCTCCAGTTATCTTAGGACAGAGCCCAGCCCAATTTCCTTATGAATATATCTAATTTTTTTTTAATTCAACCACTGGGGACGAGAATGTCTGATGTCTCCAGGTCTGCAATTCTTCCCAGCACGCTTACTCCTATAAAAGAGAGAAAGAGCTTCCCGGTCAGAATGGTACCTTGAACACATGTGCTTTCCCCTGCCACATCAGAATACCATGGTAAAGGAGTGACATAGAGAAAGAAGAAATGTAGATGCATAGTAATGGGGAATACAGGAAGAGGGGTCAGAGGCAGGAAGCCCAAGCAACGGAACACACTCAATGCTGCAGAGAACCTAGATGTCACTTCCTCAGAAAAATCCTAAATTCAGTCAGATGGAAGAGAGTGGCCCACAGCTCAGCATCTGTTCCAGCAAGAGGTGGAAAAGCTTGACTGGGGATAGAACCCCCAGACTCTTGTGTGTTGATGGTGCGCTAGAGTGACTTGCAAACTTGACCACACATCAGAATTCTCTGAAAGCTCTTCAATGTTCCATGTCCCGGTCTCCTTCCATATCAATTAAATCAGATTACCTGGCATTGGGAGCCAGGACTCAATATTTTTTTAAAGCTCCCCATTGAGTCCTTTGGGCAGCCAAGGTTGAGAATAAAGGAAATGTAATTTGTCCTTGCTGAGACACTGTAGCCATGAACGGCATTGTACTGAGGAAGAAGGGGAATCATAAGCACTTGACAACTCAATATTTTTCCAAACGTAATGTCATTTGCTCTTATTTTATTATTTTGGTGCTGGGAATGGAACTCAGGGGATCTGTACCACTAAACTATATTTCCAACCTTTTTTTACTTCTTTTGCAACAGGGTCTTGCTAAATTGTTAAAGCTGGACTCCAACTTGTGTTCCTCCTGCTTCAGCCTCCTTAGTCACTGGGATTACAGGCATGTATCATGGCATTCAGTTTGCTGTTAAATATTTTAACTATATCCATCTGGGTTGATTTTTACTGATTTTTTTTTAACCCAAGACAGTTAACCTCCGAGCCACATCCCCTGCCCTTTTTATTTTGAGACAGAGTCTCCCTAAATTGCTTAGAGCCTCACTAAGTTGTTAAAGCTGGCTTTGAACTTGCAATCCTGCTCCCTCAGCTTCCTCAGTCACTGTGATTACAGGAGGGCACCACAGGGCCCAGCTTTTACTGATTCTTGAAATAAAAATATGCTCATTATAATTTTTTTTTTCCAAAATAGAGGGGAAGAAGTATAAAGAGAAAGGGAACCGCCTCCTCTTCTTCCTACTCCGCTGTCAACAGATCCATGTATAAACATGCTGACTTTTTATTACTCAGGTGCCCTGGATTGAATGTTTATGTCCCCCGTAAATCCATCCTTTGAAACCCTGTCTCCTTGGTGATGGTATTTGAAAGTGGGGCCCTTGGGGGATAATTAGGTCAAGAGGGTGGGGTGCTCAGGACGAGATCAGTGCCTTTCTAAGAAGAGATAGAGGTGTTCACAAGTTCAAGGCCAGCCTCTGCAACCTAGGGAGCTCCTATCTCAAAAAAAAAATTTAAAAGGCTGGGGGTATAGCTTGGTAGTAGGATGTTCCTGGGTTCAGTTCCTAGCACTGAAAAAACAAGCAAAGATCACTCCAAACAAAATAAAAACAAAACTCCAAATCATAAAAAAAAAAAAGCGACTACAAGAAATGAAACGTTAGTCCTGATCATTGCGCAGGCACAATGGTTTTGTGACATTTCCTTCCAGGCAGGATTCTTCCCATACATTTTTGTTAAGACATTTTGGACTCGGTGTGTACACAACTTGGGATCCACATTAGCACTTATTTCATCATTAACTTGTAAAATGCTCTGACTTAGTTTTACTATCATTGCTCCGTCAGCTGTTTAATGTTCCTCCAGGGGCTGTCTGGAGTCGCCTGACTATTTCCTGACAGAGGACACTTTGATTGTAATGAACGTTTTTGGCACTGATGATTCTGATCCCCCAAGAATTGGAATAGCACTTCCTAGTCAGGGTGATGGTGCTTTCCCCAAGTTGCCTTGTTGTTGCTCCGGCAGCCCTTTTCATAACTGCTCTCTCAAACTCAGACACATTTTCTAGAAGGTGTCTCTTGCCTTGTGCTTTCCTACCTACTGTCTGCACAGGTGTGCATCAGACCCAATCACAGACCTTCCCTAACTCCTTAACTAGGAATCCCTGGGCTGGGCGGTCACCTGCTGTGTGTATATCCTGGTCCTGTGCTTCCTACTCATCATTGTCTGCATTTCATTCTCTGTTTCACAGTGGGAGTGATGCAGTACTGTTTCTTGTATGCTCAGCAGGTGAAAGAGAGGATAAAGGGGGGAAAAGGAAGGAGGAAAATCCAGTCCCCTACAACACAGACTGCTCCTTGATTCCTTGTAGAACCTCTGGGTCCTGTGGCTTATAGGTGGAGGACAGATCAGTCCTTAGCATGGCTGCCCTCACTAGCCTCCTGTCCCCAGAGCAGGTTCCAACTCTAGGGGACTCCTAGACCTTAAAATTGAGGTGGTAGTCAGTGGAGGGAGGCCCATACCTGTGGGTAACCAAGCCACCCCTCTCCTCCATCTGTCTCAGTTTCCCCCATTATAGGCAGCAGCTCTGGTGTGGGTCCAGAACGGGCTGTTTTTTCAATCCTCACAATAGAGGGGCGATTACCAGCGCTGTGGGGGTGAACAGCTGTCCATCCCCCCAGCCAGTCCCTGCCACCCTCACTTCATAGCCTCCCTAGGTGTTATCGAATCTCAGTGTCTTGCAATTACCTCTAATTTGATTGCGTTCATTGCAAGGGAAAGAGCTTTCTCTGCAGCTGTTTTTTTTTTTTTTTTTTTTTAAATGTTCCCTGGGCTTTGCCTCCGTAGCCCCCTAGCTTCTTCTTTTCCATCCCAGCAAGTACAGTGAGCCAATGTTTTCCAAAACAGGAACTCTGCCAGAACCCCCACCCCTGGCTACTCACACATTAAGATGCTGCCTTTGGGAAGTTTCAGATCTACTAGGGCATAAACAATCTTGGGTTGGATGCTAATGGGGTCCAGCGCTCTCCAAGGTAATTCTGTTATCCCTGCTCCAAAGTTGAGGAGAGTGAACCTCAGAGCCCTTATACTCTCTGACCACTTCCCACCTCCCACTCTGTGCTTCAGGGATGTCAATCCATGCTTTGGACCCTGGAGATGCTGTGCTGTTCTCACCTCTCAGTACCTTTGCCCATGAGGTTCCTACTGCCTGGAACCCCATACCCATGTTTCCTTCCACGTCTTCTGCAGCATCGGTTTTTGGAGCACTGGGTTAAGTGCCATTCACCAGCTGCACCAGGCCTCTGACTGAGCGCTCACCACCTCCTGTGGAGGGGCTGTTGGCCATACCTCTCCAGCCCCCAAGCCCACAGATGACTCCAAGGCAAGAATCACGATTTCTCCTAGTCCTACTATCCCAGCACAGAGCTGGTATTCTAAAATTATTGGCTGAATAGCACAGAAAGGCAAAGTCACTTGTCTACAGTGGTCCTGCCTGCCAGCCTGGGGCATAGCTTTGAACCATGGTTTCCACTGACAGAAGACACCTTTGCATGAATTAGGAAGTCTCTCCTTCCGAGTGGATCTGCAAAAACACAAGTCCTCTGGTGGACCAGATGGAAAGAGGCACTCCTTCCCCGGCTGCCACAGCCTCAGTGGCATGGCCAGGCCAGTGTGGATTAGGTTTCAACGCTGACTCATGCTCTTTGGGCCAGGGGTCCCAGGTCAGGCATGGCAAGGGGTGGTCTATTAGAACCCAAGTCAGCTTGGTCCTCAAACCCACAATTTTCTTCTCTGCCATGTGAAGAAGAGAATGTGTCCCAAAACATTTTCAAGCTAAGAAAAACCTCTCTCTCTCTCTCTCTCTCTCTGTGTGTGTGTGTGTGTGTGTGTGTGTGAGAGAGAGAGAGAGAGAGAGAGAGAGAGAATTTTTGTCTTGGCAAGAAATGGGTAAAATAAATGACCCAAACAGCCACTGCCATGTTCCTCTTGACCCAAATCTAGAAGATATTCCCCCCGCAAACCAAGCAGAACAAAACCCATTCCCTAATTGGTGCCAAATGCAGTGGGGCCGGAATATCTGAGAGCTGGGCATGGTGACACACAACTGTAATCTCAGCCACTTGGGAAGCTGAGGCAGGAGGATCAAAAGTTTGAGGCCAGCCTGGGTAACTTAGTGAGACCCTGTCCCAAAATAAAAAATATAAGCTCAGGTGGAGTGCCCTTGGGTTCTATCCGCATTATCAAAGTGGGGGGAAAGAGTATCTTGAGAAAGACTGAAGTCTTACGGGGGCAGCAAACATCAAGCAAAGCCACTCCCAGGGAGCAAGCATGGAGCAGACAGCATGTTGCTTAGTATGCAGAGGTAAATCTCTCAGGGCCAAAACAGGGCTGGTGAACCCAAAAAAGGGTTGAGTGGAAACTGAGCCTCAGTTTTTGCCTCTGTAAATTGAGAATAATAATACTTGCCTCATAGGGTCCTCCAGGGGATTAAATGAAATAATTCGGGTCTGGCATACAGTAGGTATTTATTAAATGGTGGTTGCAATTATTTTGATTAAAGAATTGAAAATGACCACAGTGGTGATGGTGATATAATACTTAGGGTAAGAAATGTCTGCCCCTCAATGTAGATGTGAGAGGCACAAACTCTTCTAGAAAGAGAGAGCACTCATCCTGCTCTTGGTCCCCATCGCTCCTTGCCAGACTAATGCAGGTATTGAGGTGAGTTGTCAGGAGAGCCACAGGACGTGGGGAATTGGAGGAGGGCCCTTGCCTTCGCTGTTCTTCCTCACTGGGGTACCCTGTGGGCATGGAGGAAGCAGGAGTATGGGTCAGAGTGGGATTCAAGATTTAGATTTCCTCCAGGGGTGAGAAGACAATGGGAAGGGAAGGAGGGAGCCAGAAGCAGGATCATCTGGGAGAGGGGAGCTGGAGAGCTGTGGAAGTCCAGTGCGTCAGTGTGGTGTGCTTAAAGACCACGCTGCTGCTCTGCTGTTCATCTGTGTTATTTAGTATTCGGCAGATATTCACTGAATACCTACAAGCCTGGCACTGTGCTAGACCTTTGGGATCCACAGTCATACAGCAGGAACAATCCCTGTCTTTGCAGAGCTGACTTCAAATTTAGCCCATTGTGAATACTTTATTCCTTTCTGAGAGCAAAAGTACCCACAGTCACGTAGGCCAAATCTTGGTATATTCTTGTCTCCTTGCCAACAGATTGGACTGTGTCAATTCTCTGACATTGTTTGTCCAAGCTGTTGGCAAGACTGGCAGCCTCCATTTTCAGTATATATTCCGAATTTGGTCATTTCTCAACACCGCCACCCTTACCACCCCAATCTAGCCCACTGTCGTCTGTTGCCTGGACTATTGCAGTGGCCTCTTGGTTGGTCTTCTGCTTCCAGCCAGGCCTCTCAATAGTTCCTTCTCCCTATGGCAGCCAGAGTGAACCTCCTAAAAACATGACTGCTTATGTTGCTCCTCTGCTTAAAGCCTTTCCATGGCTCCTCATCTCATTCTGAATTGAAGGCAAAGTCCGTACCATGACCCACAAGGCAGACGTGGTCTTGCCTCTGGTTGCCTCCACAGCCCCATCATACTCTGAGAGCACTGAGAGCTGGAAGAATGGTGTGAACTCCACCTCCTGGAAAAGGCAGGGAGAAGACCACGTTGGGCCTCCTTTATCTGCTAGCAGGTTTTTCAGGAAGCATCATGCAATGACCTCCCCAAGGTGGATTGTGCATTAAATTTACAAGTAGCAAGAGTAATGAGAGGTCATACTACCTTAAAGCCATCGCTGTAAACAAAGTTTAAAAACAAAGACAAAGATTGGGTGTGGTTGGCATATGCCCACAACCCCAGTGACTCAGGAGGCTGAGGGAGGAGGATCACAAATTTGAAGCCAGCCTGGGCAACTTAGTGATACCCTGTCTCAAAATAAAAAATAAAAAGGGCTGGAGATATAGCTCAGTGGTACAGCTATGTGTGCCTTAAAATATTAAAAAATAAAGTCATGGATGTGGGGTGTAGCTTGTGGTAGAACACTTGCCTGGCATGTGTAAATTCAATCCCTAGCACTGACAAAGAATAAAAAATAAATAAAGCAAACGCATAGAAAAAAGGATCAGTATCTAGCAATAAATAGTTCTTATAAATAAAAAAGAAAAAATATGTCAGTAGAAAAATGAGCCAAACATATGCTACAGCAACTGAGGATAGAAATGTAAATTGACAATGAACATCTGGAAAAAAAAGTCAATCTCATCAGGAATCAGAAAAATTAAAACCAAAACAATAAAATATCATATTTTGCTAATAGAACTGGAAAAAATAAGAAAGATGTATGAAATAAAGTGTGGGTGAAATGTAGAGAAATGAGGGTGCAAATAGGTATAATCTTTTTATAATTAGGATGCTTCATTAGGGCTGGGGATGTGGCTCAAGTGGTAGCGCGCTTGCCTGGCATGCGTGCGGCCCGGGTTCGATCCTCAGCACCACATACAAAACAAAGATGTTGTATCCGCTGATAACTTAAAAAAATATATATATTAAAAAAATTCTCTCTCTCCTCTCTCACTCTCTTTAAAAAAAAAAAGGATGCTTCATTAATTTTTTTCTTTTTCTTTTTTGCCTGGTGTTGGGAATTGAATTCAGAACCTCCTTCATTCATGATAGGCAAACACTCTACCACTGAACTACACTCCCAGTCCTATTCCAATTAAAAAATTTTGACTTAGTAATTTTTTTGTTAATATGTCACGTGTTTGTGTCCAAAAATGTATGTAGAAGATTATTTGCTGAGACAGCTTTTAAGAGTCTCCCTCTATTGACTGAGCTAGCCAGGTGCTTCTGAGACAGCTTTTAAAGGTGAAAAATTGGAAGCAATTTAAATGCTCACAAGTAGGGTTATGATTCAATCACGGGGCATTCATTCTGTGGAGCAGTGTGCATGAGTTAGATCTCTACGTGCTGATATAGAACAATCTCCAAAACACATTCCTCTTTAGTTTTCTTTTTGTGGTGCCGGGATGGAACCCAGGGCTTCGCACATGCTAAGCAAGCATTCTATCACTGAGCCACATCCCCAGCCCCAAACATACTTCTAAATGTAAAAAGCAAGTTGCAAAACAATATGTAAGATAGTACCTGTTCATTTTTACAGAACAAAGTGAAACAAAAATCCCATTTATAGGTCTCTGTCTGTTCATACACTCCTGTTGATAGTGTTCTGGACCAACATCAAGTTCCTATAGTGGGAGGGGTGGGACTGAGGATGTGAAGAAGGAGTTCCTCTTTTTATTCTATTTCTATGCTATTTGCTGCTTTACAAGAGTAATACATTCAGTATTATTTGTGCAATTAAAAGCTGCACATAAATATTCCCATATAGGATATATTTAATTTATAAACTCATATCAAATTAGGTCTTTCACAAACACAATGGCTTCCCTAGTTCACCAATATACCCATTTCACAGATGGGAAAGCGGCAGAAAAAAAGGACTTGCCGGGCTGCACAACAAGCCAGGACTGGGGGTGGGGGTGGAGAAGAATATCTACAGATAAGTCAGAGTGGTCAGCCTGGGCTGAGAGGTCAGGGGTATGAAAGAGTCTTCATTCTCAAGGAACTTACAGATTCACTGATGGGACAAACCATTCCTAGACCAAGTGGTCTAGCTTGGTAAGAACCTATTTAATTAGGGCTCACATTGCTTGAGGGCTAAACATGTGCCAGGCGATTGCTAAGGTCTTTAGATGCAATAACTAATTTTATTCCCCACTGATTTTCTGATGTAGGTACTCCAGTTATTATCCCCATTTTACAGATAGGACCAAGGCACACATGGGTTAAGGAACTTGTACGTAGGAAGTATTGGAGGCTGAACTGAATCGTCTCGCTCCACCTTCCTGTTGTCTGGGAAAGCAGACAAGCTAAGAGGCATTAGGAAAGAAAAGGCACATTTGCAGTTCTCCTGTTGTCCCCTCGCAGTGGTGGGCCAAGGATCCTGCAGAGTGGCTCTTTATCACAGGGGAGGGAGTTCCTTCCATGGCTCACTCTTCTTGTAAATCAAACATGAAAAGCTCATCAATGAAGAGTTACACAAGTTGCTTGGGTGCCAGGCAGGCTGGAGGGGACCTTTGTTTTTTGTTTTGTTCTGAAAATTTTCAAACATAAGCAAAAGTAGAGAAGAAAGTAGGATGAACTCAATGTTCCAGAATGCTTTGGGTTTAAACCACGATGCTCAGCAGGGAAGGACCTCCTGGGAGAATTCAGAGAAGCTTGGGGAAGCCCAGCATCCCTCATGGGATGCAAGGGAGGGGATAAGAGGGTGTCGGGTTGAACCCCAGGTGGGGTACATCTGACTGCTGAAAGCCCTGTATCCACTCAGTTGGCTCCAGACCACCCCAGCTCTGTGGGGACTATCGAAAATTCAGAACTCTTCCTTAAAAAACTAAATCCAAAACAAACAAAAAAGATAATCTGCATACCATAAATTCACTATTTTAAAATGTACAATTCAGTGGTTTGTAGTATATTCACAGAGGTGCACAACTATCATCATTATCTAATTCCAGTGCATCTTAATCATCCTCAAAGAAACTCCATATCTATTTGCAACCACTCCCTATTCCTCTCTTCTCTTGGCCCCTGGCAACCATTCTTCTACTTTCTGTTTCTAAAGATTTACCTACTCTGGATATTTCATATAAGCAGAGTTGGACAATATGTAGTTTTTTGTCTGGTTCTTTCAACTATGCTGTTTTCAGGGTCTATCTATGTTGTAGTATGTATCAATACCTCATTCTTTTTTATGACTGAATAATATTCAATTGTATAGATACAATGCCTTTTGTTTGTTCATTGATTTGTTGATGGGTATTGGGTTATTTCCACTTTTTAGTTATTATACATAATGCTACAAATATATACAAGTTTATGTGTGGACATGTTTTCATTTCTCTTGATTATAAACTTAGAGATGGCATTCCGGGTTGTGTTTTAATTTGATGTTTAACTTTTTTTGTAATTGAAATTTTCACTGAAATAATTGTAGGTTTACCTGCAGTGGTAAGAAGTAACACAGAGGAATTCCATGTGCTCTTTTCCCAGTTTCCACCAGTGGTAACTTACAGAAGTATAGTACAACATCACAACCAAGACTGGACCTTGATATAATCTGTGGGTTACATAGATTTCTGTCTATCTCTGTTTAACTTTTTGAGGAACTGCTAAACTGTTTTCCACAGTGACTACAGATTTCCAACACCAGTGTATGATGATTCTAATCTCTCCACATACTCACCAATATTTCATGTTTTCCTTTTTAAGATATTATAATCATAGTAGCAGGTATAAATATCATTTTTTTGTTTGTTTTTGAAACAGGGTCTCTCTATGTTGACCAGCTGGCCTCAAACTCTTGGGGTCAAGTGATCCTCCTGCCTCAGCCTCCCAAGTACCTGGGAATACAGGCACACACATAGCATTTGAGTTTTAAATTCATTGTGGATTTGCATTTCCCTGATGGCTAATAATGTTGAGGATCTTTTCATGTTAAGAAGGTGAGTGAATTGCCTGAAACCATCCAGGAACCCACGTGGGAATCAGAACTTGAATCTAGAGGAGAGATTCCTGGAAAAGGGAGATGGAAGTCCTGGGAATTAGCCAAAGTTCTGGCACTTGTTGTTGGGTGAACTTGCACAAATGATGTCCCTCTTGGGTTCTCAAATTCATCAGGAGATAGACATCCCTAGATAATTACAATATTAATAATGTACTGAGGCTCCATGCCAAGGAAGGACTTTAAGTATAACACCTCTAACTCTTTCAATAACTATATAAGTTAAGGACAAGCTTCATTACAGAAAAGGAATTGGAGACTTTGAAGCCAGTAACTGAGGACACTTGGCTTGGACATGTGAAGAAACGGCCAGAAACCCATGCTCTTTCCATTCTACATCTCCAAATCTATTACCCTCCTTGAGCCTTAGTTTCCTCAACTGTAAAGGTCCAAAAACAGTCAGGCACAGTGGCCTTCAGCTGAAATCCCAGTGACTCCAAAGGCTGAGGCAGAAAAATTGCAAGTTCGAGGTCAGCCTCAGCAAATTAGAGAGTCCCTAAGAAACTTAGTGAAATGATGTCTCAAAATTAAAAAAAAAAAAAAAAAAGCTGGTATGTAGCTCCATGGTAAAGCGCCCTGGGTTCAATCCTTAGACAAAAACAAAAACAAACAAACAAACAAAAAACAAACCCAACAACAAAACGAAAGTGAAAGGCAAGTAGAGGAGATTAATTTATTGTGAGGCGCTTTTACTGTATGACCACTATGAGCCAGCATGTTGTCAGTATTGGACACTGAGTATTGAGCTCAATATGATAAATACGATCCTGATTCACGAGAAGCTCACTATCAAGGAGAAAACAGGAAGAAGATGGTTTTTTAGGTGACAAAATGGAGTAAAGAATTATTATTATTATTTGGTACCAGGAATTGAACTCAGGGGTGCTTAACCACTGAGCAACATCCCCACCCCTTTTTTATTTTCTGTTATGAGACAGGGTCTTTTAAGTTGCTTAGGGTCTTGTTAAATTGCTGAGGCTGGCTTTGAACTTATGATCCTCCTGTCTCAGCCTCCCGAGTCGCTGGGACTACAGGCGTGAGCCACCGTGCCCAGTTTATGAAGAATTCTTATTCGTGTATTTGAAATGTGTCCTGCTGGTACACGGGTACTTCCACAGGAGAGCGGATTGGTGCCCAGGTTAGGACACCAGGTTAATATTTTCTTGGCGGCCACCAAGCCTCTATGACTTCCCCTCCTCCCGACGCCAGGGTCGCTACAACATTTCTCAGCTGAACGGTGCCGCGCTCTCCCCACTTCCCGTCTCGCTGGGCATAACTTCCGGTGTGTAGCGGAAGCCAGGTCTGTGGCCGCGGGAGCCCGGGACCCATAGGCATGGCGGGGGCGGGGCCGGGGGAGGTGCGCACGGATCTGGCTGTGGCGTCCCTCGCCCCGGCCCCTTGAACCAGAAGCCGACAGGTGAGGACTTCTGCTTTTTGGTACATTCTCCAAGCCCGTCAGGCCGTCCCCGGCAGTTCCTTTCCGCACCGAGCCCTCGCGACCCCCGCCCTCTCTAAGAATTCCCTTCCCATCGAGGCCCCGCCCCGGGCTTTTCTTTCCGGGGGCGCCTCTTTGGGCACGCGTGTCCGACCCTTGGCGTCCTATTGTTGAGTTGGAGGCCGTCGCCTGGAGTTGAGGGATGTGTGTACATGGGAAACTGAGACCCTTAGGCGGAAAGGACTTTGTGTCACACTTGGGTTGCCCGATTCAGCCAGGCTTTCCCAGCTTCTTTCATTTCATAACAAACCGAAACGCCTAGTGCGCGACCCAGGGTGGACTGAGACAATCGAGGTGGGAAAGTAGACGAAGTTATTTCCTGTCTGGAGGATAGCGGGAGACTCAGACATTAAACACAATCATGCAAGTGAAAGTATAAATACAAGTTGTGACAGTTACTCTAGGGAAAACAACGATGAGTCCTAATTTAGATAAGGTGGTCAGGGAAGACCTCTTGAAGGAGGTGACATGTCTTTAAGGGATAACTTGAGAAATTATAGCAAGGGCAGGGAGAATACATTTTAGGACAGGGAATGTTCCTATTGGGTGCCCGAATTTGCAGAGCACTTGACATGAGGCAGGTCCAGTTTTTAAGAAGAAAGCTTTGCTCCGTGTCAAGCACTGTGATTGGCGTGCAGAATGTGGTAGTGTTTGTGTAGAGCTCACCACCTGGTGAGGGCTTTAGGCATAAGTAAAATATACAGGCAGAGTTGCAGGTGAAATAGTGCAATGAAGGAGACAGGTGGTTAACATATTGGGATTTTATCTAATGGAAAAGTGAAGGAAGACTTCCCTGAAGAAGTGATGATTAAGCTGATATCTGAAATAGGAGTTAGCAAAGCCAGAGGAACTTCTGTAAAGGGCCACATAGTAAATATTTTAGACTTATATGGGCTTTTTTTCAGCTCCTCAGCTGTCCCTTCATAGGGCAAAAGCAGCTATGAGTCATATGTAAATGAATGGTTATGTCTGCCTTTCCATGAAACTTTATCTACAAAAACAGGGAGGCAGGTTAGATTTGGTCTGAGAGCAGTAATTTATGAAGCCCCTCTTGTTGTAGTCTAGATTAGTATATATTTTATATCCTTATCCAGTTATATGACTTATGTATGTGATTGAAACAGTTTTACAAAGCACTTTGTTACTGTATATATAAATTTTTTTAGGGGGGAGGGGACATTGCTGGACATCAAACTCAGGTCCCAGCACCCCGTCCCCATTGTAGTTTTGATTTGAAGTTCTTTGATGATTAATTGTCATTACCGAGCAAATTGTCATTCATTTGCTTTTTGGCCATTTGTAAGTTGTAGGGCTGAGGATGTAGCCCTGTGGCAGAGCACTCGCCTAGCTTGTGCAAGATCCTGTGTTTGATCCCTGTTATTGCAAAAACAAAAACAAACAACCACCCATAACAAAAACAGAGGGGGGGGGGAATTGTATTTTATTAGTCTTTTTTTTTTTTTTCCAGTACTGGGGATTGAACTCAGGGGCATTTTACCCCTGAGGTATATCCTCAGCCCCTTTTAAAATTTTTGATACAGAGTTTTGTTATCTTGCCAAGGCTAGCCACAATGGGTTCCTCCTTCCTCAGCCTCCTGATTTGCTGGGATTACAGGGATGGAACACCATACCTGGCCTATTTTGTCCATTTTTAAATTGGGTTTTATGATTTTTTTTTTTTTTTGAGTTTTAAAAGTTCTGTGTATATTCTGGATTTCAGCTCCTTGTCAGTTACATGATTGGCAAATATTTATTTTCATTGTGTAGGCTGCCTTTTCACTTGTTGATTGTGTTCTTTGATGTGCATATGTTTTAAAGTTTGAAATGTTCCCATTTGTTTGTTTTTGTTTATGCTTTTGATATACCAAAAAAAAAAAAAAAACCAAAAAACATTGCTCAGACCAAATGTCACTAAGCTTCCTTTTACGTTTTCTTTTAGGAATTTTATAGTTATAGATCTTATGTTTAGGTCTTTAATCCATTTGTGGTTAATTTTTGTAAATGGTATAAAGGTCCAGCTTCATTCTTTTACGTATGAATATCAGATTTTCCCAGAACTATTACTGTCCTTTCCCTATTGAGAGGTATCAGTATGGTTGTCAAAGATCTCTATTTCATTGGCCTATATCTATCTTTATGTCAGTATCATGCTTTTTTGGTTATCGTGGCTTTGTAACATGTTTTAAAATCAGGAAGCATGAGTCTTCCAACTTTGTTATCTTTCAGCGTTTTGGCTCTTTGGGGTCCCTTGAGATTTCATGAATTTATGTTTTTACAATATTTTTACATTGCGATTTTGATAGAAATTGCATTGGAATTGTAGATTGTTTTAGGTAATAGGACCATTTTAATAGCCTGGTAAATATTTTTTGTTTATATGAATGCACAGTGAATGTCATTCTTTTTTTAGGGAATATCTTTCTTAAATTGTTTAAATTTGATTCACTTGTATTCTATTGAACATTGTTATTAGCTGAGCATACTTGGGAGGTATTCCTTGTCAACTCCATCCCTCAAACCTGTTTCTAGGCTTAGAAGTGTCAGAACTATTTCCTGACTATAATCTGGGAGCACAAATTGATGGTCACTCTCATCTCAGGGGCTCCTAGGTTCAGGATAGAAATCTGTCTCACTCGTGTATCTTTACATTTTGGTAAATTTTGTTTTATTTTCTTGACTTCTACCTTACTTTTCTGGGCAGAGATGTGATAATGGATCATCATGTTTCCACTATTAAACCTCGAAGAATCCAAAACCAAAATGTCATTCACCGTTTGGAACGGCGGCGGATAAGTTCAGGCAAGGCAGGTACTCATTGGCACCAGGTTCGAGTGTTCCACCAGAATGTCTTCCCTAACTTTACAGTTGTCAACGTTGAAAAACCTCCTTGTTTCTTGCGTAAATTCTCACCTGATGGACGCTACTTTATTGCTTTTTCTTCTGACCAGACATCTCTTGAAATTTATGAGTACCAGGGCTGCCAGGCAGCAGAGGACCTATTGCAGGGATATGAGGGGGAGATCCTATCCAATGGCAATGACCAGCGGTCAGTCAACATCCGGGGCAGGCTTTTTGAACGATTTTTCGTCCTGCTGCACATTACAAATGTAGCAGCCAATGGTGAGCACCTGAACCGGGAGTGTAGCCTCTTCACTGATGATTGCCGATGTGTGATCGTGGGCTCTGCTGCCTACCTCCCAGATGAGCCTCACCCTCCTTTCTATGAAGTATATCGGAACAGTGAATCAGTGACCCCAAATCCACGGTCCCCTCTAGAGGACTATTCCCTCCACATCATTGACCTTCACACTGGCCGCTTATGTGATACGCGCACATTCAAGTGTGATAAAGTGGTCCTGTCACACAACCAAGGGCTGTACTTGTATAAAAACATCCTGGCCATCTTGTCTGTGCAGCAGCAGACCATCCATGTCTTCCAGGTGACTCCTGAAGGCACATTCATTGATGTGCGGACCATTGGCCGCTTCTGCTATGAGGATGACCTGCTCACTGTGTCGGCTGTTTTCCCTGAAGTACAGCGGGACAGTCAGACAGGCATGGCCAATCCCTTTAGGGATCCTTTCATCAACTCCCTAAAACACCGGTTGCTGGTATACCTGTGGCGCCGGGCAGAACAGGATGGTAGTGCAATGGCCAAGAGGCGCTTCTTCCAGTACTTTGACCAGCTGCGGCAGCTGCGTATGTGGAAAATGCAGCTTTTGGATGAAAACCATCTGTTTATCAAGTATACCAGTGAGGACGTAGTGACACTGCGAGTCACTGATCCATCTCAGGTATGGGGTGAGCTCTCCCCTTTACATTGTCAATCTTGGCAAAATGGGAAGATTTCTCTGTTTGCCTGTAGCCAGTCCCTCAGGGATTCACATCTTAGATAGACCAAATGTTTGCCATCGTAGAACTCAAACAGAATCAGCTCTGTTTTTGTTTTGCCACATATATTGATCTGGACACATGAAAACTAAATCTCAAACTATTGACATATAGGTAGTCCACTCTTTGATTATTGTCCTAATTGTTTGGCATAGCATTTTCAGCACTCTTGAGATGGAAGCTCAAATGCTCTAAGTTCAGGGTTTGACAACCTAGGGATAATCCTGTCTTGATTTTGAAAGGCTGTGCTTATGGGGCTGGCTGATTTGGTTTTGGTAATGAGATGAGCTATCCATGCAAAAATGAAATTCCCCTAAAATTCTAACCTTGCTATCCTGCTTAAGTAGTTAAAGTCAATTTAGTTCTCAATAAAATTCTTTTTGTAAGGTAGCTATTAGATAATTTCATTTGATACAGTTTGGAACTTTACCCTGACCTTGCCCATGTATTAAAACATAGGTGGTAGATCAGTGGAAAGATCAAAGGGAATCCCAGATTCCCACTCCACCATGAGAATCATCAGGAATGCAGGTATGAAGGAATTTGAGTCAGGGTGACAGATGTTGGTAGGTGGAGAGGCATTTCTCAAAAGGGAATAAGGGGATATTATGAGCACAGAAATTGCTAAGATTATGGAGTCGAAATACCACGTGGAAATTCAGGGTGCTTTGAGCATAAAGACCAAATAAAAGACCAATCTTTTTTGTACCTTTGCTCTCCCCGCCCCATTCTTCTATTTCCAGATTGCTTCCTTAGGTACTAGTTTGGAAATTCAGAACAGCGAGCCAACTAGTAAACCAGGAAGCCAGCTGAGTCTGGCTTCTCTCATTGACCTGCTATTTAAAGAAACTGTATAGGGCTTTGTTCCCCAAGCCCTCACCAGCCTCCTGTGGTAAAATATCTTCCAACAGTTTTCTTTTGAATCAGAACTTGTATATTCTAAAAAAGCAGAATAATATAGCTGATTATTTTTTTGATTCTTATGATGAACTCACCCATTTACCACATAAGCTTCTAGTTCACCTTATGTGTCATGGGAGATTGGTGGTACAGTCCTTGACTTCTATTTCCTCTTGTCCTTAATTTCCTAGTTTGCCCTAGTGGGAAACCTGGTAAAAGTTTGTGTAATTTTATATTGATATAATTATGAGATTCTGGTAAAGCCCTGATATGATCAAAGTGTTGTCCCGGTCTATAGAAAGGACATGAGTTAACCTTTTATTTAGGTAAACCTATAATTACCTTTTTATTTTGGAGGAATAGGTTGTCTGTGATTATTGCATTTGAGATTATCCTTTTTTCTGTTGCTAACTGGTGATTTATATTTTTCTGGTAGCTACAGTAAATTGTAACTAGAAAGCTTCTAGGGCTCTGTCCTTTGCTTACAGAATTTGTAACTCTAAACCCAATCTCCTTGCCCCAGTTGTCATCCTTACTCTTCCCCCAGTTTAATCTGATAGGTTCCAATAAGGTTGATGAGTAAAAAATGCATCCAGACACAAAGCCTTGGTAATATTATGGGTATTATTCTCACGTTACCCTCCAATCTTTTTAATTTACAGCCAAATTTAATTCCAGGTACTGAAAAAGCCATGTAATAGAAACTCTGGGAAGAATTAATTACTAGTAAAACAGGTACACCTAATGGCTCTAGAAATTGGTAATGGAGGTTTAAACAGAGGAGAGTGAAATACTAATCCTGGTGTTCTGAAAACTTCTAGAGTCCTGTTGGAAGCTTGCAAACTAATCCATTCTGCTACATTCACAGTGACAAAAAGTGTGTGCTTCCTGTTAGAGCACTGTACTGGAGATTTGAAGGAAGAAGGCTAGTCACCTAGAGGCCCATTCAGAAAAAGCAGTAACTGCCATCTATGGCATTTGAATGCTTTTCAGGTTCCCCCTCTGATCTTAATTGCTACAAATCTCAAATGCATCTTACAAATGCTCTTGACTGAAGGAACATTTATGAAGAAAGAAATGGAAAATGCCTCTCTGATTTTTCATTTGTTCAGCAGTAGTATCCTGCGTGGATGCAACTTGCCCAGGCAGTTTTAGCACACAATGTACTTAAGGCGTCTCTCTGCATGTTAGAAATATTAAGAAGGAAAAATAAATGCCCCTAAATTGAACTTTCAACTGTACACATACAAGAGAAAATCATTTGCCAACAGGCAGCCCCAGGCTGCAAATCACTTTCTCAGCAGGAAAGAAAATTAAATCTGGCATTTTAAAGCTTTTTTTTTTTTTTTTTTTTTTTTAAATCTCAGGATGGGTTGGGAGCAAGAAGGGAATAAACACTTGGAAGGAAAAATATTGAATGTGCACAGTTTGAAATGAATGATTGAAAACCTTTCTATACATAATATTCTGGCAACTCAATAATTCTAGCAGCAAAGATGCAATTGGGAAATCTGAAAACATTGAGACTCTATTGATAAGGCCACTGATGTTTCTTCCTTTCCCAGAACCACTGGCAGCCATGTTTCTACTGTAGTGCTAAAGCTGAGGGTTTTGCTTCTTTTGTTTGGGTGGCATGAATTTTAAGCCAACTGATAAGTTTCTAGGCATATCATTACATTTGGCTGTCCCATACCTCTCTCTCTACCTCCACAGGCATCTTTCTTTGTAGTGTATAATATGGTGACAACTGAAGTGATTGCTGTGTTTGAGAATACATCAGATGAGCTTTTGGAACTCTTTGAGAACTTCTGTGATCTCTTCCGTAATGCTACCTTGCACAGTGAAGTCCAATTTCCCTGCTCAGCCTCCAGCAACAATTTTGCAAGGCAGATCCAGCGCCGGTAAGCTGTACCACCAAGCTTCACAAGCTTGACTTTCCTTTAGAAAAATTGTTGGTAGGCCAGTAGTCATTTCCTCCAGGACACCCCCCTTCTCTGTCTATCTGGCCTTGGTTAGGTGTACCTGTTGTAACCAGTCCCTTGTGTCATGCTGACTTCTCTCTCTTTCAATACTTGTGGAATTTGTGCATCATTATATAGATTCTTTCTAGAGTGTATGTAAGCTGTAGATAGTGTGTCTGTTTATTACTATGTCATCAGTGGTGCACTGTTGAATACTTAAATGTTTGTTGAATGAATGAGTAAGGAAATCATTTTAGAACTTTTGCTTAAATATGGTGTGTTGAACACATGAATCTATTTCTCTTTGCAAAACTCTCTCAAAATGACAATAAAGAAATTAGAGGTGTGAACCTTAAAGAACATAGAGAATGAGAGAACAGACAGTTGGATACAAGATATTAATAAAATTTTGGAGGCTGAAGAGCCAGGGGATGAGGTAGCATACCTCAGGGAGAAAGACTTAAGGCTTCTGAGCTTAGTTATCAAGAAACAAGCCTGCCTTAGAACACAGAGCTCCAAAAAGGGTCAGAGATTGGAGGAGGCTGTAGGTCCCTCCCAGGGTACCTGTGAGGTGGGTTGAAATTAGAATTGTCAGACTCTCTAAAGCCCTTCCCTAAGCCTTCAGCAGCCAAAATACTCTTCCCCTACCTTCATGAAGGGTTTCAAGTTTATTCTCTGGACATAGTAAACCAGAGAGGCTCTGGTCTTCATGAGACAGCGCTGACAGTGGGGTGAAACATCAAGCTTAAAACAGAAATTAAGTGAAAGTTGACATACTGAAGGGTAAGATACCTATTCTCTTTTCCAGATATGATATTCAGGTTTATGTCCCATGCAGGAGATAGAGATTTTTCCCTAGGGAAACTGACCACTCCCAAGAAGAGACCTTCAAGTATTGATACTTGGAGTTCCTTCACCAAATACCCTGGCCATCCTAAATTGATCCATACCAGTTAGCAAGGTCCTCTTATGAACCAGAGCTTCTAATAATTACCTTAGTTCATTTTCAAGAAAGAAATAGTTTCTTTGGGCTAAGGACCCAAACTAAATCTTGTGCTAGTCAAATAGGACCTCAAATATCTTAATTGTTCTAACCTTAATCAGGTATGGAAGATATTTGCCTTAGTTTCCAAGATGGGTCAAACCACAATAAGTGGTTAAATCAAATTAAGTATTACTGCTACTGGGAAAAAATGAGCAAAGCAGGTATCTTAAGTTAGTGGCCTCATATTTATATTAAAAGGATAGTATTCAACTGGAAATAGAGAGAGATTGATGTTCAGACAACTAACTTGCCTATCCTTTTTCTCTGGTGCACACAAATCTTTTGCCTTATTAGCATCTCTACTCAATTAGAAGGAGTTTTTGGACATGGCTCAGATTCTGCTTTTTTCATTGTGGAATGAACTCTTTCTTTTATTTATTTGCAGTACTAGGGATGGAACCCAGGAATCTTCTTGTTTCAAAATTAACTTATTTATTTATTTATTTAATTTTAATTTTGAGACAGGGTCTTGCTAAGTTTCTTAGGGCCTTGCCAGGTTGCTGAGGCTGGCCTTGAACTTGCAGTCTTTCTGTCAGCCTCCCCAGCTGCTGTGTTTACAGGGTCTTGCTAAGTTTCTTAGGGCCTTGCCAGGTTGCTGAGGCTGGTCTTGAACTTGCAGTCTTTCTGTCAGCCTCCCCAGCTGCTGTGTTTACAGGTGTGTGTCCCTGCTCCTGGCAAAAATTAACTTTTAAATTAAGCAGATCATTAAATTCAAAAGGTGGGTACACTCAGAGACGTCCCTGAGAGGTAAGCTTCATTAGGGTAGGGATTTTTGTGTATTGTATTCACTACCATATTTGCAGCACCAGGGCCAATGTCTCATTTGAGAGGAGCTCATATATATCTGTTGAATGAATGGAGTATCCAAAAAGTAAAGGAAACTATTTTCTGAAAAGTATTTCACAGTGCCTCTGGAATTAAGAACTGCAGGAGACATCTGGAGGAGGAAATAAAGAGAAAAATTGTATATTTTAGCTCAGTGGTCTTCAAAATAGTTTTTCTTCATATGATCAAAGGATTTTTAAGAAATATAGGTAACCTTCACAGTTTTTAATTGATCTCTAATTTTTTTTAACTATTACTACTAAAATTAGTTTTAGAGGATACTATTCTCAGTCTATATTGAACAATAACATTTAAAAATAAAATAATTGCCAGGCATGGTGGTGCATGCCTGTAATCCCAGCAACTAGGAGGTTGAGGCAAGAGGATTGCAAATTCAAGGCCCGCCTCTGCAGCTAGCAAGCCTGTGCAATTTAGTGAGACCCTATTTCAAGACAAAAAATAAAAAGGACTGAGGTGGTAGCTCAGTTGTAAAGCAACCATGGGTTCAATCCTCCTCAGTACCAAAAATAAAATAATAATAATAATAAAATTATTGTTTGATTCCCAGAACCATACACACACATGCAGAAATAATAAAATCATTATGGCATTCTTTTTTTTTGCACAAAGCCAACAGGGTTATGAGATCTTTTATGTAGTTCAACATAGAAGGTGACACCAAAGTAACTGAAGTTACAGTTTGTGTGCCTCCATCTCCCACCCCTGTATTCTGATCCAGTGGCTGCCAAAGACAGAAGGGGTGAAGTAGGGTGCTTGATCATGGAGAAGGTTGCTGTGGTTGGCCCCCACAGATGGGAAAAGAAAAGGTTTCATTTCTTCACAATCTGAATGACATCCTCATCCTCCAATGTATGGTCGTTACCCACTTTCTGTGGATTGTGTTTCACAGAGAGACCCCAGACCAGAGCGTATTTAAATTCTTTTGATAAGATTTTTGTGAATCTTCATGCAGAAATCCTCCACCGTGGTCCTGGAGTAAGGCAGCACCACTGGAGATGTGTAATCTGGTAACTAGCCTTTGGGTTTGGTGTAAATTCTCACTAGTTTCAAATAGTCCCAGATCTTTTCTAACAGGTCATCAAAATTCCAGTGGTGATGGGCAGAGATGGGTACACAGTGAGGCACTTTATAGATGATATCCAATTCCTCAATGGAGATTTGATCGATCTTATTTAATACATAAATACAGGGAATATAAACCCTGTTTCCTTCCACCACATCAATGAGGTCATCAGCTGTGGCATTACTACGCAAAGTCACATCAGCATTATGAATTTTTTATTCAGCCAGAATGCTCTTCACAATTTCAGCATCCAGCTCACTCTGAGGGCAGGTAGCTGTGAGATTAATGCCTCCTTTATCTTTCTTCTTAAAGCCAATGTTGGGAGGTTTACTATTCAAGCGAATACCAAAGCCTTCCAATTCATTTTCAGTTATCTTCTTATGTCCTAGTGGCTTCAGGACTTCCAGAACAATCAGGATCAAATTGCATGTTCAGGTCACTGCAATAACCTGACAGCCCCTACCTTTCCCATCCTTGGCACCTTCAATGATACCTGGGAGATCCAGAAGCTGTATTTTGGCACCTTTGTATGTGATGACACCAGGCACAGTAGTTAGGGTAGTAAATTCATAGGCTGCCATTTCAGAATATACCCCAGCCAGGTTACTCAGTAGTGTTGACTTCCCCACAGATGGAAAACCCACAAACTTAAATCAAGCATCACCAGTGTTGGCCACATCAAAACCTTCTCCTGGCCCACCACCTCCACCACCTTTTGGAGTAATGAGTTCTCTACGAAGCTTAGCAAGGTGAGCTTTAAGCAGCCCTAGGTGGTGTGCTGTTGCCTTGTTCTTTGGAGTCCGAGCCATCTCGGCTTTGATCTCTGCGATCTTTGCTAAGGTGCTACTCAGGTGGCGAGTCTTGGGGGTACAGCGCAATCTCCCATTATGGCATTCTTTTGGATAGCCAAAGGACTGTATCTATCATAGTAATTTGGTGTTCAAGTTGTTTGATATAAGAAATATAGAGCAAATTATTCCCATTATATGGGAAATTTTACACTGTTTCTTCCTATTTTCAAATTCATATATTATTCCATCTTAACCAAACAAGTGTATCCCAATATAATATATTTTGTTGACTACTCTGTCATACTTGAGTCACTGAAAATATAATGTATATATAAATAGAAATTATTTTTCATTTCGTGTGAACACTAGACTCTAAATGCTAAATTTTATGGTACTCTTTTCTTAATAATCTTTTGATAAAAAATGGAAGAACATGGGCCCATTGTCAGAATTAAAAAAAAAAAAAAAAAGATAACCAAGGATCATGAATCATTTCCTTTATCTTAAAAGAAAACAAAACAACAGTATAAGGAATAAAGGGAATCAGGGACTTAAAATTTGTTAGATACAGTTGAGGAACTCTCCAAGGACATAGAATAAAAAGGTAAGGAATATGGAACAGAAACAGTTAAAAAAAAAGGATCTGCCCATGAGGGCCAGGATGTGGCCCTAAATTTTTCTAATTCCAGAAGAATAGAAAAAAATGAAGGGGATGAACTCATATGAGCATTTTTTAGTACTGAGGGATATAACTTTCCCAATTGGCAGGGCCATCCAGTGGTTACTGGAACTGATTCATTGACTGTGTTTTCATGAAAGCTGAGTTAAACTTTCAGGAATTTTTGCAAGCTGATCGTTAAACATAGCCATTATTAAAAATTATTTCATAGTTATTGATTCCTTATTTTGCCATAATTGGTGCTCTCAAGGTTATTTTTATCTTATGTGTGTAGTAAAAGCACTATATAATGATGTGCCATGGCTGATCTCTTGACAACTCCATTTGATGATGTCACATTATTACCTTGAAATTGACCACAGCAGGAAGTTTTACACCACAGAAATTGGCGTGTGCTACAAATCATGATTTTTTTCCCCCAGAGAAAAATTAATAATCTTTATCAGCATACCACTGAATCTGTCATGTACCCAGTATAGTCAGTGCACTGAGGCATATCATTATGAAATTTTAGAACATTCAAAATAAGGGAAAATTGTAAAACCTTTCAGAAAGAATATTTCTATGTAAAAAAAAAAAAAAGGTAAGTCAGCTAGATGACATTGAATTTATTAATAGCAATATTGAAAGATTTAAGCTACTAAAATCATTCTCAAAATTTTATGAAAAAGGGGATTTCTATTCTAGAATATTATATCCAAATAATAGAGTAGAACAAGGATGTTTTCAGATTTGTAAGATTCAAAAAATTACTTCCTGTGTACCTTTTCTGAGGAAGCCTTAGGAAAATGTATTTCACCAGTAAAACACAAAGGAATGGTATGCAGGAAATGGAGAATACTGGAGAGAGGCTGACAGAATTCTGAGGATGACAGTAAAAGGAAGTTGCAGGATGGCAGTCCAGTAGTCAGACCAGATGGCAATAAGAGCATGGAAGATTGCAAGAGAATGTATCCCAGGAGAAAACAAAATTGTGATAATATCTGGGGTTTTGAATATATTAAGAAATTATCACAGGACTGGGGATGTAGCTCAGTGGTAGAGTGCTTGCCTAATGTGCCCAAGGTCCTGAGTTTAATCTCCAATCAACACACACAGAAAATTGTCAGTTCTGTTCTAGTGGGGTTGTCAGTGGTATTTGAGTAAAAGCTTTTTAAGGAGATTAGGGAGCAAGCCATGTGGATATGAGTAAGAAGAATATACTAAACAAAGAAAGTAGGAAATCGAAACATCCTGAGATGTTTCTGATGCATTTGAGGCATACCAAGGTGACCAGGGTGGCTGGATTGGAGATGGAATCAGAAACCAGATTGGGGGGGCTAGGTAAAAATGGCCATTCTATGGCTTTGATTTTCACTGTAGATAGATTGTACAGTTTGAACAGAGGAATTATGTAGTCTCACTTAGGTTTAACAAAATCACTTTGACTGCTTACGTTCTGGTGACTGGAGGGCTAGAGTAGAAGCAGAGACACCAGCAAAGAGACTATTGCAAAGATCCAATAGATAAAATTGTTACATTGTTTCCTGCCACAGGCTTAAGGTTGGTTGGCTTCCCCCCATCCCCACTAACACTGATATCTCTCAGGCACATAGAAAATTGCCTGGCACATACCAGATCTTCTGTAATTATTTGTTGATTAACAGGTAGCTTAACTGGGTGCAGTTAATATGTGCAGTAGTGTACACATGTAATCCCAGTGATTTGGGAGGCTGAGGCAGGAGGATCCAAAGTTCGAGACCAATTGGGCAATTAAGCGAGACACTGTCTCAAAAAAAAAAAAAAAAAAAAAATTGGGGGGAATAGTTCAGAAGCCATTGGTTTCAATCCCTAGTACACCTCTTCAAAAAACAAAACAAAAACAGTGTGGTAGCACTGGGCTAGTAAGTGATTGTATTCTCAAAGTAGTTTGAAGTTAGAGACCAGTAGGTTAGTGAAGGATGGGATGTAGGTTATTAAAGGGCAGAGTCAAATATGATTCTAATGTTTTTTACTTGGTCAGCTTGCAAGAGAGTTGCCATTAAACTGTAGTGGCAAAACCTGTGGATGGACCAGATTTGGGAGAGAAGATCAAGGTTCTATACATGAGAGGTTTAGTAGTTTGTCAAAATAGAGTGTTAATTGTGTCAGAGCCACCTGACAGGTCAGGTAATAAGGACTGATAATTAAATATTTTTAGTAGAGATCACTAGTGAGCTTGGCAAGAACAGTTTCAGTTAGATGGAGGGGGTGAAAAACTGGGTGTGTTTAAAGAATAGAGGCTTGGGGCGTAGCCCAATGGTAGAGCATGTGCTTAGCATGCATAAGGCTCTGCATTCAATCCCTAGCACTCCTGCCACCTCCCTCCACCACCACCAAAAAAAAAAAAAAAAAAAGGAACCAGGGAGGAAAAAGTTGAAAAGTTGGAGAAAATTTTTTTAAAAAGTATTTTTGTAAAGGAGAGCTGAAAATTAAGTGGCTCATTAAATGAAGAGGAAAATGTTTTTATTTTCCTTATTATTTTGGTACTGGAATTGAACCCAGGGGCCTTAACTATCCAGCCACATCCCCGTCCCTTTTTTATATTTTATTTAGAGACAGGGTCTCTTTGAGTTGCTTAGGGCCTGCTAAGTTGCTAATGCTGGTTTTGAACTTGCAATCCTCCTGCCTCCCGAGCTTGTGGGATTACAGGTATGCCCACTGCTCCTGGCCTTATTTTTTAAATGGGAGAAAAAGATGGCAAGGGTATATGCAGATAGAACTGATCCTGTAGAGAAGGGGGAAACTGACATTTGAAGCAAATGGAGAAAGAATTATGTTAAGTATATGAGAGGGGAAGGGATCTGATGTCCAAGTAAAGTGACTGGACATTTATATAGGGACAGACGTAGGGCACATGTGCTGGTGATGGCTTTGAAAAGTTCTGCTTGCTTCTATTTATCACTAACAAAGTAAGCAATGCCATTAGTTGAGAGGGTGCATGGAGGGGATGAAGTCATGGGAGAAAATGGGAGTCCTGGCTGGATTCTGGAAGTGTAGTACGAATGCCCTGCAACAGTAAGGGCCCACATAAGGTTCCTGGTCATATGTTTAAAGTGAACATTCCTGTATGCTTTTCTCTAGCCACAGAGAAAACTGAGTGGACACAGACCTGGAATAGGCAGAGTTGAGTCATGGTTTTTCTAAGCAAGTATGACAGAGGAGAGATCAAGATTGTTGAGAATGAGTGTGATGGAGTGATTTTCATGATCATGGAATATAAACAGGTTAAGGAGGAAAGGGAGGATGTGATGAAGGTGTTGGATGGCAAAAAGTAGTAGACTATACATCCTGTGTGGTTGAACAATTATTGAGGTAGGGATGAAGAGGGTAGGAGCTATAAAGATCGGAGAGAAGATGGTTGAAAAATGTGTTAGCCTAGCTGAGACTACAGAAGGGTTGTAGTCATTGTTAATGATGAGTTTGAGGGTGGGACATGGGAACAACTGAGGCTGGGAAGAGATCAGGGCACTAGGAGTCTTTGGTGTTAGAAAGATTATATCTGACAATTTTGAGACTACATAGAATTAAGGGAGGTTGATTGGACAGTGACATTGAGCCAGGAGTTAACCTGGCAAAGATGTTAGAGAGTGGCTGCTTCATCATTTAGGAGGGAGCATGGAGAGTGGAGGAGGTGGGTACTGGTGCAGAACAAGAGCTGTTTCAGTCTAAAGGCTATCATAGAGGCTTTGACCCACGATAATTACAAGACCATAAGCCAGCCCCCATCACTTTACCTTCTGAAGTCAGATATATGTTTCTGTCTGTCACTGTTTTTCTGGAAACTGGTGTTTCTGCAGGATTGTATTTAGCTTATTCTTTTTTTTTTTTTTTTTTTTTTTTTTTAAAAAGAGAGAGTGAGAGACAGAGAGAAGAGAGAATTTTTTAATATTTATTTTTTAGTTCTTGGCGGACACAACATCTTTGTATGTGGTGCTGAGGATCGAACCCGGGCCGCACGCATGCCAGGCGAGCGCGCTACCGCTTGAGCCACATCTCCAGCCCCTAGCTTATTCTTAAACTGTATTTAAACATAGAGTAATTTGTCCAAAAGTTTGATGGAAACTAACTTATAACCAATCCCAAGAAGAATTAAAAGCTGTTTCAGTATTCCCTGCTCTTTACTTCTCCTCTACTCACTATTGGGGATATTAAGTTCTTGAATTTTTCCCCCTAGTTGAGCTGTTATCAAAAGAGTAGAGTTGGGTGTGGTAGCACATGCATGTAATCCCAGCGACTTGGGAGACTGAGGCTAGAGGATCGTGAGTTCAAAGCCAGCCTCAGCAACTTAGAGAGGCACTGAGCAACTCAGTGAGACCCTGTCTCTAAATAAAATACAAAATAGGGCTGGGGACATAGCTCAGTGGTTGAGCACCCCTGAGTGTAGTTCCCGGTAAATGCCCCCCTCAAAAAAGAAGAGTAGAAATAGTTATTATAGAACAGTAATAATTCATTTTAAACTGGTTTGAGTGCCTTTGTTAACTTTTCTAAAGTAATATAATGTTCCCCATTTTTGTTTTCTGCATTTTAAGAGTATTCTGTAGCTAGCCAGACTTATGGTGTATGAGAAAGTCCTAACTTTATTTGATATCTGGAATTTAATATTTATTTACAGAGTGAGTGGTTTTTAGACGTGTTTTTCAATTTAAAATCCAAGGTAGTTGCTAGGAAAGCCTTCCTCACTGGTGCTGTGTTTTAGGTTCAAAGACACGATTATAAATGCCAAGTACGGAGGGCACACAGAGGCTGTGCGCCGGCTGCTGGGTCAGCTCCCCATCAGTGCACAGTCCTACAGTGGCAGCCCCTACCTGGATTTGTCTCTCTTCAGCTACGATGACAAATGGGTGTCAGTCATGGAGCGACCCAAGACTTGTGGAGATCACCCCATCAGGTACTTTGTCACTGCCACAGCAGCACACTGCTCAAGGGCTGAAGACAGCCTGCTTTCTGTCTTCTCTTTTTCTTGAACATCATTCCATTGTGACTGCCTCTGCTTGTACTGGTGGATTAGACTGAAAGGGTAGGCTGTATCTGTAATGGACTGAGTGCTTTGATCATGTAGGTACTAGTCCTATAAATGAACTACTCCTATCCTTTGCTTGCCATCAAAACATCTAATTCAGATAAATGTTTTTTGTTTTAAAGGTATCTGGGGAAAGGAACTGTACTCTGTGCTAATAGGAAGAGGAATTGGCACTAGGGGGGTTTTTCTGGGAGGAGGGAGTATATCCCTGGAGCCCTAAGCTGGAGCTTGGAAGGTGTTTTCACATAGAAGCCATGGTTGGTAGAGATTTATGGTAGATGTCTTTCATTATTCAGCTTTATTGTGAATTAAATGGATCTGTGTGGTGTATTCTGCTTAATCACTGTTTTATAATATTTCCTTTGGGAGATTGCAGTCAATTCCAAAAACCAGTTCAACTTTTTTTTGTTTTTTTTTTTGAATCATGGAAAGTTTTAAACTTATACAAAAAGTGAGAGAATATGACGACTTTCCATGTACCTTTACCCAGTTTCAGCAGGTACCAATTCATGACCAGTCCTTTTTCATCTCTTCCTACTACAACAACATCCTTTCCTTTCCACTGTCACCCCAGATTATCTTGTAGCAAATCCCAGTAATCCTAGCATTTTGTCCCTAAATATTTCAGGGAGTTCTAAAAAACAAAATTTAAAATAACAACAACAAAAATTCTTAATATCATCTCATCTTAAGAAAATTAACAAAAAGTTATTAATACCACCAAATATCTGGTCAGTTTTCACTTTGCTATGTTGCAACTATTCTTACTGCTTATTATTGTAATTATGGTTACCATCATATTTTGTTTATTCTTTGATTTAGTCAGTATCTAAACAAAATTCATGCATTGCATTTGGTAACTGTTCCCTTAAATCTTTTTCATTCTGCATTCTACTTCCCTCTTTTATTTTCCTTGCAATGAAATTGTTGAAGAAACCATGTTGTTTGTTCTGTAGTATTCCCATATTCTAGATTTTGCCCATTGCATCCCTGGGGTAGTGTTTACTATATTTCTCATTCCCCCTACTTCCTGTGCTGGTCATTAGGTTTAGAAGCTTAAACAGCTCACTTTAAACTACAGCCCTTTGTGTGTTGGGGAGTGTGTGAGTAAGGTTAATGTTAATGTGCTTTTACTCATAAAAGCCCATAATGGGCCTCATTTGATATAGTCATGTAGCAGGAGATACATTTCTGTCCTTTCTGACTTCTCTGCCTTCTCGTTTGAAAACATGAACCCAACTAACACATCTGGCAGTGCCATTGTTTTTGACAAAGGGGTTTTCTTGTTGTTCTTATTTTTAATTCAAAATGAGAAATGTAAGGATTAAGATATTTGAAGAGGTACTCTAGCACCTTTATTCTTTATTGTCTGTTCATTCTAGTGTGTGTCAGTATGCGTGTTTACATTTATATTGTTGTAATTATGATTAGTGTCACACTTTGTAGTATTTTCTAAACAATTTTCCATCTTCTTGCATAGTCCTCATAATTACAGTCTTAATGATGGCATATTATTTAATCAAGTAGATGTGCCATAATTTATTTATTCCCTTAATGCTGAGCACTTATGCCATAGTAGCTGACTTTAACCAAGTCACTATTTACTTTATTTAGCTTAAATTCTGAGGATATGAATTCTTGGGAATGGGATTATTTTATCAAAGCCCATCTTTAGGTAGGCTTACATTTTGCTTTCTAAAAGGGAAATTATAGAGATATTAATTCAAGGTCGTTCATTTCTAGAACTTGTCCCCAGTTCAGCTCCTAGCCTGCCAATTATCTCTAGTTCCTCAAACCAAAAGTCATTTATTTTGCAATTGGGAGGATTAATGTATGGGAGCATACTTAGTCTCACTGTACTGAAGGAAAAATTAAGCCGGGCGTGGTGGTGCATGCCTATAATCCCAGCAGCTTAAGCTAGCCTCAACCACTGTGAGGTGCTAAGTAACTCGGTGAGACCCTGACTCTAAATAAAATAAAAGATAGGGCTGGCGATGTAGCTCAGTGGCCAAATACCCCTGGGTTCAATCCCTGGTACAAAAAAAAAAAAAAAAAAAAATTAAAAACTGCTTAGCATTTTGTGTGTGAAAAAGAAGAACCTTCCAAAATAATTTATTCTTAAAAATGAAAAACAAAAAAGGTAGACTTAGAGCTGCTCTGTCCTATGTGGTAGTTGATACCTGCCTGTGGTTATTGGAGCACTTAAAATGAGATGAGTTTGGGTTGAGATGTGCTCAAATGTCAAATACACACCAGATTTCAAAGATTTAGTTAAAAAATGGGAAATATAGAGACTGGGGTTGTGGCTCAGTGGTAGAACACTTGCCTGGCATGTGTGAGGCCCTGGGTTCGATCCTCAGCACCACCTATAAATAAACAAATAAAGTGAAAAACCCATTGACAACTAAAAAAAAAGGGGGGGGATATAAAAATGGGAAGTATATATATTTTTGTTGAACATAGGTTGAAATGACAATATTTTGGATAATTAGGCTCAATAAGATATTTTATTATAACTAATTTCACCTTTTTCTTATTACTCTTTTAGATGTGGCTACCTGAAAATTTAAAGTTACATGCTTAGATTTGTGGCTTGTATTTTATTTCTAGCCCTGACCTAGACAGTGTTTAGGCAGCATCTTCTGGAAGCCAAGAGGCTATGATTAAGAGTGTAGTAAGGGTCATCTTGGGAAAGAGAAATAACCAGTGACTCAGGACATTAGTAAAATTCATAATCTCTCTGCCCCCAAAATGAATTGTGTAGACCTAGGGGATTTTATAGATTGATAACCTGGGGCTGTTGTATGAGATTTCATTAATGAGGTAAAACAAATGAGTTGCTGTATCCCCCACTGTCCAGATTTTAAGGTGGTAGTGAATATCAACATGATCCTCTCTTTCTGTCTCCTTTTTCCATTTAGGTTCTATGCCCGGGACTCTGGCTTGCTTAAGTTTGAGATCCAGGCAGGCTTACTGGGCCGCCCCATCAACCACACAGTGAGGCGCCTCGTTGCCTTCACCTTTCACCCTTTTGAGCCTTTTGCTATTTCTGTGCAGAGGACTAATGCTGAGTATGTTGTCAACTTCCATATGCGACACTGCTGCACATAGGTGCGTGACCACAGCCAGGTTATCTGGCCTTCCAGGACTTTGCCCGCTGCTCATTTCAGTGGATTAGAGTACATGCTGCCAACTACCAGCTCTGTGGGTTTTGTACTGGTATACCTCACATGGAACAGAGCCAGGGAGGAGCAGGGGCTCAGCATAATGGGTTTGTTTATTGTATACAATACTGCTACTGATTGATTTGAAATCCTTTTGCTTTTTCCCTGTGGGAATGCCCAGCATTAATTGAGTCCATTTAATTTGTATTTAGCATTTTATTGCTGTGAAGATAAAAGCATTATACCTTAACCCCTTTCATGTCACTTCTTTGGCATTATGGTATGCAGCCCAAAGCAGGTAAATCTTGTTCATAAGAACTGTGTACAATTTTCCACTTACCCAACAAGCAGAACTATCTTTATAATAAAAAATTAAAGCCTTGGTATTTTCTTACTTAAACATATCTTATCTGATGACTGCCTTATGTTCCCATCACACAATGGTTTTTGAGTGCTTGGGTTCCAGGAGGGACTGAAAGAGACGAGAGTCCTTGATGCAGCAGCTGCCCTGGGAGCGTAAGAGGTGAGTGCCAGCGTGGAAGACATTTACTTCCAGGATTCTTTCCCTCCCCAGGGTTTTCTCCTGGTAATTGTTACAGCTGGAGGAGTGGGGCATAATTGTGTGTTCTCATGTGGAAGCATGCTCGTGTCTGTACCATCTGTGTCATGCAGGTGGAAGAGCTAGCAGCCCTTGTTGGCCATAGTAGAAACAAACACTGAGTAGCACGTACTGTCCTTCCATTAGTGGGAGCTGGAAAACTCTAGGTGTCCCTAAAGAGATCAAACTGGTTGTCCCTGAGTGACTGAGCTGTCACAGCTATACTATAGACAACTGCTGGCCCCTGGCCTGCATCCTTCTGTCACATTTTTAACCAGTCTCCTCTGGAGAGTTTCTCAAACTATTTATGTTTTCATCTGCATAATGCATCCCCTGGTAATGTAGTCAGTCTGTTTAGCGACATCTGCCTTTGAAGGTAACTTTGAAATGTTGAGTTGCAAAGCAGGCTGTGAAAGGAGCCATGGATACAAACAGCTGGATCCTTTATTCCCTGTGCCTTTGAGAATGTAAAGACTGATATGAGATGCTGACCCCCACCAAAAGACAATATGGTTAATTTCATCAATATTGAACAGCTAAATCCATTCTCATTCAACCTTTAACACAAGATTTGAGCAACTACTATGAGTCAGGTAGCCACTATGCACAGATGCTAAAGATGAGGAGAGAAATTGATTCTTGTAATACAATATAGTTAAAGCTCTAGTAATGTCTCTCTGAGGATAATGGAAGGAGATGGAGTAGAGGCAAAGAAAGAAATACTGGGGAAGGGGCACTGAAATTGGATAAATAGGAGTGCATTGTGTGGGCCAGGGTAGAGGATATTTCAAGGAAAAACTGCATGTACAGAGGCAAGAAAATGAAAAGGCCTTAGAGGTGGTAGCCTGGCAGATAATCTAATAAGTCTACATGAGCTGGGGTGGAGAGGCAGGGGAGAGGTGACTGAACAGGTAGGCTGCCACGATATCATGAGAGGTCTTGTGCATAGTGCTAGCATTTTACATTGTGGAAGGCATAACATGAATTTCACAAAGGTAACTTTGAGCAGAATGGAAAGTGGTGGGAGTGAACTCTAGAGAGAGAGAGGGAGGCCAGGTAAGTCACTGGTGGTCATCTAGAGAAGAAAAGGACATCCCTGAGCCTCTCTGGATGGATGAAATACTTTGTAAATCATGATGAGCTTTGGTTCTAGTGGTGCAAGTGGTCAAATCATGTATGAACAGCAGTCCTGTTCTTGTGTTCAAATACTTATTTCCCTAGGAGTCTGATCATGTGTTTGTGAGGCCACACTAGAGAGAGGGAGGTCAGATAGGCAAGGGCAGCACTTAACTCTTTCTAAACCCCACCACAATCAACTTGAGACTCCACTGACACCTCTGGCCCCTGACCCAAACTGGGTTAATTAGAGGGCTAAACTGCTGGAACAAGAGGCCCCTCTAGGCAGTGATTCAAACAAGATTGGACTTTGGTTTTCTTTCTGTCCCTCCAGTCAACTTAGGGCAGATGTTTAAAGTTCAAAGTGGTTCTTTGACACACTGCCTTTCAAAGTCCTGTCGTCTTTTTTCTCTGCTGTCCTCTGTGGCATCTTCCTGGGAAGAGGATGAAAGAGCATGAAGGAAGCTGCCTGGTCACAGGCTCCTGTGTGTCCATTAGTGACATTCGTTACTTCTGATTCACAGTCCATGGGAGATGTCTCCTTAACCATATGGCTGCATGTAATAAGCAAGAGAGCCTGGGAAACACAGTGTACCTACTCAGCCATGTGCCGGGTATGCTTGAATTCAGAATAAGAAAAAAGCGAGCTTTGGTGGATAATTAGCTGTCTCTGACACTGAGCATCTCCAATAACTCTCATTTCCCCTCAGGTCCTCTCCTTTTTTTCTTATGTAGCCTAGGTCATGTGGTTTTGACACTGTACACCACTCCCTGCAATTGCACTTCAACATCTTGCTGTTGTACTTCCTTAATGCTAGTTTAGAAAAATCTCAACTCTACATATTTGTGTTTGAACATGTGAAAATTGCTGTAGGAAAACCATGTCTGTTCTTAAATTCTTGATCACAGACAAAATGGACACTCAGAAATCCTCATATATTCTCTTTATCTATTTATTTTCCCTCTCTTGGCAACTACTTTCACCTACCACTGTCCTCAGAATTCTTTGCACTTCTCAGTTGGCCATCTTGCTGCCTTTATCATGGCAGAAGTGGAAATGATCATGTAGGAATTCCCTTCCATTTCACTTTGTGTCAAATCCTGTGTCTTGCATCTGTTCTTGTTCTTTGCATTTTCTCCTGATACAGTGAATGACATATTCCTGCTTCTCTGAAATGCCAGCTTCTCTACCTTCCATTGAATCCTATTTCCTTTTCACTTATCAAAAGACTTTGGACTTTGTTCCTATAATTATTTTCTCTCTGCATATCATCTCTTGATAAGCTGATGGATATGCTCTAAGACCTTCTGCCTTTAAAACCTCCTGTTTTGGTTCCATCATTCCCCTTTAGTTAGTGCACATTTCTCTGCTGTCATTCACAGCAGAACTTCTCAAAAGAGTTGTCTGTCTGTTTTCATTTCCCTATGTTCCATTTTTCCACAACCCACTCCAGAAAGGTTTCTCTCCCCCCACCCCCTCATTGCACTGACACTGCAGTTGTCTGGGTTTTCAGTGATTTCATGTTGCCAGTACCTCTTCTCCCTCTCTTATTGAGCTTCTCAGTGTTGGACATAGTTGCTTTCTCTCTGTATCAGAAACACTTGGTTCTCCTGGTTTCTGGGATAGCATATGGCTCTGGTGTTCCTTCTGCCTTCCTGATTTTTGCTTCTAGGTCTCCTCTCCTGACTTCCTCTCTACTCTACTTTAGTTGTTGGAGTGCCCCAGTGATCACTAAGTCTTGGATTCTCACCTTTTTTTTCCTATTTTTAGTCAATTTCATCCATTCCCATCATCTTAAATTCTAGCTTTATATTGACGACTCTCAAAGCTATAACTCTAGCCCTGACCCCTTCCTTGAGCTCTAAATTCATTTATCCCGTGACTTACATGACCTCTTCATTTAGATACTGAATAGGTATTTCAGAACTAACATGTCCATAATAATTCTGTGATTCCTACCCCTACCTCCAGCCTATTTTCCTTTTAAGATTTTCCATATGGTTGGGCATGGTGGCACACACTTGTAATCCCAGTGACTTAAGAGGCTGACTTGAAAAGATTGCAAGCTCAGAGCCTTGGCAAACAAATAATAATAATAATAATAATAATAATAATAATAATAATAATAATAAAGGGTTGAGGTTGTAGCTCAGTGGAAAAGCCCAGGTTTGAAATCTAGAATCACC
>NW_026000196.1:6193597-6238492 GCF_001458135.2 Marmota marmota marmota
CCCCCCAAAAAAAAATTCCATATGGCTTTAAGATCTACCTATTTACTCGAGCCACCGCTTATAAATTGTTCTCAGTTTCTCTTTTTCTATCACTTTCCACTCCTGCCCTCCAATATCTGACTTTACAGTAGAGATGTGCCCTGAGCAATCTAAACTAATGGTATCATTTCCATATTCCTGCCAGTGTCTAAAATGGGATCCTAGGCCAAAACTCTTCAGTTAGTTTGGGGATGACCTGTCTCTTAATTCAGGCTTGTGATACCACAAGGTAAAGAGTTCTGGGGAATATTTCTGTTTTGAGAATGTCAGGAAACACATAGCCTACATTTCCATCATCCAAGACCCCATGACCATACTCAAAAAGAAGCTGCACCAGAATAAAACTGACTTCTAGATGCAGAATGAAGAACAGGAAAGAATCTTGCTCCTTGATGATGTGCTGGTTGGCTGGAACACATAACCCTGAAACCTACCCTATATCTGGATTTCTAGTTCTGCAAGACAGTACATTTCCTTAATTGTTTAAGTCACTTTGAATCGGGTTGTCCATTTCTTGGAATTGAAAGCAAATTAACATTTGGAAAGATAATAATCTTTTTTTTTTTTTTTTTCCTTTGTGGTACTGGGGCTTGAACTTAGGTTCTACCACTGAGCAACTTCCCTAGCGCTTTTGTTTGTTTTTTAAATTTTGGGACAGGGTCTCACTAAGTTGTCGAGGCTGACCTTGAACTTGTGATCATTTTGCCTCAGCCTCCCAAATTTCTGGGATTACAGGTGTCTGCCACTATGCATGACAGATTCATGAAGTTCTTGCTGGCTGGGTACTTTCTTAGAAGCAGTTTGAGTTTCTGTGAGGCCCTATGATGCAAGGATTCCTGTTTTTGAATTTCCATGTTTCTCTGGCTCTTCTATAGTTCCTTGCAGCCATACTTGAGTTGGCCTGAGTGTTTCTTGTAACTAAGAGGATTTAACTAAATAGGACATAAAGCACCCAGTCCATTGTGTACTTGGGTGGCTTGAATTCTTAATCTGTGTGTGTGTGTTTATATTAGCTTTGTTCCTCAAGGATTAAGGTAGCTATCAGTAAATTCTAGTATCTTCTCCATAAATGTCTAAGCTCAGAAATCTTTGGAGAAACAAGTTCTTTGGAACCAAAATGTTTAAGATAAGCAGGGACAGACTCAGAGAATCTGTCTTTAAGATGTGAATTCTTTCTTGAACTTATCTCTGCTGGCCAGAGAGCTGGCATGTCAACATGAGTGAAGCTGCTCTGGATCTTTGAGAGAAAGATTCCATTGAAATATAGCAAAGCCTCTTTAATTTGGAGCTCTTACAGAGAAGCACAGTATAAATGAGTGAAAGGCCTAAATTAGATAATTTTAAAAAGAATGGTAGCTTCATTATTTTCGAGTACATGGAGTAACTTAAACTCAGCAATGAAGTGTTCCATTGTAGAAACCCTTAGGGACATTCCTTAATGAGTAGATTATAATTATTGGTAATCAGCATAAAGGTTCTATGCAATTCGTGCTTTGACATCAATTGAGCTTATTAAATGATTTTGATGTTCCAGGGGGCAATTTTGTTTACAACATTAATTTGCTCAGTATATATCCTTTATTGGCTATAATTCTCTGTTGCTTAAAAAGAAAACTTCTAAAGCATCTCCATCAGACAACATTTGATTTTCTTTGTAAGAGACTGATAAGTATATAGTAGGTTTGGGATTGTTGTGTTTTGTTTCAGTGCTAGGGATTGAACCCAAGGTCTTGAGCATGCTAGGCAAGCACTCTACTACTGAGCTACACTACCAACCTTTTTTACTTTATTTTGAGACAGCCTCTCACTAAGTTGCCCAGGCTTGTCTCAAACTTGTGATCCTCCTGCCTTAGCCTCTCAAAATTGTAAGATTACAGGTATGTGCCACCATGCTTAGCTGGATTGGGATTCTTTACTCATGGTGCCCTGATAGAATTGTGGAAACAGTTCCATCTTGCATGAAAAGCCTAGTGCAAACCTTGGCTGTGGAACACCAGGTTTAATAATAAGAAATTTACTGAGTCTCAGTTTCTCCTCTGAAATGGGGTTGGGTTTTCTACTTTGCAGGGTTGATGTGAATGCTGAATGAGTAATTAAAGCTCAATACAGTAAGTACTCAGTAAATGCTAGCTGCCTTCTTCCTTCTCTCTAGACCTTTTGGCCTATGTGGGAGGTTCTCTCAACTCTTTCATGTCCCAGAGATAGCTTTCAGCCCTGGTATTAACTCTTCATTCCCTGGTGACCAAGTGACATAAACTTGACCCTTCTCCAGGCCCAACCCCTGCTTACCCACCAGAGACTGGAAGCATCTGAAATACTGCCATTCTGCTGCCACACACACTACTCCTAGCATATACAGATTTTAAACCAGAGCATTCCTAATCCTCTTTGTAGCCAAATATATTGGGTGCTTTGTTTGTGAGGGTTTGTTATTATCGTATTGCTGATTAACATTATTAAAAGCTTACTATAGGCTGGAAGCCAAGGTAAGCATCTTATGAAGGAAAGTAATGACTGCATTTCATAAATTCTGAGATGCATTTTAAAAATTTGGAGTCTAAAAATTGCATTTATCAAGGTCAGCCAGGCTGCAGTCATCACCTGTGCATGTGCAAATTGGGCATATTCTTACTATTTTGATTATTTTTTTTAAATGATGTGCATTGTTGGTGCTACAGGTGTTCAGTGTAAGTGCTTTTTATACTTTCAGATAAATTATACTATGATTTGGTATCATAGTAAAAGGCTGTTTTGTACTAAGAAAGGCACAGATGCAGAGCAGTTGGTTAATGTTGATATTAGTGAGGCATAGATTTGCCATTGGAGGAATGGACAAAGCCCATAGTTTTTTTCAAAGCAGCAAGTATTTTTTGAAATTAAGAAAGAAAGATAGGTGGGATGCGGTTCCCCACGCCTATAATCCCAGCAACTCAGAGGCTGAGAGGAGGATCACAAGTTCAAGGCCAGCCTGGACAACGTAGATCCTGTCTCAAAAAAATAAAAAGGGCAGGGGATGTAGCTCAGTGGTAGAGCATCCCTGGGTTCAATCCCCAGTAACACTAAATAAGAAAAAGAAATCTATATATATAGAGAGAAAGAAACCCATTAGTAAATGAAGTTTTACTGACGTACTGAGATTGGTGCAAAAGACTGCATATTAAACACGACCAAGGCAACTGAATGGAAGAGAAACCGTCCCATTCCTTGGATTAAGTGGAAGAAGTTTTAATGCAGTGAGAGGCCTATGTGACCAATTCATGGAAAGCATAGGACTAATCATTAGGGTGTGAATTGATTTGTCAGAAGCATCCTGCTGACTTTGAACAGGAGCTGATTAACTCCCAGGACATGTGATCCAATATAGGAAAAAATGAAACTAGAGTTTAAGTCAAATAGGAAATGCTGATGAACCTGGGTATTTTTCAGTATGCCTTGAAATCTCGGGGAGGGGGCATCCCTAAAGTGTTCTTTAAATAAGTATTGTTTTCAAGAGCTTTGTCTTCATCAAATATGGTAAGAGTCATAGGGATTTGTCCTCATCAAGTATGGTAAGACTTATAGGCATAAAAGTGACTGTCACAAGGGAAGAATTTCTTCTACTCATGTCTGTAGAAGCAGGAGATAAGGCACACCACACAGGGGCACACATGGCAGCACCTAGGTTCTGTCTAGAGGAAGTAAGGGGAAAATGTGGGCAGGATCCTTGTGATTTCTGCAGGAAGGAATGTATGAGGCAGGACAAGCAGGTTTGAGATTGGCTAACTTGAATAATTTCAATGGACTCGGGGGTATAGAAGCTGTCTCTAATTGTCTGGTATCTGGCCCTGAAGTGATAATGCCCAGTAGGAGAGCCCCGGAAAGGAGGTGGCTTGGTGTGAGCCCTAGATTGGTTTGCATATGAAAAGCATGTTCCTTGTGAGGGTAAAGGGGTACACACCTGTAATCCCAGCTACTTAAGAGGCTGAGGCAGAAGGATTATAAATTTGAGGTTAGTCTGGGCAATTTAGGAAGACCCTGCCCCAAAATTTAAAAAAGGACATGGATATATATAGCTCAGTGGTATATAGAGCACCCTGGATTCAATTCCCAGTACCACACAGAAAACAAAACAAAACAAAGAACAACAACATCAACAAAACCTACCAAACATGTTCCAGGGTTTTTTGCTCTCTTTAGAATTAGGAAACTCTGACACTGCCCCGAGAGAGGAAGTCCCTCCAGAATCAGCGAGGGCCCAAGATGTCAGACAATCGGGAAATAACAGGCATGGTTCATACAGTATAAAAATTACTGCAAGCATTGTCGTAGTTTAGTTGTTAGATTCTTTTTTCTTAGGGCCATCTGTAGTAGCCAGCCTCCAAGATGGCCTCCCTTCTAAGGGAGGAAAGCCCTGTAAACTTGAATATATACAAATAAAAACTCAGGAATGGCAGAACAAAGTCGAATGACAAATGACAATAGCTTTATCAAAGGGTTGATTTTCTTAGTGAAAGCATTTTATAAATCATAATGAAAACATGAATAATCCATAAGGAAAAAATAAAAATATTGTTAGCATTTATTCACAGAATAAATACACATGGTTCAACAAATATATGAAAAGTGATTATAGCATTTATTTCCTACCCATCAGATTAGCAAAGGTTAGGCATGTTTGATGAGCCAGTATTGACAGGATGTAGGGTGCTCTCGCCCACTGTTGGTGGAAGAGTAGATTGATTTGGATTTCTTTTAAGACAGAAAAGCAATTTCTTAAGTAAATGTACATAACTTTTAACCTAGATGTAGTCTTACTCTGAACATGTATTAAGGCAAAATATTTGCATATGTGAACAAGGTGTGTGTTCATTGTAATTTTTTCATTATGAAACATCAGAAACATTAAATGTGCAGCAATAGAAGACAGACTGGATAAATTGTGAAACATCTATGAAATGGAATCTGTTACATCTGTTGAAGATAATGAGGCAAAGGCTGGGGTTGTGGCTCAACAGTAGAGTGCTTACCTAGTATGTGTGGGGCCCTGGGTTCGATCCTCAGTACTACATATAAATAAAAAAATAAAGGTATTGTGTCCAACTACAACTAAACAAACAAACAAACAAAAAACTGAGGCAAACCTGTACATATTGAGTTGGAAAGCCCTCTGAGACATTAATTGAAGAATGATGTTTAGCATGATGTTGTTTTAGTAAGAAGAAAAATCAACTAACGTCTACTGAATTTGAAAGTGGCTGCAAGTGAGGGAACATGAACTAGCTTATTTCTTTTATAATTGCAGTTTTTTTTACTGTGAATATGTATTTGCTTAAAAACTTTTAAGAGTTAAAATTATTTTTTAGTTATATGACTGGGGATAAAACTTAATTGGAGTGTTTGCCTAGCATGTCATCTGTTTAATCAGCTTTTTTGTTGTGACTAAAAGACCTGATAAGAACAAGGTAGAGAATGAAAAGTATATTTTGGCTCAGTTTCAGAGGATATCAATCCATAGCTCTGGGCCCAAGGTGAGACAGAACATGGCAGAAGAGCATGGCAGAGGAAAGCAGCTTAGGGTATGGCAGTAAGGAAGCAGACAGGGCTCTGCTCATCAGGGACAAAATGTAAACCCTAATGGCATGCCCCTAATGACCCACCTCCTCCAGCCACATCCTACCTGTCTACAGTGACCACCCAGTTATTCTGTATCAGTGGATTAATCCACTGATTAGGCTTTCATAACCCAATCACTTCACCTTTGAAAATTCTTGCATTATCTAGCAGTTGAGCTTTTGGGCGACACTACATATTTAAATTATAACATCATCTTAACTATTTCTACCTGTACTATATAGTTCCATAAAGTTAAGTATATTCACATTGTTGTACAACTCCCCCCTTCTTTTCTTTTTCTTTCTCTCTCTTTTTTTTTGGTGCTGGGGATTGAATTTAGGATTTTGGGCATGTTGAATTTATGCTGTGTCACTGAGTTTTGCTTCCAGCTCCTGTAACTTTTTTTTTTTTTTTTTAGTTGTAGATGGATACAATGACTCTATCTTATTTATTTATTTTTATGTGGTGCTGAGAATTAAACCCAGTGCCTTGCACATGCTAGGTGAGGCTTTACCACTGAGTCATAACCCTGGCCCCCTGTAACTTTTTCATCTTGTAAAACTGAAACTTTATTTCCATTAAGCAGAAACCCCACATAGTCTTCTTCCAGTCCCTGGGGACCACCATTCTACTTTCTGTCTCTTTGATTTTGAGTACTTTAGGTATCTTCAAGTAGAATTCTACAGCATTTGTCCTTTTGTGACTGGCTTCTTTCACTTAGCATAACATCCTGAAGGTTCATTTATATTATAGTATGTGTCGGAATTTCCTTCCTTAAGGCCTGGATAATATTTCATTGTATATGTCATACTTATTTATCCATTTATTCACTGATGAATGCTTGGGTTTCTGCTACCTTTTGGCTGTTAGGAATAGTGCTGCTGTGAAAAGTAGGTGTGCAAATATCTCTTAGAAATCCTGGTTTCATATATTTTGTATATATATATATATATCTCCAGAGTGGGATTAATGAATGTTTCAGGTATTTAACTGCTGCATGTGGTAGTTACATGATTGTAATTCCTGCAACTCAGGAGGCTGACACAGGAGATTCTCAAGTTCAAGGGCAGCATCAGCAACTTAACAAGATTCTGTTTCAAAATAGAAAACTAATAAGGACTCGGGATGTAGCTCAGTGATAGAGGGCCCCTTTACCATTCATATTAAAAATTAATACTAAAAAATAATAAAAGTATTTAACCAATGGATTCACCTGCAGTATCAGAGGTGATATTATGTAGACATTTTGGGCTTGTTGAACTGAGTTTCTGAGGTCAGGAGTTTCTTTATTTTATCAGCTTTCTGGGGGCTTAGCAATTTTATTCCTGTCCCCTGAGCCTTTCCTTTGCAGAGACAAGAGGAGACTTAGCCAGCTTGTGAATTGGGCTGCTCCCGTCTGCATTAATTCAGCACATTTCTATAGCTCCCTGAAGGAAGAAACGCAGCAGCAGCATTTAATCAGTGGCCAGGAACATGCTTTTCCAAGGACACGACTTATTTCTCAGCCAGCTGTTGCTGGTTGCTTCCTAGCAACGTGCAGACCTCACATGTGATTGCTCTAAAGCCCTTTCTCTCCATGGCTGTCCACCTGCTGTCACAGTCAGATGGGGGTAAGGGGTTCCTGGGTCTGGGGCTAATTCTCCATAGGATGTGAGTGATCTGAAACTGTTATTTAGCTGTGGTGCTAAATCTCTTGACCTTTGAATGGCCTGTTGGTTCAGGTGTCTGCTACCTCGGTTCTTCAAATTCATGATTAGAGCAGGTAAGAGTGCCACTAGCTGTATCACAGTCAGAGCGATAGGGACTAGAAAAATCCACTGGGATTCTAAAGTGCAGCTGAGATGAGACTTGCAGAAGAGAGAATGCTTTTGGCACCCACCTGGTGGAACCTGCCTTTCAGGATGTAGTGGGGGCTGTTGGAGGCCCTGGCAGCACATCATCTATGCAAGAACAACAAGGGGCAGTCTCAGCCCAGGTGGTCTGCAGTCTCTTGACTTCCAGGGCCTTAGGAAGAAGGAGAGGGGAGGCAGATGTTAGCAGCTGTTACTAATTTTGAGTTGGAACTTGCCATTCCCACGGGACCTGAGAGAGGACTGCTCTGGATAGGTTCCTTCCATTGCTTCTGTGGAGGTGCATGCTAGAGGTTTTGGGATGAGGCCCGCTTACTGATGTGCTTAATTTGGCATACAATGTTTTTGCAGTGTTTGAAGTTTTGTGGAATATCCTGTTTTTTCATGTTGCCATCAGGAGGTCCTCAGTCCCACATAGCAATAGTCAGAAACCCTCTAGATTAAGCATGTGTGTTCTCCAGCATACTAAATCCCTACCTCCTGATTCATCAGTCTTGATGAATGCCTGACTCTGCTGTCCTATAGCCACTGGGGTGAGCCTGGCTGTCTTTGTAGGGGTTGCCTCAGATTCACTCATGTATTCATCCCACTTTTACTGAGCCATAGTACCTGATCTTGAGTTAGGCACCAGGCTAAAAAGACCGGTAAGGCATTGTCCTTGCACTCCCTAACTTTATGGGCCAGATGGGAAGACAAACAAGTAAACAGGCTGGGGTGGGGAGGGGTGCACTGAGATCCAGTGATAGGAGGGGAGCACAGAGACCTTGAGTATATGACCCAGACTGGTGATGTTGGAGGAGGGGTGAAAGCTTCTGGAAAGCACCTGAGTTAAAAATTCTGCAGGATAAGAGGAGTTAGCTTGATGAAGAGGAAAAAGAAGAGTGGAATAAGAAAAGTGTTCCAGCCAGAGACAGTAGTTTATAGAGGTATGGAGGCATGAGAGAGCTTGCATGTGTGGAGATTAGCAAAGAAGACCTTAAGTTGTCGAAAGCTAGTGCACCTGTGGGGTCACCAGGGTGGCAGTGGGAAGAGCTTTATTGACCTGCTGAGGGTTTGTGCTGACAGAGCTCTTAGAGAGTTTAATCTGTGAAGCATTTGTTAGCTTTGTGTCCACAGATTGCTCTGGCTACAGAAAGGATTTGTTGGAGGTTCTGGGAGTTGGGAGGCAGGGAGGTTCAGAGGAGAGGCCATTGCGATAATACAGGAAAGAAATGATTCAGGCAGAGGGACCACCTGACTCCCTGATCAGCAGCCCCACAAAAGGGAGGAACAGAAATCACCCTCTGCACACAGCCCATGCTCTCACTGATTCCCCTGCACACTTTGTTCCTGCCTTCTCCTACCCCGACTGGGTTCCCAGAACTGTCAGCTGGACTCTAATCAGTGGAGGCAGCTCTTGTAGGATGACTTGGCTGGCTGAGAGCATGGCTTCTGTCCATCTGCTGAGTCCAGGTGGTGAACTTGGTGCTGGGCATTCACATGTGGCTGGACCTAGTCTAGCACATCAGGCCCACTCTCCCTCCCCCAGAACAGGCTTCAGTGCCCTGCAGCCTGGAAGGGATGGACAAGTATCTTGGACTAGCAGTACTGAGGGATGGAGAGGATGGGGTGAAGGAATGAGCTGTTATATGTGGAGTGAGGAGGAGTTGGAGATGAGTAAGGCAAGTGGGGGAAGTGGTGCCCAGCCAAGACTGGGGAGCCAGGAAGAGAGCCTTGGGAGGGGAAGGTGCCAGACACAGTGGTTAGCCTCGCTTATCCAGTGAGGACATCCATAGGTGAGGGCTGGGAATGAAGCTGGAGAGTCAGAGCTGTAGGCTGGTGGGAGGGGGCGTCAGGATCAAGGAGCCAGAGTTAAACCATGCTGCTGACCTCTATCAGAGTGGCCAAGATTACCCAGGGAAGTGTTTTGCTTGAGAAGAAAATAACAACAGCTAAGTTCCTTAGTGGTTACTATGGTGATTACACTTTAAATTATTAATATCTCAAATCCTCACAATAGCTCCATTAAACAGACACTACTATGGGCTTTTATTTTAAAAATAAGGAAGTGGAGGGTAGGGGACATTTCTAGGCCCTTCAGCTGCTGACCTTTTGAGTAGAGGAATCAGGACTGAGCCTGTGATCGGCCTCCAGAACTTCTGTGGAGACCCATCATAGGCTCCATTGCTGCTTCTCTAGGCACCTGCCCAATGGAGTTGTCAGCCATTTGCACCAGTCTAATGATGAATCTGTGAGGGAGGTAATAATATTTTCTTGTTCAGATTAGAACATTGCCCTAGATAACACACTAGATGTAAAGTCAGGATATGAAACAATTTCCATTCGATTCCAATGCCAAGCTGTTTTCATGAGCACACGCTGCCTTTAGAGTCAGGCTAGACCTTGAAGGAAGTGAGGGCCCCATGCAAACCTGAGACAGAGGGGTCAGGTGACCAGAGGGCTAGGTGAAGCTACAAAGGGAGCAGGGGCAAGCAGGGAAGGGTGAGAAGGAGAGAGTTCCTCAGCCTTGCTGAGGGAGGGGGGCTAATGAGTGGGTTAGAGTAAAAGTTTGGTCTCTAGAATTCTGACTCCATGTTTTTTCGGCTGTGTGACTGTCTTCCTATTGTGCTGCCTCTCTCAGCCATAGTTTCCTCATCTAAAAATAGGCCTTAGAACACTGATTTTCCATTGTTGTATTAAGAATGAAATAAGAGACTGTGTGTGAAATAAGAAACTGTGAGACATGGTGCTCAAAACACATAGTAGAAAGCACCTGCCAAGAGCCATCCTGGATGGCCACTCTCCAGGGAGCTCAGAGCCTCTTGGTCAGTCAGGGTGGGTGTAAGGAAGTGCTCAAAGGGTTAACCTGGCAGGTTCATGTTATTCTACTCATGGCAAAAAAAAAAAATAAAAGACTAGCTTTTTTCACTTCTAGAGAGACAGTAGGAGATGATGATTCTTGGTTCTGGCTTCCCTCCCAGCTGCTTCTTATTGATGAAGCGAAAATAGGAAGCTACCACCTCTCCATTCCCCACTGTGCAGGCCAGCCTGGCCTGCCTCAGCTTGCAGACACCTCGTAGGTGTGTGCATTTTATATCGTGTGAGCCACAGAACAATAGGAGGCCTAGCTTGGAGTGGGGGTGCAGAGAAGGCGGAGGGAGACTATATGCTCCCCACACCTGGCCCAACAAATACTAAGGAGCCAAGTATCCTAGAGCCGAAGGTAATCTTGCACACACCATCACCTGAGCAGAACTGGAAAGGGTGTCAGAGGCCATGCAATTTAGGCTTCCACCAGTCTCTAGTTCAAGGCCTCCATTCACCCTTACAATGACTTTAGTGGGCTCACCTCCACAGTTCTACTTTCAGTACTCATTGAGTCATACTAACATTCTTTGGGCTCCCCAGCATTTGAACCATTCTTTGGGTTTGTGGGGTTCTTCATTCATGAATTTTGACAGGGAGTAAAGTCCAACTTCCTCCACAGAAGCACTCAGCTGAAGTTCTGCCCACCCATGCCAAACTTTTTGAAGCAGCTGTGCCAGATGGATGGTGCAGGGAAGCTCCATTTCTAGGGCAGTGACCCACCCCCCCAGATATTAATACTGCATTTAATTATCAAAGTAGCACTCTCCAATTTATATCTGGAACAGCATAAAAATTGAGATTCTAGTGCTGGATGCTGGGCACAGTAGTGTACGCCTATAATTCCAGTGATTTGGGAGTCTGAGATAGAGGATCATAAGTTTGAGGCCAGTCTCAACAACTTAGCAAGGCCCTAAGCAACTTAGTAAGACCCTGTCTCAAAAATAAAAAGGACTGAAGATGTAGCTCAGTGTAAAGTACCCTTGGATTCAATTCCCAGTACTAAAAAAAAAAAAAAAAAAGCAAAAAGAGAGTTTCTAAGCCAGGCAGAGTGGTGCACACCTGTAATCCCAGCAACTCAGGAGGCTGAGACAGGAGTTCAAAGCCAACCTCAGCAAAAGCAAGGCACTAAGCTTTTACTTTTCAGACCCTGACAGTAAATAAAATACAAAATAGGGCTGGGGATGTGGCTCAGTGGTTGAGTGCCCCTGAGTTCAATCACTGGTACCCCCCCTCCCCCAAAAAAGAGTTTCTAGTGTTGGAGGAAGGACATTTAGACAAAATGATACTAATTTTTTTCAAGTGAGAGGCAACAAAGAGTCAAGTCCATTACTTGACTGCAGAGCAGGGGAAAGCAGCTGCGGCTGAACATAATGTTTCATTAGACCCAGGGAATCACTGAAGGGAAAACTGGTGTGCAGTTTTTTTTGCCTTAGAGTTTTCCACTAGATTCTTCTTCTTCTCCTTCTCCTTCTTCTTCTTCTCCTTCTTCTTCTTGCTAATGACCACATCTTTTTTCTTTTACCTTTATTTTTAAATTTTTACTGGGTACTCAGGATGGAACCCAGCACCTCGCATGTGCTAGGCAAGCACTCTACTGCTGAGCCACAACCCCACCCTTCCACTAGATTCTTAAGATTCACTCAAGGGTTTCAAAATGCTTTGTGAAGAGGCTTAATAAAGGAGGGGGTACAGAGAAGCTAGAGCAGCAAGCATTTCTTGGGTACTTGAGCAAGACACTGTTAAATTCTGTGTTTACCAATTTAATCTGGCATCTTTCCAGTGCCTACGATGGTTGTTTCCATCTTATAAATGAGGAACATATCAGGCAACACACTAAATAACTTGCCAGAGGTCACAAAACTGGAACCAGAATTCTAACTCGGATTTCTAACATAGCTCAGTCACCCTTTACCCTGCCACACAATGAAGGGCACAGGCAAGGGTATGGGATGAAGAAGGGGGAACTGCGTGTCTGGGGCTCAGACTGCATGGAGGTGGCCAGCTACACAGAAAGGATGAAAAATCCTCATCTGAGCCACATATCCAAACCAAGGGGAATGGATGATAGCCAAATTATGGAACCAGCCTAGGTGCCTGTCAACCAACAAATGGATAAAGATAATATGGTGTCAATGTGGCTCAATTGGTAGTGTGCTCGCCTGGCATGCGTGCGGCCCGGGTTCGATCCTCAGCACCACATACAAACAAAGATGTTGTGTCCGCCAAAAATTAAAAAATAAATATTAAAAACAAAATTCTCTCTCTCTCTCACACACTCTCTCTTTAAAAAAAAAAAAGATAATATGGTGTATATACACAATGGAGTTTTACTCAGCCATAAAGAAGAATGAAATTATGTCATTTGCTGTAAATGGATGGAGCTGGAGAGCAGCATGCTAAGTGAAATCAATCAGACTTAGAAAGTGAAAGGCTGAATGTTGTCTCTCATATGCAGAAGGTAGAAAGGAAAAAAAGAATAATAATTTTAAAATTGAAAAATAGAAGGGAGATCAGTAGAGATGAGGAGGGGGGAAGGAGAGGAGGGAAAGGGGTAGAACTGGGGAGGGAAGTAAGTGGACCAAATTATGTGTATGTATGAATACATCACAATGCATTCCACTTTTTTAAAAATATTTTTCATTTGTATTCCACTTATATATAACTATAATATACTAATTGAAAATAAAAAAATTGGGAATAAAAAGTTCAAAGGGAATGGAATGAGATGCTCCAAGGATAAGGACTATCTTAGAGACAGGTACGCATCTCTGGTCAGGGAGGGCCAATGGCAGATGGGCAGCCAAGGGGCCCAGCCCTGACCAGCTGCTGTTTGCAGGAGAGAGCTAACTGCATGCCCCTGTGGCAAGTGTATGGTGTCAGTGGGATTAGGTGTAACCAGAAACCTCAGTGACCATTGGGTAGAGACGCACAGGGGGCCCTTCTTGCTGACCTTCCAGTAACTCTGAGTTCTGGGTGCTTACAGCTTGCTAATCTCCATCCCCATGGCAGCAGGAGGTGACAGAGCTATCACTAAGGCGGTGGAATTTCCTACCCCTTGATGGCCAGGCTGTTCACTCAGCAATTATCTCCTAATATGAAGAGCTGAAAAGGAAAATCTTTCCCCAAATTATCAGAGAACCTCCTTGTATTCAACCATCTAGAGATGAGGGTGTAAAACTAGGACAATGGGCCCACGGTCTGTCACTGAAGTGAGTGGTCTCCTGTCCTCCTTCATATTTGCTATATCCTCTTTGATTTGGGTCTGTTGATTTCATTTGTTCTGTCTGTCCTGTTTCCCAACTTATTTCACAAAGGATTTAAAGCAGCTCTCAAAAATGCATTCAAAATGATAGGAAAATAATGTAAGTATATGAGTGATTTGAAGCCAGAGGAATATATGGACCAGAGGTAGATGGAATGCCAGGACTTCTTACGTAAGTGACCTCTTTTCAGAACATTTGACCCCTTCTGGAACTACTTTAGTCTGTCTTATGTCTTATTAAAATTCACATTTTAGTCATGTTTTTTTTTTTACATAATGCAAACAGTTGATTCATTAAGTATTTATTATCTACTTTTTAATAAAGAAATCCCCACCCTTTTCATTTCTGAAATTTTTTGGTATATCTTAGAGACATTTCTGTGTGCCCTTTCAGAGTCTATCACTGGCTAATGTTTCAGGTTCTAGTTGTAATTCTAGAGTCCACTCCCATGTATCACCATGTATTATTTTGGTCATTTATCTCATTGGTAATCCAGTTTTACCATTTATTGTTTCGGAATGTTTCTTCAGAAACATTTTTGAAAATCATCTTAAAAGGCACATTTTTTAATGTTTCTGACATTTTCTGGAACATAACTGGATCTGGAGCTGGGTTTTTTGCTCTGCATTGTGCAGTGGGTCAGGACAGCCCTGGGTAACCAACATGGTTACCAACAGGTGAGGCCCTGCCCCAGCCACTGGCTTAGGCTCTTCTGTTCAGTGAGGCCCTTAACATGTGCTCATTGAGCACCTGTCCACCTCAGTACTTCTCCAGGCCCCATGTACACCAAAGCCACACACACTGAGACTGAACATACACAAGAAAACTAAAATGTGAATAACAGTATCTGATTTGTGTTTTATTGTAGGAAATGTGAACTGTGCTTAAAGGAAGGGGTTGTAGGAAACAGGGGCCAGTTAGGAGCCAAGGTAATAGGTCAGGCAAGACCAAGGTTGTAGCAGCAGATATGGTGCAAAAATAGTCAAATTGGGATCTATTTTGGAATTATAGTCCAAAAATTCCTTTGGAATTAGGACCAGTTCCTAATATTGAACACAGAACTGTCTCAGTCTGCCACTGCAGAACCCTTGTTTAAGACTCCTTTATGGACCAGGAGGTGTGCTCTGTGGCTTACTTCTCCTTGACTGCCTCAGCTCCTACCCCTGTGGCCTACCCCAACCAGTCTCCTAGTATGAGGACTCCTGAGCCTCCCTAGGTGAGTGGGGTATAGTGATGTTAGCTTAAGCCTAGCTTCCTCCTCAGTGCCCACTGAGCCACAGAAACTTTGGAGGCCCCTGCTTGTCTCACCAGTCACTATCAGCATGAGTTCCCCAACCCCTGCCTCTCTCTCCTTGTCCTGCAGGATAGGCTGCACTCCAGGCTTCTGGCAGACAGCAGGCCTCATTTTTTTTTTTTCTTTTGGTACCAGGGATAAAATCCAGGGGTGCTTAACCACTGAGTAACATTCCCAGCCCTTTTTTATATTTGATATAGAGACAAAAGAGTCTCACTGAGTTGCTTAGGGCCTCACTAAGTTGCTGAGGCTGGCTTTGAACTCATGGTCCTCAATAAGCACCATTCTTGATCTTCATGTGTGTGCCCCAGCCAAGCTCTGTAAGAGACCATCAATGTTTCCCTCCCAGGAACTCCTGTCAACCCTGCTGTTCAGGCTGCAGGAGCAGGTTCGCATGTTCTCTGCAGCTCAGCAAGCCTCTGGTCAGAGAAAGAGACTCCACTTTCCACTTCTGATAGGCCTTCACACTCTAGAGCCATTCTCTCCATTGCTTGACTGCAGAGCAGGGGAAAGCAGCTGAGGCTGTACATGATGTTTCACTAGACCCTTGCACAAGAGTTGGAAGAAAGAAGAGAGGCAGAGACCATCCATACCTCATGCCCTACCTGCTTTGGTTCTTTTTCCATGGAGCTTTGTGGGTAGGTGGATGTGGCAGGCCTTGACAGCCTCCCCATGCTTGGATCAAAGAGAGGCAGTGGTGTGATGGTCACCCACCCCTGTGATTCCTCTGCAAGCCCTACCTTCCTGATGAGGGCACAGTTGGAGCAACTTGGAGTTTCTGCAGGCATATGGAGCTAGGCTCTTCTAAAATGTAAACATCTAATTTCCAGTAACATCCTTTTCTGCCTAAAATAGCCAGAGTGGTTTTTGTTTGCTGCATCTGTAAGCCTGACCACAAGTGCGATTGGAAGAGTGTGACCTGGGCAAGGCAGCTCTCTGGGGCTGTCCTTGGTGCTGACAGCTTTCCCAACAGCAGGGCAACAGGCCCTTCCCTGAGAAAGTATGGGTAGCATAGCTTCACGTCCACCTCAGAAAGATCCAGGGCAGAGGTCTCTGCATGGGTGGGTGGGGACAAGTCTCTAAAGAACCCACCATGGGGCCATACTTTCAAGAAGGGAGGTGTGATGACCAGTTTTGGCAAGAGAGCCCCACAGATAGCACCTGCTGAGAAAAAACAACTTCTGTATTTTTCTCCAATTCCATCTTCCATTATCTCAGCCTTGGAAATGGGGAAGGGGAAACAGATGGGGCAGGGAGAAGTTTGAAAGGGTTGTTAGACTGAAGTTTTGTTTTAGATTTGACTGAACTTTTAGATCTCTGACAGTTGTAATTGTCAAAATGGAAATTGTGTGTGTGTGTGTGTGTGTGTGTGTGTGTGTGTGTGTTGTTGGGGACAGAATCCATCTAGTATGGCTTGCACATACCAGGCAAAGGCTTTACCACTGAGCCACATCCCCAACTCCAAATGGGGCTTATTTTCACAATTAAAGTTAAAAAAAAAAAAAAAAGCTGGGCACAGTGGCACATGTCTGAAATCCCAGCAACTCAAGAGGCTGAGGCAGGAGGATAGCAAGTTTGGGGTCAATTCAGACAATTTAGCAAGACCCTGTCTCAAATAAAAAATAAAAGGGCTGGGTGGGGGTATAGCTCAATGGTTCAATCACCAGTACTGCCAAAAAAAAAAAAAAAGGAATAAAGGCGGGGAAAATTGTCCTGTGATGGTGGTGCTGCAGGAGATGTAACCCACATAGTTGACTTAAAGCAGTGATGGGAAAACAATCAAGTCCCATCCTATGAGTCTTCTGGGCTCAACCTGCATAGTGAACTTGCTGCACTCACTGAGGGACCGGGCAGTGAAGGGGGCTCAGTCTGAAGAGACTGGCTATGTCCTCTGGTGGCAGGGAAGTGAGCGAAGCTGCACTTTTTGCTTGTCGAATCCTGGGAGACGTGGGAGCTGCATGGTGACCCAGTTTTCTGCCTCTGTCTGAGCAAAGCGAGCTCTGATTATAGGAGGTGTGAGGGCTCTAAATGACTGAAAAGTAGTTTTCAATCAGACAGAAAATAGGTGAGAAATGCATTTCCGTTAATGCCCCAATTATCCCAGTCCCAACAGGACAAAAAATGTGCTTTTGCCTGCTCCCAGGGACTTGGCTGTCAGGGTCCAGATTGTCCTCTCCCAGATGTGGCTTTGTGCTCAGATGGCACAACTCAGAGTGGCTGGAGAGGCATCCTCATCTGCCCCTTTCAGAGGGCCCAGGATGCAGGCCCAGAAAAGGAGCCTTGACTCTCAGAAGCAGAACCCTCTAAGACCAGGGTAGCTAGGAAGAGCCACAGGTTCCTGTTAGACTCTCCCTGTAGCAGTTTCAGAGCTTCTCTTCCATCTTTGACCCCAAAAGGGCATCTTTGCCTCCTCATCAATCATCTGAGTTCTTGTAGGTCTTCCTGCCTTTTCCTGTTCCCCATTCCCCCATTCCTTCATCACAAGGCCCCAGGGAGGTCTCCCTACCATGCTGTGACCTTAGTAACTCTTTCAAGGGCTCCTACTGCTTACTGGCCATGGAGGGCCCTCTTAGGACCCCAGTGGACCCCCTCGAGTGGCTGGCTGCCTTTTCCCCACCCAAGCCTTGTCCCTTTGTCTCCTAAATGTCTACCCACCTTCTTTTCTCCACCCTTACTGACTACTCCAGCATTCTTTCCTACCCCTCTGTATTAGACTCCTGTGGCTGCTGGAACATGTGACCACAAATGGGGAGGAGGACAAACCATCAACCTGTGTTCCCCTGTAGTTCTGGAGGCCAGAAGTCTGAGGTCAGTTTACTGGACCCAAATCAAGAGGAGTCAGGGCTCTGCTGCAAGGCCCTAGGGAAGAATCAGTCTTGCTTTTACCAGTTTCCTACAGCTATGGACTCTCCTTGATTGTGGCTGCCTCTTCAGTCCCTGCCTTCATGATCACAGGGCCTTCTCTTCTGTGTGCTCAAATCTCTGTCTACCTACATTATATAAGCGTACATGGGATCCAATGTAGGACCCCTCCCATCCTACCCTCCAGATAATCCCCCATCTCAAGATCTTTCATTCAATCACATCTGCATAGACCCTGTTTTTTTTTTTAAATTTTTTTTAATATCTATTTTTTAGTTTTCGGTGGACACAACATCTTTGTTTGTATGTGGTGCTGAGGATTGAACCCAGGCCGCACGCATGCCAGGCGAGCGCACTACCAATTGAGCCACATCCCCAGTCCCCATAGACCCTGTTTTTATTGTGACATTTGCAGGCTCCTGGTGTTAGGACCTGATGTCTTTGGAAGCCTTTATTCAGCCTGCTACTCTCTCCCTACTTCACAATGTGCTCTAAATGGTTTGTAGTTTATCAAATAGACAGTGTCATTTCTGTTCACTTTGTTCGTGCCATCCTCTCTGCCGGAAGCTACCCATCATCCCCCATTATCCCATCCCCCACATTCACCTCTCAACTCTTTTTAAAAATTTTCTCCCAGTACTGGAAATTGAATCCAGTAGTACTTTACCACTGAGCTACCTTTTACTTTTTATTTTGAGACCGGGTCTTGTTAAGTAGCTGAGTCTGGCTTTGAACTTCTGATCCTCCTGCCTCAGCCTCCCAGTAGTCACTGGAATTATGGGTGTGCACCATTACCATGCCTGGCTCCTAACTTCTATTCATATTTTGAGCTCAGGTGTCACCTCTTCTAGGAAGTAATCCTTGATCCCTCTTCTCATCACCCCTACCATCATCACGCTTACTCTCAGGTGCCCCTGTTGTGTGGTAGCACCTACAATAGACTTTCTGAATTTGTCTTTCCCTCTAGCCTTGAAGTGGTTCAGGGCAGTTACCTGGGCTTGGTCATCTTGTTTCTGAATATTGATAGATGTTCAGGGAAAGAGGAAGGAGAGACTCTTGGGGGATACCCTCTTGAATCATTTGGCTTTTTAATTTCATTTCATTTTTGGCTACAGATTTTTAACAATCTGGTTTAATCTACAGTTGAGTGAACTAAAGGAAATAGGAAGATGGGTGGCTGGCTCCTGTACAACATTTTCTAATTAAAAATTACAGGAAAAATGTTTTAGAATAATAATAATAACAACAACAGATGGGTGTGCATCTGTATTCACCACTAGGTTCCCAGCCAGGACTGCAGAATGGAGCCGGCCTCTGTGAGGACAGAGCTACCAGCTCTGCAGTGTTGGAGCAGGAGGGCCGGAGAGGCAGAGCCATCCTGGATGACACCAGCTGGGTACAATCAGAGTACCCAGTTATCTCAGTGAGCCCCCCTAATAGCACCTAACAGGAGGGAGTAACTGAGGCTCAAAGAGATGCAGTCATCTCCTTATGCCTAGGTCACACAGAAGAGCACTTAAACCTGGACCCAGGTGATTACAAAGCCTACCTTAGCAGGCTGAAGGAATGGATGACCAGAGGAAGCACTGGCCAGGAGTCCAGGGGAGAAGAACTAATTCTATTCTCTGGGACATCCAATATGGCTTTTACAGCACCCTTGGGTTCTCCTCCAAGGTGATCTAATGCATTAGGACCTGGGCATTCCTCCAGGGGTGAGTTGTAGGCTCCTCAGATGCCAGAGTTGCATCCCACTCCCCTCCTCCACTGTTCTCATGGGGAAACTGAGGTCTGATGGGTAGGGGAGTAGAGGGTGGGCTCAAGTGAGTATAGATAACAGGTATCCTTCTAGCCAGGGACCCTTGTGACACCACACTGCTCCTCACTTGACATTTCTTTTCAGTTCAAGGGGATTACGCAGATCCAAGGTGGTTAAAGTGCTACAGGGCACTATGGAAACGGAGCACCCTGCTCTGTCTGCCCCTCCTTCCAGCCACAAAATAAAGACACTGAGCGGCACTGTTCTGGAAAGACTTGTATGATAATTTGAGAGCTAGTGCCCAGTTTGTTTGAAACTAAGCTGGCAAAGGGGAGACGCCACAACAAATGTTGGTAATTACCACAACAAATTTCAGAGGCAAGTCTGGTGTCTTTCCCCAAATCCTGGGCCAGCAATGGGGGCAAGGGAGTGTTACAGAGTCTGAGTGTGTCAGAACGTATACTCAAAACATGTTATGAGCACATTCAGATAATTTACATAATGCCTGACTGCAGCTTCTATATACTTTTCTTAAAACAGCTTTTTATTTATCTTATTTTAATTGGCTCGGTGTAACAGCACACACATGGCACCTACTTCTAAAGGTGAGAAAGGTAGAAAGTTCTCCTTCTACTTGATCCCCACTCCTCAGTCCCTCAGTGTCTCTCTCTGGAGTAGAGCATGCTACCAATTTGGGATATGTCTTTCAAGATATCCAATGCATCTATAAACATATGTGGACACATGTTCTCACTTTTCTACAAAAACTAGTGACTATACAATGCACTATATTCTGTTATATTCTGTCACCTACTTTTTTTTTTTTTTTTTTTTGGTACTGGGGATTGAACCCAGGGGCACTCTACCATTGAGCTACTTCTCTAGCCTGTTTTATTTTTTATTTTGAGATAGGGTCTCACTGAGTTGCCCAGGCTGACCTCAAACTTGTGATCCAACTGCCTCAGCTTCCCAAGTTGCTAGGATTACAGGCGTGTGCTACCATGCTCGGGTCTACTTCTCCATTTTTCTCTTAGCAATACATCTTGGCTTGTTTCAGGGATTCCATTCCATGTGGATGTACTAATTTCTTTCACTAACCCCTTATTGATGGATATTGATGTTCAAATCTTTACTGTTATTCACAGTGCCTCAGTGTCTGTCTTTATATACTTGGTACACATTGGAAAAAATATCTATAGCTGTGCTGTTCAAAATGGCAGCCACCAGTCACATGTCTATCTAAATTTAGTCAAGTTAGATAACACTGAAAATTCAGTTCCTTGGTCACACTAGCCACATTTGAAGCCATGTGGGGCTGGTAGCTTTCACACTGGCAGTACAGACAGGGAATGCTTCCATCTTGCAGAAAGTTCTTGATGAATAGTGCTCCTCTTGCTAGAGGATATGTTCTTAAAAAGGAATTAGGAAGCCAAAGGTCTGTGCATCTTATGTGTTGACAGATATGGCCAAACCTCTCCGCTGAAGAGGCTCTAGTTATACGCATTCTACCCAATGACAGCTGAAGGAGAGGAGAGCTCTTTTGTTTGAGAACAATTGTATGAAATGTAGGAAAGTACAAGAAATGTTCCCTGTGTACTGATTCCAAGGACATTCTGTTTCTGTTGAGGTGTTCGTGTTGCTTATATCAGATGCTGCTGTTCCCAAATTAATGAAGGGCACACTTTTCCCTGGGGTCCCACCTGGTGTTGTCTCTTGAAGGCCTGGCCTCTTGCCACCTTGCCAAGATCTGCTTCTCCCCAGCTCTAAGCCTCTTCTCCCCTTTGCACACCCTGACATGTGGTCCACCATGTCACAAAGAGAAAGTGATGATTCCCTCATATACTCCATGTTGCCAGGATGCCCTTTCCTGGAGACTCCACTCTTGGCCCACATCACCATTTCCTCCCTTCCCACTGTCTCCCATGCTCTCATCCTTTGGTGAATCTTGCCATACACGTTGCCAAACTCCACGGGCACCTTCCAGGGCTCGTCCTAAGTGGGCCTAGCTGACCTCTGGGCAGCATTTGCCATCCACTCTCTTTCTTCCTGAAGTGCTGGTCCCTTTGGCTTCTGAGATGCTGCACCCTCCTCTCCATGACCACTCCACCCCACACCTTTGCCAGCTTTCCTCCTGGTGGCATTTACAGACGGGGCGTCTTTCACTTGTTCTTTACTTTTCCCTTGCCAGTTTCATCCCCACTGTGACTTTGATTAACATCTCCACATTGGGGGAACGATGGTAACACCTTTTAATTTCTGTTTCCTTGATGACTAGTTAGATTAAATGTCTTTTCATGGTGTGGAACCTTCTGTTTCTTCCTATATAGAAGCAGAGTTGACACTGGATGTTAGAAACAATTCCAATCCAGATCCTGGCTCTGGCAAGGCTCTGGCACTAGCACCTCTGGCACTGCTTGACTCTTCTGGTTATATACCTGTCAGCATCTCCACCCAGTCTCTATGTGGGCACCCTGCTCCAGCTTACAGCCTGCCTTCTGAATTCTCACCCTCTCTCCCTTGCCTCCTTGGTCCTACCTCCATTCACCCTACTAAGAGAGCCTCTCATGGCCGTCATTTCCACAGGCTCCTTGCTCCTTCCTTTTGCTCACTTGACAGTGCCCACTGCACATCCCCAGTGACCAGCGTGTTCCCCACTCCTCACCACCACCACCTGGACATTGTTCTGCCCCTCCATGCAGCATTCCTTTGCCTCTGAAGTTCCTATTGTCTTTTCCTTCTCTCTTCTTACACTCCTGTACTTCTTCCTAGACTCTGGGACACTCCACTTTGCTTAGGGACTTTGAATCTCATAGACCTTCTCTGTCCCTTGCCCTGGCATCAACTTTGGGGTTTCAGCATGATAACTTTCTTGGTCCACATCTTATAATATTTGACTTAAAACTATTTTATTTCAACTGAATTTTTGACACTCATGTACTTTATTTCATACTTTTACTCTGATTCTCAAGTTTCTAACCATATCCTTCTACACGCCTCCCTCTTTTTCATTGCATTCGTTGAACGTGTTATCCTCCATGTTGACTGGAAATTTTGACCTCTATTCACTTCCCTATTTAGTCTAAACCTCATGACCCCTGTTATGCCAACTAAGCCATAACCAGTAACCTGATGACCTTCCACCCCCCCTACCTTGCGTTGTGTGTGCTACTTTGCCAATTTCTAATCCCAAGTCCTTGCATTGACTCATCTGTTTGCCTTGAATGTCATTTTCTCCTAAAGGTCTTCTCTTCTGTTCCCTTAAATGGAGATCACTTGCAGTCAAACTCTAACATTTATGCCTCTTTTAAGCTTTATGCTAATTCAGCCGCATCCCTGCCTGGTCTCCATAGACCGTGAACTCCAGCATGGTAGTGATACACAGTGCCCTCAGTTCCCAGACTCTGTTTGTGGCTAACCTCTGTTGGCTCAATTTGGCTGAAAGGACAGTTTTTGCTTTTGGCAATGACCACTCCATCACTTTGAGCTGATAGTATCCAGATTTAACAAGCAACATGTCCTTCCAAAATGAAAAATAAAATAAAATGAATAATGGAGCCTGTGGGAAGATATATATACATTTTTTAAAAATGGGCACCTCAGAGCTAGGTTGCAGGGAGGTGATTTCTCCCTAAGTGCCAAGTGACATTCTGGTAGCAACCAGGGACTCTAGTATTAAACTGGCTTATTTTGGCAGTGATCATACATCTCAGTGTCAGGTAATGGCCTTGGCAAAAGGCTGAAAAAACACCCCATCTATGCTGAAAGAGATTGGATTCGTACTTCTGCTGTGTAGGACAGATATCTCTGGTGTAGCCAGGCCTTGTGCCACCAGCTTTAGAAGCAAAACTGCAAATATACGCATAGAAATTATCCAGTGTCCTGCTGCCAGGAAACAAGGATGCGTGTCACACATGCTTATGCCAACACTCTGCTTGTGCAAACACTCAGGACCCAAATGTGGGTCTTTGCCTGAGGGAAGCACCAGTACACATTCTACCGTTTTCTCAGGACATACCTACTGCTGAGAGCTGGTGGCAGCAGGGGAATGGCAGCCTTACTTTAGGTAAACAAACACTGCCTTGCTTGACCAGTCTTCAGGGGAGATGCTTTGGTCCAACTGCTCTAGGCCCTCTATCCACCTGAATAAAGGCCAAACCATATCAAATCACAGGGAACAAAACCCCCCCTTTTACCCATATTGTGTTTGAAATCTTTACTTTTACTTTCATAGATATAACTGCTACAGAAATTCTCACATCTTTTACTGTATAGCAGTTGTTTAAAATGTTTATATATATATTTATTTTGTCTTCAGTGCTGGGGATTGAATCCTATGCTTCATACACTCTAAACAAGTGCTCTACTATCTACACCCACATCCCCTATATGTAGTTTTATGGTAAAAAGAATATAACTCCTTTTTGGTAGTGGCTTTAAAAGTAGAAACCTCCAGTCAGGTTTATTTAGTCATTAGTCTCGAGATAGTCTTGATAGATCCTACTGAGGAATAAGATAAGGTAGAAGGGAAACATTTTTCCTTCTAAGCTCCAATCTGGGTTCCTAGTCTTTCCCTTTCTCTACCTCTAACAGCTCTTCCTGCCAATGTGAAGGGGTATTTGTGGATTTCACTATGATGAGTACAGGCAGATTCTGGGGGCTCAACTGGCAGGGCATGGAGGTACACTCCACAGTGCCTTCCCCTCTGGGAAGCCATTTCAGGGAGCAGTGCTTAATGTACAGGACAGCCCATCCTGCCATCTTCCGTAGTTTCTAGAAAATTCTCTCATTTCTAAGCCCACCATTCTCCATTTTGATATACTCCCTCCTGGGTGCTGGGACTGTCAAAGTCTATGAAGAACTGCCACTTGAGGGTGGGGAATCTGTGTCTACTACCAGAATATCTGAACTGCAGACAACCATCCTGTACTGTTGGGGCTAACTTTAAGCATGTGCACTGACTGAAATCTTCTGTCAGAATCCAAGGATAGTAAAAATGCTTTCCATTTGGGGTCAAATTACAGGCCATTAGTATGAAAAGTTTGTAAGATGAGCTCTGGAAACCCTGGTTGAGGGGTTATAATAGAAATATGTGAAACTAAAGAAGGGGTGTGGTAAAGAGCAGCTCAAATTTACACTTTAACCCTTCCATTGAAGGTTTCGCTTCAGTTCACAGTCTTTTTAGGAGGAAGTGGGATTAGTTTGTTACTCCAAGAGTAAAAACTCACAATTGCTACAGATGGTACAGATGGTCTTTTATTTTCACAAAGCAGAGACTGGAGCCCGGGCCTCAGATGCCCCTTCAGCTCTCCTGTGTACGAGAGAAGCATGTGACTTGTAATTTGGCTCCCGATGGAGAGCTTTTTGCTGTCCACCTCTGGATGGAAGAAGACTTCACAGTTAGCGGGCATGCTAAAGTTAGCCCTGACAATGCAGGAGAGGTCTGAACTTGCTTGTGGGGCACATTCCCCTCTGTCGGAGAAGCCGGCAAAGGCTGTGGTATGCGGAGGCAGAGCTCGTTGTGTGAGAGCCAGACGGGTCTCCAGCAGGCCTTCTTCTGGAGGCAGCTTGGCCAGGAGCTTCCTACAAGGTCCAGCTGAAGGTGAGACTTGAGGTCAGGCTCCAAGCAGGCTTTCTTCCCATTACAGCCTCCGAGCCTTCCTAGGGCGGCAACCGTTGTGTGGGATGGGGGTGTTGTCCGTGATTGAGATCACTTCTAGGCCCCCCATAGTCAGTCCTTTGATGGCAGACTGGAAGCAGAAAACAGGAGATTGGTGTGGTCGCAGAAGTGATGACCCAGGACCTCAGGCCTGGGTTGAGAGGGATGGGGTGCTGCAGGGAAGGGAGAACAGGGCTTGGGATACCTACTATCCTGATCTAATTCTACTCTCACAAAACTCTCTTGCCCAAATCCCTTAACCAATCTCTCAATACTGCCTGCTTCTCAAATCACACTGGCCACTTCCCATCTTATGCTTTATAAACTGAGGACAAAATCTTCTTGTAGAACATTGGCGCAACTTAAGGATCTTTTGTAGCTTCACCTGAGCAGTTTCCTCTCCCTGGAATATCCACACACACAGGCCTCTTCATTCTTGTAAAGTCAGAGAGATGTCCCTGCAGGGTGTGGGACCCCTCTACAGACTCCAGTGCCCTGGGCACATGCTTCACCACTGCACTCACTCACTTAGGGATCTGTTTGTGGTGGTCCCTGGGGAACCATTCCCAGGGCCCGGCACCCAGTAGTCACTCAAAAGGGTCTGATGAATTAAACTAAGTGATCTAAGTTTGTTTTGAGGGGCCCAGTAAATTATAGGAACAACAGAAAGAAACCTGAAGCCATGCCGTGGAATCCACTAATGGAGACTTTTACACTTTCTCTACACCTAGTTCTCAAGCCCCAATTTTTCTCACTAAAGCAAGCACAAGCACCATGGAGAACTGAGGTTACTTACCCAGCGCCCTGGCCCCAGGCCTTTCACCACCACTCGGATATGGGTCACACCCTTTCCTGTAGCTTTCTGGAAAGAAGCAGCAAGTGGTTAATGCCTGGGTTACTGCACCCCAATCTCTTGCTACTGCCATGGTGGGGCAAGAGAGAAATGGTACCTACAGAAGTAAGAAGTGGGGCAGAATCAGAGAAGGAAGCAAAGCAGAGATGGCTGCAGTGGAGAACAGAGTCAGCAGAGACCACAGAATGTCAAAAGTCAAAGAACTAAATTGACTGTGATCTTTTCACTCAGGATAGTATCGCCACCTAATGGATATTTTGAAATATCATTCAGATTCTTCTCAGGTTCACAAATGTAGAATTTCAGACCATGAGGTACCACCCTGAACTTCAAGACTGACTCTAAATACCCACTTAAAAAGTGTTATTTAGGGCTGGTGGGCGGGGGTGGGGGGGAGCTCAGTGATCTAGCACTTGTCCAGCATGTACAAAGGGCCGGCACCATGAAAAATAAAAGTGTTAATTAGTATTAATTAAATTTTGCTTTCTTGATTATAAAGGCAATTCTTTCTAGAAACTGAAAAACACACATAACTTACCATGCAGAAGCCACTGTTACTTGACCTTTATAGCATTTTGATTTTTGATGATCATTATTATATAGCAATCAACATCTCTGGATATCGAGTTTTAGTTGAAGGTCAAGGTTTTCATTTGTAAGGCCTCTGTTATAGCAGAAACTATGCAGGTTTTGGTCATGGGCCAATCTAGATCCAAATCAGGGAACTGAACTGCAGCTTGGCTTTAAAGTCACACACATTCAGATTCTCAACTGGCTCTTGAAAAACTAGATAATACTAAAGGCTTTTTGAAGAATTATGGTAATAAATTAAAATTGCCTGGAACATAATAGTTGTTCAATAGCAGCACACTGACAACTTGCTTCTAGAAAAATCTACTACACTTCATGGTGGAACTGGTACGGTGTGAGTCCTCATTAAGCCACATGTTCCCCAGGTAGAGTACTATCATCCCTTCCTCACCCTTCTGGTCTTTAAATTGAAGGGTCTTTGGTTCTTTAGCCTTTAGCACCCTGACTCTTACTCCTAAAACAACCAAGTGTTTTACCTCTAATGAAGCTTAAAGAAAAAAAAAAAAAAAAAAGAGAGAGAACCCTGCCACATAGACCTCTTCAAGCTACCTGCAGAGTCAGGGTATCTAACAGGGTTGCAAATTCCTCATTGCTTCTGAATGACCAAGGAGAATCCTCTGCACTGATCAGTCATGCAAAGAGTGGAACACACTGAGACAGAACCACAGAGCATGTGTACTTACTGCTGCTGCAGCTATGCCCGCTGTCTGTGCTGCGATGCCTGTGCCCTTCTTGGCATTCCGAAACCCCTCTGTGCCACAGGAAGCAAAGGCCAGGGGCTGGTGAGTGGCAGAGACCACCTGAATCTGTGTGCTGGGTAAAGAAGAAGAGACAAAATGGATGTAACTATTGTTCAGGGAAATAAAAGAGACCTAACTTATGCCCTTAGAAGCCCGAGTAAGAAAGAGAAATTCATTTGCTTTATCTTGAGTTTAATGCTTTTTAAATCCCTTTAAGAAGTATTAGGAAGGGTCGAATCATCCCCTAAGCCTAATAGAAAATTGACAAGTCATATGATCTGAAGAGAGCTCCACAATCTGAGGGTGGTTAAGCATCACCAGAGGAAGTGCCTTCCCTGTAGCTGGCATTTAAATTAGGTGTGATGTCCTTGTCTTAGTTTTCCCCCCTCCTAAGAAATTAGATGTTTAATTACCAGGGAATTTTTAAAGTTTTCTCGTTGAAAGTTTCAAATATGCTTTCCCTACACAAGTGAAAAGAGTACATGAACCAGGGACTCATCACTCAGCTTCAATTACCAACTCATCTCCAATTTAGCTTCGCCTATAAACCTTGTTCCTAGTCCCGTCACCAATGATTATGAAGCAAATCTCACACCTATCATTTCATCTGCAAATATTTCAGTTCATACATCTAAAACAGAAGGAATACTAAAACAAAACCCACAAAACGATTGTCATAATCAAATTGTCACACTGGATAATTCTTATGCTTATTATGACACTCTATTCCGTGATCAAAAGTAATTTTAAATAAGTGAAACATTTTCCCTAATTATCTCTAAAATGTTAAATTACAATTAAGAATCATTTTTAGAAATCCTAAGACATGCCTTCTGTTTCCCTTTCAGTAATCATCCCCCTATTTTCTGGTCTGGAGAGCTGCCTGGAAGCTCAGAGCAGAGGGGAGTAGAAGCTGTTGTATGGGCCTCCTCTGGGAGGCGGCCTTGGGCTTAGTTGCTTGTTGGCCTGGCTCAGCGCTGCCATTCCCCCTGCCAGGGCTTCTTGCATTTTCTATCTTGAACAGAAGGGTAAGATCATTGCTTGTTTCTGAGATGACCTCAACAGTGATGTGTAGAAAATGCCACTGAGACATCTAGGGGTGGGGGGAAGAGGAGGAGGAAGAGAAGGAGAAAGAGGAGAGACACTTACACAAAAGCATGAACCTAACCTGTGTCCCTAATAGTTTGAGACGGGGAGAGGGAAAAGGAAAAAAAATCCAGTTGCTCTCATTTCAAGTTTATCCAACAGATGGATCCTACAGCATTTCCTCTGCCACACACTCTATCCCGTGACTACAGTCTCCTGTACTGTTCTTTAAGCTGCCTGGTGGTCAGGCTGTGACCAAATACAGATTTCCAAGTGGGGGCCTGATCTGTGAGGTTGTCACTAACGCCAGCAATGTTTCTGTAGTCCACACATGACCAAACACCTTGGACATCTGTTTATATGCCACACAAGAACACCAGTCTTGTCACTCTGAATTTACTATTTGCAGGTAGCCCCTACAAGGCAAGGGTCAGTGCATAGTGGCCCAAACATTAAAGGGAGAGCATGTATTTTAAGTTTTATATAAGGGTTAGTTTATTAATAAGGTATTTATAAATCTCTCTTATTCATATTTCATCCACCCCATTCCCTAGTACTCAGCTTGAGATCCTCATGCCTCAGCCTCTTGAATAGCTGGGATTACAGGTGTGCACCACCATATTAGTGGAACCATCGTCCCTAATATAGTCCCTCCAACAACCTTTAAGCAGGACCAGGAAATATTATTCCCAAGAAGGCAAAGAGATTGTGTATTTCATATTTTCATAAAACTTAAGGAAATTTTGTAAAGACAAAAGTTGTTTTCCCCAAACAAGAGGTATTTGCCTGGGGAACCCCAGCTCTAGCATCATCACACAGCACCCAGACCCGCACCCCGACAAGGGGTGGAACAGCTTCCCTTCCCACCTACTTGTTGTAGGATGCTTTAATGTGTGCGATTGGGATCTCCTCAAATTTCTTTCCTGCCCATCTCAGAGAGCTCTCCTGGCCTGGAACTGGAGGGTAAATGCTGCAAGTAGAAAAAACATTTTATTTAAAATTGCCCTGTTTTTTTTAAATCAAAGAAATACATCACATGGTTAAAGAAATTAATAAATCAAATGGCACAGATGAACCCAGATGAAAGACAACAGCCCTGTCCTACTCTGAAGACAGCTGCCCCTACCATTCCTTTTCAATTCTTCCAATATTTGTGAACACAGTACTTCTTAGGTTTTTTTGCAGTGCTGGGGATCACCCAAGGTCTCACAAGTACTAGCTGAGCACTCTACCACCGAGTTTCATCCCCAGCCTGGGGCTATTTCTCAGCTTGTTGACCTCAGACATATGGAGTAACTTTCTACTATAAGAAAAGGAAATTTAATTGATACTCCTTACCTCCTCTTGTCTCTGGTAGCATAATTATATTATTGCTTTCAAGTCCTTTATGGACTACTTTTTCTGCAATTCAAAAATAGTCAAACTTCTGTTTCTTGTTTCATCAACTCAACAATATCTTATCTATACTTTATAAAAATGAGATAAAGTAATTTTAACATTCATCATTATTATTAAAAAAATCCACGGGCTAGGGTTGTGGCTCAGCAGTAAAATGCTCATGTGCGAGGCCCTGGGTTTGATCCTCAGCACCACATAAAAATAAATTAAAAAAAAAAAGGTATTGTGTCCAACTACAACCAAGTATACCCTAGAATTATAGACATTAGCACATAAGAGACAGATAAAAATATTTTATGTTTGGCAGGCCAAGGGGGTTATTTATTTATTTATGGTACTGGGGATAAAACCTGGTGTCTTGCGCACCCTAGGCAAGTGTTCTACTACTGAGCTACATCCCCAGCCCTTTTAAAATTTTATTTTGGAATCGGGTGTGATGGCACATGCCTGTAATCCCAGCAACTCAGGAGGCTGAGTAGGAGGATTGCAAGTTTGAGACCAATAAGTCAGCAAGGCCCTGGGCAACTTAGTGAGAACTTGCTTCAAAATAAAAAATGAAAAAAAGGGATGGGGCTGTGACTCAGTGGTTAAGCCCCTGGGTTCAATCCCTGGTTCCAAGGGAAAAAAAAAATTTATTTTGAGATAGGCTCTTGCTAAGTTGTCCAGGTTGGCCTATAGCTTGAGATCCTCCTGCCTCAGCCTCTTTTTTTTTTAAATGTTCAATATGATTTTATTTAAAAATTTGCAAAGCTGAAGGAGGATCTGATCTTTTGTTAGAAGAAGGCCTTTTTCACAGTATATATTTAGCCTTTTTTGTTTTGTATTGAATAATAACAGAAAAAAAAAAAAGGAAGTTTCTGTTCAAGATCCTCACTCCAACCTGCCTCAGCCTCTTGAATAGCTGGGATTATAGGTGTGCATCACCATGCCTGGCTTCTGTCACAACTACTAAACTCTGTCATGCTATCACATAAGCAGCCATATACAACAGCAAATTAATAAGTATGGGTGTTCCAATAAAACTTCATTTACTGAAACAGACAACTGGCCATAATTTGCTAACCCCAACTCCAGACCAGCGGCTCTCAATGTGGACTGAATAGCAGAGTCCCCTGGGTGCATCCAAATGCTTAATGCCACCCAGACTTAAGGATGGGTGGGGCCTGGGAACCTATTTATACATACTCCAGGTGACTCAGATGTGCACTAAGGGTTGGGAGCACTGGCCTAGACATTGTGGTTGAGTTCAAGACCTTTTGGGTTTGCCTGATCTATTTTCTAGTTTTCTTTGGGTAAGTACTCTTTTATTTTCAGATGGAGAAGCTCAGATACAAATAGGAGCATAAGGTCGGCAAGAGAAGTCAGGTGGTGGACCTAGGAGATCTGCTTTAGTTGTGAGTTTTACTTACAAAGTTGTGCTTTTCACAATTTAAACACATATGGATGTCATTCAGTATTGCAGATGGGAGAAAACCCACTGTTCTACTCTGCCCGTACACTCACATCAGACTCATGTTTGTACTTCACACAGCCATGCTTGACTTTAACTACAATGAACTCTGCCACTCTCCCTCAGCCCTACTGGCTTTCCAAGAGAAACGTTCAAAAACAAAACAAAACAATAGCACATTAGTTACAAGTGTATTCTTTCCTGTGGATCTGATCTTAGAGATGATTTAGAACCTCCTCATGCTTTGGCTTATCAGTCTATATGCTGGGATGGAAATTGGGTGAATCTTGTAGATGACATTAACGTTTATAAGATGATCATTTCAGCTGGGTGTAGCGTGATGGTACCCACCTGTAATCCCACTGGCTTCAGGGAATTAGGCAGGACCACTGCAAGTTCAAGGCCAGCCTGGGCAACTTAGTGAGACTGTCTAAAAGTAAAAAAGGGCTGGGGATGTGGTTCAGTGGTAAAATGACCCTGGGTTCAATCCCTGTAATATGGGTGGCGGGGGGAAGAAATGATAATCATTTCCCTACTGATAATTATCCCCTGTTGACTTGGGGGTCAACAAACACAAACCTACTAAGTCTGAGTGTAAGCAGTGTAATGCCTTTTGTAGATAGAATGGTTTTGGAACTAGGAAGGATTCAGATGTTGAGCCATTTAATTGAAAGCATAGGCAAGATCAGGCATTCAAACCTCCCAGGTTCAATGTGTAAACAAGTGGTTTATCTAAGGAAGTCCCTAAACATAAAAGACAAAGCTTTTTGGTACTGGTTGCTTACCTCTTTCTATTTACACTCACACCAGGAAAATGTAGAGAGGCAAACCATTTTGTAACTGCTGCCAGAGATAATTTTTTAAAAATGCAAACAAATGTAGAAAAAGGCAAAGACCACAGCTCCTGGCTTAGTGGTCCTTAACAAAACTCCTGTTGGCTTCTATTTCTAAACATTGTTTCCTTCAGTGATCACATGTCTTCTGTTCTACTTTGGCTTCTTACTGCCCTGGTCACACCTAACCTTTGTCATTACCAATACTTGTAACTCCATCATAACTTTGGTTTCAAATACCACACTCTCTGGCAACTACCTCCTGACACACCCACTCACTTCCCCTGCTGTCTTCACTCTGGGATCTTTCAATCTCACAAGGATTTACAATCCAATAACCCTACCAGCCTTCCATTGTCCCTCACACTCCTCATGTCCCCACTTCTCTCCTCACCTAGACTAAATCTTGTGGCCAATTTCTGACAATTACTCCCTTGCAGACACTCTTGATGACGTTTCCTCTTACTTCATTGTATTCTCCTAGCAAATCCTGAACTGTGGTCAAATCCACCTTGCCAGTCATTCTGAGCTGTGCAAATACATAGCAATGCTGACTTACCTCTCTACCAGGGCTTCTGAACCTCAGCACTATTGACAGTTGGGCAAGATAATTCTTTGTTTTAGGAGGCTGCCCTGTGAATTGTGGGGTATTTAGCAGCATCCCTGGCCTCTACCCACTAAATACTGTCCCCAAGTTTTGATAACCAAAGATGTTGTCAAACATTGCAAAAAAGTCCTCTGAGGGCAAAATCAATCCCCATTGAGAATCACTACCCTATTTGAATGACTTCTAGCATCAGGTGGGCACTCAGCACTGCCTGGCAATCATCCCTAGTCCAATTACCCTTCAATTTTTCTGGATGACTCTTTTATTCCTTCTTTTGTCTCCCTAAACCTCCAACTCCTTCCTGTTTCCTCAATGCCAGCTGATGACCTCTACAGAGAAAGAGCAGCAATCAGAATTTCTTCTGGCTCCCACTACCAAACACCTGTGCCCACAGCCTTTGCCGTCTATCCCCTCACCATGTTCCACTTGCCTATTAGTCCCTCAAGGACAGTGCTCCGGCAATGTTCCACTTCAGTATTCATTCTTTCCCTTCTCTATGCATCATTCTAGCAGCAAAACATACTGTCATATCTAAAATCTAAGGAAAAACCCAAACCTCTTGAACCCAAAGATTCCTTGAGCTGCCCATTATTTTACTCCATCTTACAGCAAAGCCTCCTTAAGGAACTAACTATATTCATGTTTTTTCCTGTCTTCTATTCTCCTTGCATCCACTCTAATCAGACAGTAGCCTCTACCACTCCACTAAACGTGCTCTTATCAAAGTCACCAGCCACCTCCACACTTGAATCCAATGTGCAATCCTGACATTTTCACCCACCTATCATATCAATGTGTTTGACACACTGATTTCCCATTTGACTACACTAAAAACAAACAAACGAAAAACAACAACAACAAAAACTTTCTTGGTTTTCTTACTACCTCTCTGGAGGTTCCTTGTCTCTTGCTGGTTCTTTTACATCTCTCTAATCTCTAACAGACTTCATTATATCTCCATTTAGTGACTAGGCATCTCAAATTTAACCAGCCAAACCTAAACTCATGCAGTCCTCCCCATATTAATAAAATAAAAATTCCATCTTTCCAGTTGTTTAGGCCCCAAAATTTGGAGTATTTCTTCACTCTTCTTTTTCTTACACCTTATATTAACAAATCAGTCTATTTATGTTACTTCCATAGCCATCTCCGTGGTCCAAACCTCCATTGTTTCTTGCCTGATTTATTTTTATTTATTATTCTAACTCCTTGCTCCCTGTGATTTAATATCAACACAGAAAATAGACTCACTTTAAAAAGTAAGCAAGATCATGTCAACCATCTACTCAACTCCCCAGCAGCTTTCCATCTCAGTAAAAGCTAAAGTTCTAGAGATGGCCTGTGAGCCCTACAGAATGTTGTTTAACATGCCTGCTGGTATCCCTACCTCCCACTGTTATAACTCCCATATTTTACTTATTTTCTATTTACTGTATCCTGCCCACTAAAATTTAACTTGCATAGAAGCAGGGCTAAAAAAAAAAAAAGAAGCCCTGCTTGTTTGATCAGGGTTATAACCCCAACACTTTGAATAGTGCCTGGCATTGTTGAATGAATGATTGCAACAGATTCTTGGTTTAAATCCTTTCAGCAGCTCCTTACTGTCTGCAGTGGAGAGTATGAAATCTCTAGGGTGACAGAAAATACCTTTACCATGACAGGCATGGTAGCACACAAGTGTAATGCCAGTTATTTGGAAGGATGAGGCATCCTTTTCACAGACTGTTATCTTTGCTTACAATGATCCCTTTTATCTTGTCCAGTTGAATTCCCATTCAATTCACTAAGCTTACTGTCTTACCATAATTTTGCATGATTTTTTTGGGAGTGGATACTTATTCTTTTATACTTCCAACCAGTTCTAACTCCATTATACTGTTAATCAGATTATGGTGAAAACGTTTGCACATATGCCTTTCTTGGACGACCCTATGCTACTAAAGAGGGAAATGGTCTTTTATATATACAGCAATTAGCATTGTACTGGATGTGAGGGTAAGTGGATATGTACACTCCGTGCACATAGAAGTAGTGGCACTGCTGGGAAGCAAGGTGCCAGTTTCTAGGGCTGAACACAAAACTCACCCTGGACCTTTAATCAACTCCAAGAAATGCAGGATAATCTGTTCCATGGTGTGTCACCCCACTCTTCGCATTTTGTGTTTGAGGAGGGAGGTTGTTAATTTGACATGAAATTCATTTCAAAAGGATTAAGAGAGCTCATATTTGTTATACAGATTCTGACATTCAGTCATTCAACCAACTAATGTTCACTGTGAAGCTACTTTGTGCCAGAGCTCATCTCATTTATAATTTCCATAAGACTCAGAGAGATCTGCACAAGGTCCCACAGATGTCAAATGACAAGAGTGGGAATTCATCGGTTTTCTGACTCTGCACGGGTGCGTATTTCCCAAGGGTTGGACCAGAAGTGGCCCTCACCTGAAGCTCTTCTGGCTCGGAGCTACCTCCTCAACTTCCGGCTTGGCCGCCGCATCTTGCAGTAACTGGGCTCCGGTGTGGACAGTCCGGGATGGGCCTCGGACTACAACCCTGCGGAGAAAGAAAGCTCAAAAAAGCCCCGGCCTACCGGCCACCGGAGCCCAAGTAACACATAAAACACTGTCAGGAGAACAGTCCTGAAGACAGCCGTAGGCTCCAGAAGGCAATCGTTCTTACCCGATCGTCGAGGTCCGCGCCCATGACTGCAAGATCCTCGACCCCGCGTTTCTCACAACCTGCATGACTTGAATTGACCCCAGTCAGCTCCGGTCGGCCGCTTCCGGCGTAGCTGGAGTGACGCCAGCACCTTGAGCGCCTGTGGTGGAGAGTACAGAAAGGAAAGTCATCTGATTGCTCTCTAAAAGGCCCATTAAGTATTTTTATTCAAATTTAAGTGCTCTATGAAAACTATAGTTACATGTTCACCTGGGACTCGCTTCCCCTTTTAATGTTCTAATATGAGAATTTCACCTGCACCACCCGCCATATCGGAATGGTTTGTTCCAATAGTTCTTGGGATAGTACTCTTCCTGATCTTGCCATGCGCGTTGCCTTATGGGAATATGGGGTTGGTTGAGGACTCCGTTTGGAGCCCCGATGCATTGTGGGAAGGGAGAAAGATGGCGATGTCCGTTAGGCGGACTCTGTCAGGTGTGGCGAGGGGCCTGCGGAGGTTCGAAAGGGTATGGGCAAGTAGCCTGGGTTCTCGCAGCCTGGTCCTTGAGGCCGCACCCTCAAAAAGGGAATCCCCATGGCGTTTGTTGGGCGCGTTGTGTCTGCAGCGACCACCGCTCATTTCCAAGCCGCTGACCCCATTGCAGGAAGAGATGGCAGCTCTGCTACAGCAGGTAGGATTGAGACACAGGTACAAGGGGAGGTAATAACGGCTCACGGGCCTTGGTTCCATTCTGACTCTGGCACCATTTAGTCTGTGTGATTTTGATCAAGACATTTCACTACCCTGAACTTCCGTACACTTGTCTGCAGGATGAAACAAATCTTATTAAGGTGGGTTGGTACGTAATGGGCGTTTAACAAATATTTTATTTTTGATGGCCTTATTATTGTCAGTTGGGGCAGTTTTTTGGAGATTCTTTTTTGTTCATTCATAACAGTAGGGATCTGGTCGCGAACAAGAATCGATCCTTGTTAAAAGGAACTCATAGATTGGAGGGGATACAATCTTTGTGATGTGAAGAGTGTTTAGAATGAAGTATAGGAGACAGTGGGCACATCTGTGAGATGCCTGCGATAGAGTCTGCTCTGTTTTACCTCACCGGGTTATTTCTGTGAAGGGCAAGGGAGGAAATACGGGTAAAAGCTGAGTGTAGTGGCTGTGAAGATGTTAAGTCTCCACATACAGTGATTAAAGGGTGTTAGGTTTCCCCAGAATCTGGGATGTTTTGTCTTAGGTTACTGATAGCTTTAAGCTTTTATTCTGTGTTTTTTGCTAAATTTATTAATTTTCTCACTTGGCATATTCATACCCTACAGATGTTCATAGCATATATCAGACATGTATTAAATGACAGATATGCAGTAGTAAGACAGGACTAGTTCTGGTTATCAGAGACCTTGAGTTCAGTGGAGTAGGGGAGAGAAGTCAATAACCAAATAATCAAATGACTGTTTGCAGATTCTGATAAATATTTTAAAGGAAAACGGTTCTATGAAAGTGCTTCACAGGGACATCTAAATTTTTATTTTATGGACAAGCTAAGGAATGTCTCTCTGAGAGAGTGAAATTTAAACTGAGATCATACAAATGAGTAGAAATTCTTCTAGGAGAAAAAAGCAAGGGAAAACACTCTAGGAAGAAAGGGCAACTTCTGTAAAGTCCTTGAGGCAGGAATGTCCTTGATGAATAAGGTGATGATCAAGGACTACCACTATGACTGGAGCATGGTAAGTAGGCAGGCAATGCCTGTCCCATTCCTTTGTTCTTTGCAGCAGTTTTGATCCCCAATCACATTCTGACATTTTGGCAAATGTAACTTATGCTTAAGTGCAGGTGACCTTTTTTCTTTGTCTCTGTTTTCTCTCTGTTCAGTGTTTTAATTGTATGTCTAGTAATATTAAGTGATAAACTTCTGAGTCTATCAAGGATGCTATAGCTTTGTTATATTCTCCTAGTTTTGTTTGTCTTTTTAATTTTCCTAGATAGAGATAGAAAACAGCCTATATTCAGACCATGAGCTTCGTGCTTTAGATGAAGCCCAGCGACTGGCAAAGAAGAAAGCTGATCTTTATGATGAAGAGCAAGATGAAAAGGATATATTGCTTGTGCAAGATTTGGAAGATATGTGGGAACAGAAATTCCTACAGTTCAAACCTGGAGCTCGGATAACAGGTATGATCTTTTTAGTCTAAAAAAAGAAGTGAAAGGGGTATTCTGGTTCCCAAATATAGGACAATTACTTAGCCTCTGCTTTGTGTTTTAACTAACAATTTTTTTTTTTTTTTTTTGGTACCAGGGATTGAACTCAGGGCTCTTAATCACTGAGCCATATCCCCAGCCCTTTTTTGTAATTTATTTAGAGATTGGGTCTCACTGAGTTGCTTACGGCCTCGCTGAGTTGCTGAAGCTGGCTTTGAACTCATGATCCTCCTACCTCAGCCTTCTGAGCTGCTAGGATTATAGGTGTGCACCGACCTAACAATTTTAAGTTACAAAACAACTTTGAGGAAAATAAATTATTTTCCCAATTCCTCACATCTACCCTAATATGGTTTTTAAAAGGCCCATGTTATTTTTGAGTGGGGGGTGGGTAAGAATGTTGGGGTAGCCTTTTCTCTTAGTTAAGCTTTATGAATGTTGTCTGAGTTTAACTCCCATTCTGGGACAGAGAGTGGTTTAAAGTAGGCCTTTTTCTTCTAGTTCTGTGTTTTATTGGAAATTGCTCTTTAATTTTTTTTTTTTTTGTAGTTGTCAGCATGCCTTTATTTTATTTATTTATTTTTTTGTATGTGGTGCTAAGGATCAAACCCAGTGCCTCACACATGCTAGGCAAGCACTCTGCCACTGAGCCCCAGCCCCAGCCCTGGAAATCACCTTTATGGACGGGGGTTCTATTGTCCTTGTTTTACAGATGCAGGCTGAAGAACAGAGAAAGTGTGGGTTAGTTAGATCAGTAATAGTGTTAAGTTGAATTAAGCAGTTGTGTTTGAGTTATGGTTGTTGCTTCTTTTTTAAAGGCTCAGAGTATGTTTTACTTTGTAGATGAGTTCAACTCTTGGTTTCCTTTTTTTACTTTTCAGTTTCCTTAAGAGTATGAGACTATACCCTGAAAGAGGTCAGAATTAGAATTAAAGAGATGGGTCAGAGGGGAAATTTGGCTATAATTTCTTTGAGAGAAAGGATTATGACATTCCCTTAAAGAAAAACTTTAAAACTCAAAGCTCATTGGTCCCAGATGATCACACCTTCTTGCTTTTACTCACCCCCTTTTCTTCATAGAAGCTGATAAAAAAAATGACCGAACCTCATTGCACCGGAAGCTAGACAGGAACCTTATTCTGTTAGTCAGAGAGAAGCTTGGAGATGAGGATGTTTGGATGCTGCCCCAGACAGAATGGCAGCCTGGGGAGACCCTCCGAGGGACAGCTGAGCGAACCCTGTCTGCACTCTCAGGTGAGTTCCTCAGAAACCTACAGGATTCACTTCAGACTCAACCAGATGATTTATAGGCTGATTGTGATAAAGGGCTTAAGAGTAAGGAGTGGGAAGGTTAATGGATACTGATGTTTATAAAGGGTTATTCTGTAGGATGTTTAGCAGTATTTCTGGCCTCTGCCCACACAATTCAAAAGCACAACCTCATTCCTATTCCCATCTACTACCAAAATTATATCTATACACTGTGAAATGTTACCTGGAGAGCAAAATTATAGTGGTTGGGAACCATTATACTAGATGGTTGAAGGGGATGCCAAAGAATTTCCCCTTGCTTTTGTGTCATACCTTTCCATGCTGCTAGCATGAGCTTCCTGAAACACAAATCCCTTGTCATGCTTTGCAGAGAATTCTTTAAAGGTTGTTCATAGAAATTCAAATTTTTCAGCATAGCCTAAAAATCCTTTTTGCTGTGGTCCTGATCTCGATAGTCTTCTGTCTTGCTGAGTTCATTATATTCCAGGTTCTAACCTAGTAAAGCTTTTACATTCCTTGAATAAATAATGTAGTCTTTTGTACGTTTCTGCTTTAGGGCATGCTGGTCCCTGGACAGAATGGTTTTGTCCTCCATTGCCTGGCTGCTCAATTTGTAAGACTTAGCTCATATGCTGTATACCTTTTGTAGTGGAACCTTCCCTGAGCTTCTAGTTAGAGAGAGTGCCTCTTGCTCCTGGGTTCCCACAGTGCATGCCTGTGCACTTTATACAGAAGACCAGACATTTACTCTGTGCTTTCCATCATCTGGGTTCTTTCCATGCAATGGGGTCACAGTGATGAATTGGGCACTATCCCTGTTCTCTAGGACCTCATTTTCTAGTGGAGAATATACTCTCTCACATATGCCATTGCACTATAATTGTTTATTATATACTATATTTCTTTCCCCAACCAGAATTTTGAATTTCTCGAAGTCTGGCCAGTATGTGTTCTTTTTTATGATTTCAGCTCCCAGTAAAGTAGGGGCTTGCTGAGTGTTTGTTGAGTAAATGGATTTTGTGGTGCACAACCACTTGACAGACCTGCTACCAGCATAAGACTCCTCGCAAAGCATTAGCAGTGTATGCCCCCTAACCCCTTCCCACCACGGTCCTCTTTGGCCTATAGGAGACAGCAAGGAACAATGGAACGTATGAAGCTTTGCTCCTCTCAGTCACACAGCTGTCACATTGAAACTGATAGCTGGGTTTCTTGCCAGAACCCTTGTGCCCGATGTTTTGCATCAAGCCACTGTGACATATCTGGTCAATTCTGTCTTCTGTGTGTCACATGGAAGGGGTTCTTATTTGGTCCTACTCTTCCCTCTTTTTCATATTCCCATTGTAATAAATATATGTTAAGGGAAATATATAAATGATACTAAAAGATTTTTATATTATTAGCTGCATATAAAATATGTTGATTTATTGCAAATGTCTACACAAACTAAAGTAGCAAATAATAGAACATAATTAAAAAGGCAAAGAAAAGCTCAAACAATATGTGAGAAAAGTGGAAATACATTCCCCGCTGACTCCATACTTCCAATATCTGCAAGATGGAATTTCTAGAGGTGGAATTCACGGGTGAAAGGTATGCATACTTAAGTTTTTGATAAGTACTGTTTACTTGTCTCCTAGTAAGTAGGTAAGTAATAGTTGACATTTTCAGTATATGGGAATGCCAGTTTGTCTAGACCTCAACAACACATGAAATAGTCCCTTTTTAGTTTTTGCCTCTCCAGTTAGTAAAAATCATCTCTGTTGGATTATTTTCAGTTTATTAGTGAGATTGACTATCTTTTCACATGTTTATTGGCTATGTTTTTCTTTAACTGCCTATTCAGATCCTTTGCTTATATGTATAATGAGCTATTTTTATCTTTTTGATTTGCTTCTTTTCCAGATCATAGAAAGGCAACATGCATTATTGAATTAAGTTTGGAAAATTCTGAAAAGCGTAAATAAATAATCTAGTATGATTCTACCACAGATATCTGCTGCAAGATTTTGTATTGTATGTGAATTCATACCATATATAAATTCTTCATCTAATACTAGTAGTGCTTTTTTAAGAAAGAACATGAGAAAAGCAGTTCATGTGTATGATGAAAAAATTACCAAGCAGTATTTGGTAAATGTGGTATAAGAAGTAATTTCCCCTTTTCAGAGGCAGCCTTCAGTAACAGATTTTTTTATGTGTATTCTTTAAGAAATTTTCTATGCATATTTAAGCACCTAAGTATTTTATACTTCTGTTTTTCTACATAATGGAAGCATATACACACACTTCCTTTTTCCTTACATAGTTTTTTAACATTTTTCCAGATCAGTTTATGAAGACTAAGTTTAAGTGTTTTTAACACCTGCATACTGTTTCATAATACATTGATACTACCTTGTGTAAAAAGTTCGTTGCTTTTACAAGTGAAGCTGCAGTGAACATCCTTGGGTACTCATCTTTGCTCACATGGGCAAATAAGTTATGTTTGGGAAGATAAATTTCTAGCAATGGAGTGGTTTAAGTGTATGTATGTATGTATGGTTAAAATTGATACTTCTTGCCAAATAATGGCAGTTATATTCATTTATATCCCCATAATATATTGAAGGTACCAGTTTTTCCCAAGTAGAGTATAGATCAAACTTTTTAAAATTTATTATGGTAAGTTTCAGTTTATTTATATGGTTAATGGTATTTAACAAATATAGTATAAAAATTAATTTTACAATTGTTTTTTAGTATCTGTATGTGATTGATTCCTGACCCCACCCTGTCCCTAGATATGAGAATCTGCAAATGTGCCAAGTTCCTTCTACAAAATAGTGTAGTATTTGCAAGTAACCTGTGTATATCCTCTTGTGTGCTTCAAATCATCTCTAGATTACTCACAATACCTAATATGATGGAAATGTTATCTAAATAGTTGTTATACTATACTATTTAGGAACTAATGACAAGGAAAAAAAGTGTGTATGTATTCAGTACAGAGATAATTGTTTTTCCCCCAAATATTTTCAACCTATAGTTGGTTGAATCCATGGATTTAGAACCTGACTGTAATGATATGCTATTATTGTTTTAATTTGTACTTCTTTAATTATTAATGTTTATTTTCATGTGAAGTTCCTGTTCATATTCTTGGTTCATTTTTCTTTTGAATTTTTTTTTCCTCATTGATTTCTAAATTTTTTTTTTTTTTGAGACAGGATCTTGCCCAGACTGGCCTTGAATTTATGATTCTCTTTCCCCACTCTCCTGAGTTGCTGCTCTCTTAAGTGTTTCTTCTATCTATCTATCTATCTATCTATCTATCTATCTATCTATCTATCTATCTTTCCCCTCCCAGTATTGGGGTTTGAACCCAGGGGCGCACTACCTTCAGACTCCCCTTTTTAAAAAGTTTTTTTTTTTTAGTTATCAGTGGACCTTTATTTATGTATACATGGTGCTGAAAATCGAACCCAGTGTCTCACATGTGCTAGGCAAGTGTTCTACCACTTAGCTACAACCATAGCCCTTGTCTTTGATTTTTATGTGCTTTGTTTTTTTTTTTCTTAAAGAAAGATTTAGTTTTTATTTAGACAAATATAAGTTTTTATGTATTTGAATTTTTTTTTGTCTTGCTTATAAGGGGCTTCCTTTATCAATAATGATTCAGGAAGTATTCCACATTTTCTTCTAATGTGGTTAGGATTTTCTAAATGAAAAACTTAAGGATTCAGAAATAATTAATTGATCATGAAGCCATCATCTGGAATGTACAAATCTTTTACAGAAATTTGAAATTTCTGCCAAATCTTTAATTTACGGTATCAATTTTGATATGAGGACTGAGTTTGGGATCTAACTCTGTTTTTCCATTTAGCTAGCTAGTTAATCAGATGCTATGTAGTAATTAATCCATCATTTCTTCATCCCTTGAAAGCTTGGCTTAGGGTTATTAACTCTAGTTATAGACTGCAGAAACTGTCTACAAATCTGGGGATCTTTTTGTGCTTTGCACATGATATCCCTTTTAAATGTGGGCGAACTTTGCTTTTTAGATACGAAGTGTCCTGGTCCTTCACTGACAGGTGGTGAATGGACTGAATGTAGTGTCTGGCTGTTCTGATTCCCAGATAGTGCTACTTTAATTGCATTGCTGACTTACAGTCTAAAAGTGGTAGCTTGGCATCTGGGAGTGATCCAGAGGCTATCTACTTCAGGCCAGAAAGCATTTGGATTGAGAATGAGGAGGGTTTTTGCTGGAATGGCCCTTGTCTTCATTTTTAGGAATGGTTTTTACCTCAGGGGAAAAGTGACTTTCCTAGGGACATCCTGTAATTTGGGGATGAGTATAACCTTATCTTTCAATTCTGTTTTTTTTTTTTTTTCTTCTCCCTTAGAAAACAACATGGAAGCCAAGTTCCTAGGAAATGCACCTTGTGGCCACTACAAGTTCAAGTTCCCCCAGGCAATGCGGACAGAGAGTAACCTTGGGGCAAAAGTATTCTTCTTCAAAGCACTACTACTAAGTGGAGACTTTACCCAGACTGGGAAGAAAGGCCGTCATGTTTGGGTCAGTAAGGAGGAGTTGAGTGACTATTTGAAACCACAATATTTGACCCAGGTTAGAAGATTTCTTTTGGACCTCTGATGGACTGAGCTGCCTGTGGATATTGCTCAGACAAATCAGGGGTTAGAGCTTTAAGGACATTTGTGTGCTGGCCCCATATTTGCAGGGAATATCAAGCAGGAAACTAAATTCTGAGAATTAAATGAGTCTGTTATTATGTTGTCTCAGCTGATTTGCTCTTTGAAGATGCCTGGTTCTTCCAGTGAAGAGGGGGCCATCTCTTAGGATGCCTTTCTATTTTCCCCAAGCTGATAATTGAGTATTGTATTACTTTATAGTGAAGTAACTGGCCTACTGGGTTCAGGAAGAAAGAACAGAAGGATATGAATCAACCTGAAGCCTTAAGTTCTGTGAAAACTTCTAGGCCTATGAGAAAAACCTGGGTTCATAGTCATTTTCCATTTTATTTTCCCTTTCTTTTCCATTTGATATGAAAGAATTTTAATTTTGCCTAGGAAATAATGCCTTCTTTTCCCTCCTTTCCTCTCCCCATTCTTCCCTTTCCTTTCCCTTTGTTTCTCTTTCTTCCATAAAGCATTTATATTTAAAAAATAATTAATTATGCCTTAACCTGTTTTGAAAACAGTCATGTGAAATAAGCAAGTTCAGCTTATGTCCATTCTGCAAATGGAGGAACCATGACCATGGTGTAACTTGGCCCAGAGTCATGCTGCGCATTCTTGATGGTGCTAGAGAATGGTGATCCCTTGCTTTTAGTTGGGGCTTTTTGACTATTGTTTGTTGCTTGTGTCACCACTGGTCTCCAGTGCCTGGCACATAGAAGGTACAAATAAATATTTGCTACATGAGTGCAGGAGAGCAAGGAATGAGAAACATTTCCACCCAGAATAGCGGTTCCAGTAGGAAGACTATGGTCCTAAACTTTTCCTGGTTTCCTCTTAGACCCTTTTAGATAAACAGACTGGCTGGTGTGATGTGAACTTGTGAAATGAGGTTTCTATTTCTGCATCAGATGTAGCCTTGTGTTCTTACACAGGGCCAGGGAAATTGCTTTCTGTGATCACAGCAAGGTGTCTAGTACTTAAGTTCCTCTCCTTGCCCTGTACCTTATTACTGAGGGGAGATGTCCTCTAGGTGAGGCTTGCTCATCACCAGCAATAGTGGCACCTTGGAGTGAAGCTTGAGCATAGCCATAGGACCAGGGTGCACTTTACTGGATTCTAGAGTGTGTTGAGTACATGATCTCTGTTGCCCATTCTTAGGGCCTTAGGCACCTCCAACCTAGAAAGGCAAAAATCATTTAGGTGAATTGGCAATTATGTTCATAAGCATGCATGGGCTGGAGATGTTAGTGGTAGAGCACTTGCCCATGTGTGAGGCCCTGGATTTGATCCTCAGCACCACATAAAAATCAATAAATAGAAGAGAGGTATTGTGGGGGGGGGGGG
>NW_026000196.1:6238505-6277836 GCF_001458135.2 Marmota marmota marmota
GAGAGGTATTGTGGGGGGGGGGGGAAGGTTTGCTTGTTATAACATTGTTTAGGTGTTTTGCAGTGTTGGGGATTAACCCTGGCCCTAGATCTAGGCAAGTGCTGTACCCCGAGCTATAGCCCCAGCCTACAACATCGTTTCCTTAGTGGGAAATAGCATGTGTGTAATGAGTAAGGAGAGAGATGGTGTCAGAAGAAGCTGAAATTCTGTTAGTTCCTGAGAGATTTCCCCTGGAACATTTTGAGATCACATACAAGATTGAACACCTTTGAAAAAAGGTGAAAGTTTTATAGAAATGTCATCCTGTTTTGCAAATAGGAACTGGTTTAGTAGCTTCAGGAATCACTAATAGCCCTTCCACTGTGTTTAGCTGTCTTGGGAAACTGAGTGAAAAGGAGGAAGCTGTGAAGATATTCTACTGCCTTTGTTTTATTTATTTATTTGTTTATTTAACTTTAAAATTGATGCATTATAATTTATACATAATGGTGGTTTTCATTATGACATTCATATATGCACATAACATAATTTGCTCAGTTTCATTCCGTGTACTCCCTTTCTTTTAAAAAAATTATTGAAGAGGGCCCCATCCTGGACCACATTTTTAATTTTGATGGAACTGATTTCTACTAGGACCTATATCTCAGGAAATGGCACATGCCCAGGATTTAAAGCCAGGGACTAGTGTACATAGTTGTTGGGATTTAACTGCATTATTAGTCTCATTGGGCTTGTTTATGCTCTGTTAGCGCTCTGGCTACAAAATTCCATAGGTTTTAGGGGTCTTCCCCCAACCCCTTTTCTGTTATTTTTGAAATGTGATTTTGCAGAATGTAGGATATTCAGCATTGTAGTATAAATGACTGTTTGCTGATTGCTAGCTCAAACTTTCCACTGACTACCGAACATGACCAAAAATTGTTTCTACTGTTTCTTTTGGGAGAAGATGACCAGTGACAAAATAAGAAGTGATACTCTCTGTGGAGATGGGTGCCTGCCTTCAAAGCAAACTGTGGGAGGAGAGTGGTGTGGGTGGTGTGGTGGGGATTAGGAGTTGCAGTTTGAGGTGTGTTTGTGCAACCTAAAAATAGAAGAGGGTGTGTGTGTGTGTGTGTGTGTGTGTGTGTATGTATGTATGTATGTATGTGTATAAGACATAAAATGCCATCCAACTCACTAGAAAGATCCTCCAGAGATGTAGGTTTAGACCTCCACTTCATCATTTCTTTCCCAGATGATTTCCAGTCACTTTTTTTTTCTTTTGGTGTTGGGAATTGAACCCAGGGTTGCTTAACCTTTAACCACTGAGCCACATCTCTAGCCCTTTTTAAAAATATTTTATTTTGAGGGGCTGGGGTTGTGGCTCAGTGGTAGAGTGCTTGCCTTGCATGTGTGGGGCACTGGGTTCCTTCCTCAGCACCACATAAATTAATAAAATAAAGATAGTGTGTCCATCGACAACTAAAAAAATTTTTTTAAAAAATTTTTATTTTGAGACAGGGTCTCACCAAGTTGCTTAAGGCCTTGCTAAGTTGCTGAGACTAGCCTCAAATTTGTAATCTTCCTGCCTCAGCATCCTGAGTCAGAAATTACAGGTATGTGCTACAGTTTCTGGCTCTAGTCACTCTTGACCCACCTTTGCTGGTACTGTGGAGAAAATACTACTGCACTTATAAATTTGTTTTCCTAGTCACTTGCCCTCCAGGTAACCTCCTATTGGACCAGTTCTGCACCTAGTATGTGTTTCTACACTTAGCATTTCATAGGGTAATTAGTCTGACTCTCATATCTAACTGAACTTAAAAACTACATTAGTTAATTACCTTCTCTCCCCATGAATATCCAACTGGGAGTCAGAAAACTAGGGTTTGAATTTGTTTTATGACCTCGGGAAAGCTATAGCAACTATTACTATTAATGGCATTGGAGTGACTCCTTAGGATCAGGGATGGTGTGAAAGCCCTTACCTACAATGAAAATTTTTATTTAAACCAACAGGGCAGCTATCATTATCCCTGTTTTATTGATGAGAATAGATTCATGTTAACTTGCTTAGAATTACTCCCTAGTAAGTAATGAGGCCAACTTACATCTGTGAACACACCTGTCTTAACTTTACCTTTCTCATTTGTAAAATGAATTTGCTACTTCTCAGGTAATGTGATGATTTATCTGAAAGTGCTTAGCATGGCTTGTTGTGAACACTCCATTTCATTCCTTCCAACATAGTTAGGCTTCCATATTCTCTTGGATTCAGCTCTGTCTGTAGCTTCTACAACTCTCATTCTCACCTTCTCTAGGTTATGCATCATGGCAACCAAGCATTTCTGACCTGTTTGGAAAGGGACGTGGGTAATTAGGATATTAATGGATTCCAACAGCCAATCTTGAAATGGGTTTGTGGCAGGTCAGTTCCATCACTACATCCAGCTGCTTGGACACTTTCACCCTGTCCCACCCTGGGCCAGGAAACCCAGAGCCACTGTTGGGCACAGGCTTATAGGGCACTAAAAATGGAATAGACCTGCTGACCCATTCTGGTACCCTATCAGGGGGAAAAAGGAGGACCATTGAAAGGTCAGCAACCCAATTACTAAGAGCTTATGGATTGTTAAATTGCAAGCACACACCACAAGATGAAGCTCGTTTGCCTGAAATCTCAGGACTTTATTTCCCTAGAAGCCCTTGGAGCCTGGATTATGGCCAGTCACTTTAGACTGTCAGTTACCTTTCACCTGCCTTTGAATTTATTCTCAAAACACGAAGTGAGGGAGTGAGCTGCTCATCCCCTGTATCCAGGAGAGGTATCCAGCACATGGGCTGCTGTAAGGCTCAGTGATAGGTCTACTCCAGATGGGATTGCTGGGGTGGGACTGAGGTCCTCACGAGTGAAGGATGGGCATGACAAAAGAGAGCAAGGAATGGGTACACAGCATTCCTGTGCATGCATACCCAAGTCCTCAGCTACCCTACCTTAAGCAGTCCTGAAGTAGACTGGAAAAGCCAGCAACAGGTTTTGTACAAAGGCTTTGTAAGTACAGACATACCATTGATCACTGAAATAGCAGATCTCTGGGGTCCTAGTAGTGCTGAGTGACTGAAGAAGAGGCTCAGGTGGTGGGAGAGAGACCCCTCAAGTTCTCCTTGGCCCAGAAAACTGTCCTAATAAAGTCAGATGAGGAGCCCTGAGAGGAGTGCCCTTTGGAGGTTAACGGGCTGATAGATGGAGTCAAGAACATGCTGAGGATAGGGGATTTGGGAGGACACCTGCAGATCAGGACACTTTGAGGTAGTAGAGCTGAGAGTAGAGGATACCTGAAACTGAGAAACCCCAAGAGGGTGGAGGGTCAGGGCAGGGTTTCATGATTGGTGGGTGGGGCCATTTTGTGAGCACCACAAGGTGGCAGCACTTGTCTGTTGGACGCAGCAGGCTGTCTCTGGAACCTTCACTGCACATGGTCCTGGCTGCTCTATTTGAGCAGATTCTTGCCTCAGGCTGGGTGACATCTTCTGCCCTGCCTTCTAGGATTGAAGCTAGAACACCCAGTCAGAATGGATTTAGGATTTTTGTGACCATCTCTGAGAGTGCCACAGACATGTTCTGTCCTCAGGATGGGTCCCACACATTGGGACCACTTTGTGTAGCCTGGTGCTAGCCTGCCTGTCCACACTGTCTGCCTCACTTAATTCTTACATCAGCCCTGTGTGGAAGTTTTTATTCTTACTGTTTCTAGATCAGCAGACCAGTTTAGGGAGGTGAAGAGACTCCATGGAGTTCACGTAGTCAACGTGATGGAGCCAGGATTTAAATCCAGAGCTGTATGATTCTGAAGGCCACTCCCCAGCCCCCAATGTTCCCTGTTGCCTGGACACTTACTCTTTGTATCAGAATCCCTGACTGGTCATCTGGACAACTTACTGCAGGCTGAGGGACCCCTGGAAAAGCCTGAACTGGGGCAACTTTAAGAATATGAAAAGGATTTGGAGTAGAGAACTATGAAGCTCGGGGGGTTGAATTTCTTGAACTTGGAGAAGAGACTGATGGGAGTCATGGGCTTCAGTGTATGTACTGTAAATACAGGGATGTCATTTAGTCATCTTTGTCTGAATTACAGGAAGTAAGCCTAAAATACAATAGTAGGAATTTTGAGAAGTTATACATGGAAAGAACTCCTTGGACATTGAAAGGAATTCTCGAAACATTCTAGTTACCTTTCTACAAACACTTGTGGAGGAGGTGGTTTTACTACTAAGTACTGGAGATAAAATAGTGATCACAATACTTCTGGTCAACATCCTTATGATGGTTCAGTGCTGAGGGTTGGGGCAGAAACATGGGACTGTGTGCTGGACACTCCATCCTGTCTGGCCCAGGGAAGGCCTCCCAGGCAGTCCTGGCTGAGCTGAAGTCCTGAGCTGAGATCTGAAGGAGGCTGAGGCAGGAGGATCACAAGTTCTAGGCCAAGATCAGCAACTTAGTGAGATCCTGTCTCAAAACTGAAAAAAGGTCTGGGAATAGCTCAGTGGTAAAATGCCCTGGACCCAGTCTCTAGTACCACAAAACAAAACAGAACAGAACAAAAGAAATACAGTGTTACATTGGTAAGTGGCCTGGGCCCTTTGGGAATCTAACATGGCTAGTGTTTCCTCCAATCATGGAACCAAATGTGGTTTATTTTAGCATAGGATTAACTGGTTGGCTTTTTTTTTTAGGAACCATGATGTATAAAATTTTAAGATTCCTGTATCTGTAACCACAGTTAATTGTGAGTCTGTGCCTCCCACCGCTAGAAAGGCCTGAATTTGGACATTTGGGAAAATATGAAAATAATCACACGGAGAGAATATGAAGAGAATCACACAGAGTTTTGTGAAATGCTCACACAAAAAGAGACTCTTGGGACTCAAGATGGAGTTGCTTCAGCCATCTCAGGCTCACTCCAGGAGCCTATGGAAGAGAATAGTGGATGAAAATATTGTTTATAACATTACTTATCTTTAAAAAATTCCAGTCTAATAGCTTGAATTCATAAAAGTCAGATGTGCTTATGAGGTGATCCTACAGGTTCTGCAGTATTCCTTGGTTCCTGGTTGTTTGCATATCTCCTGTACACTCTCGCCTACAAAGCTTCTTATCCATCAAGGAGGTTGTGTTTTAATCCATATACCCAAAGGAGGCTTGGCCACAAAGGTGACAAAGTCGTTTTGTTTCCCCCTTTGGGAAAGGTTCTTAAGCCAACAATGGCAGTCATTTAAGTGACTAAGTTGCATCACTGCAGCCTCTGCTAATAAAAGAGTATGTGAGGGCTGGGATTGTGGTAGAGCACTTGGGACCCGGGTTTGATTCTCAGCACCACATAAAAAAATAAAAAGGCATTTTGTTGTGTCCATCTACAAAAAAAAAAAAAAAAAAGATTCATATTCTCCCTCTCTCCCCCCACTCCCCTAAAATTAAAAAAAAAAAAGTATGTGATTATGAGAATTGGTTGGAATTTTTTTTTGTTCAGCACAAGGACTCTGAAAGCAGGTCTGAAGATTTCACTGTGCCATGGCTGAGACAATAAAATAAGAATTTAACTCTTTAAGGGACTCCTTTGAAGCAGATACACTTGGATGGAAAAGTATGTTTACAAAAACAAATTTTGTTTTCTGGATGTCACACCTCTTGTACAGCCTTCTCCGAACACCGTCCTCTTAGCCATTTTGTGTGCAAAAAGCTATTTTGTGAGCAAAAAAGTTTACTATGCATATCTATCCTCCAAGATGCATGGCTGCATTTTTCTGCCATGTATATAGGGAATGTTTTTGCACACTTGTACATTTTTATCCCCACTTTTTCTCAAAAATCTCTCTCACAAATCTCTTATTCATACACTCTTGAGCATCATGTCACACAGCTTTGATCATTCACATCACATATGCACCTCCTTGGCCACTCAGTGCACACATACACACCAAGAGCTTCTTTAAATATTCTCATCACATACACATACCCTTGAATGTTCTTATCACATATAGCTACAGACCCTTGAGACCTGATACACATATACCCTTGAATGTTCACCAACACACATGCACACTATTCACACATCTTTGAAACTTGATAGAATGCACATACACATTCTTGAGCATTCATGTCACATGCTCATGAATATTCTGACCTCACACACTGTTCGGGTTGTTTTGCCTGTTGCTTTCAGATCCTCAGATTCTTCCCCTGCTGTTTTGAGCAGTGTATTTGTGCATGTGTGTGTGCATATGTTGGGAGATATGCATGAGGATCCCTGTAAATCACATTTCTCAAGTTGTCTTGCCCACTGGAATCCAGCTGGATTTGGCCAATAAGAGGTACTGGTGAGAAACTGAAGAGAAGATATGCCAAGCATTTCTTCTCATTCTTTGCTTTGGTGGCATTTCCAGTATCTCTGTGGTCCCAGATACCACTGGCAGCCTTCCCTGTCTGCAGGATGGATGAGGCTCCTGGTAACATCACCTCCTTCTGTTCCTCCAGCCTGAGGAGTGGTGGTAGCTTCTGCTTTAATTTCTGGGCTGTTTCACCATCCCCTCCTGCATTTGTTTATCCATTTTACCAACACCTTTGTAACTAATATTAAATTCCCTCTTCTGAACTACCTGGCATGGATGGCTTTTTCCTAACTGGATCCTGATTGATGCTCAGCCAACACCTACTTTAGAATATTCTCATCCCTAGTGTACAGCCTTTTCTCTGACTGTGGTCAGAACTTTGTTGGATCAAACCCTGGTTTGGAATATTCAGTATTTGCTGAATGAGTATAGTGACAACTGCTGGGATCCTTCTTGGATGGAGCTTGTTGCATCCCTAAATACCTGAACGTAGGGGCATCTTCAGTCTTGTCTAGGTGGATTATGAATAACGGTGATAGCGACCAGCCTCATGGGGTTCTTGATCTTGGACAAAGCCTATTTGGAGGCTGGAGGGTGAGCTTTCCTCAACTGAGTCATTCTTGTGGAAACTTAAAGGGACAATAGGCACAACCAGGTTTTGCCTCAGTAGTCCAGATGTGACTTCAGAAGCAAGGGGACCTTCACCGATTGGGTTAAATAGGAAAGACTCTCTCTAAAGACTTAGTTGTACTTATGATCCTAGCTCTGAAAATGGTATGGGCAAGCCACCCACAGCTTCACCATTCTTGGTTTTAGAATTACAGGCATTACCAATCACTTATTTTTATTTGCAAAATGCTTGAGGAACTATTTAACCTTGAACAAATATGGCCAGCATGTGGACCTCATTTTCCTCGGTGGATTCACAAGCCTGCTGGGAGCGTTGGTGATTGGGGCAGATCCTATGCAGTACATGTAATTTCCACAGGGAGGCACCATACCCAAATGTATGGGCCATCCCCGCACCACAGGCCAAAGGCTGTGTTGCAGTTCAAAAAGGCCATGCTATCCTTCCCCAAAGCCTCTAGCATGTGAATGCCACTGGTGATCATCTGCCTATTTCAAATGGAGTCAAGGCATTGAAGGCCACTGAATATACTGCAGTACTGCAAGGCAGAAGTTACTGAACCAAATTGTTCAAGCATTAGGTTAGTGCATTAGAGTGAGCTAACAGGATTAAGCAGAATCAGGGAGAGGGTGTGAGAATTCAGGAGAATAAAATTTGAAAGGGTAAGAGGGAAGTAGGAAAAATGGTAATGACACCAACATCCAAGCATTTTCTCATGTTTTTGATGCAATTTAACATATCTTCACTTTGAGCAGATGGATCTGTTAGATTTTCCCTATAATCCAGTGCCCTAAATTTTTGTGATCCTCGCAAGATGCCTGAGGAAAGTATAAGCATTATTAATTGACAGATGAGGGGAGTGTGGAGCTGGGGAAATTAAGTGGCATGCTAACTAGTCAGTGGCAGAGATGGGTCTTGAGTCTAGTGCTCATGAACCAGGGTGGCCAGGCCTTTGAAGGACACCCTTTGGTATTGGAAAGAATCAATGTGGTGGGGCACCCTGTTGCCTTGGGGTGGGCTTGGATGTCTTATCTGATCAGTGACTCCTGGCATGTAACAGGGAGACAGTGCTGGCCTTGGGCTCACACATGACAGTAAGTGAAGCAAGCTGGGCTTTTTAAATCACCTGCTTCTACCTCCTTCCTTTACATTTGGGAGTAACAAAGTGCAGAGATGGAGACTCGCTTGTCTTAGGTCTCAAACAGAGCCTAGGAAAAGGCAAGAGCCTCTGGGAGTCCTGATCCCCAGCCTGGACTTTTTCCCAGTGATCCATGTGGGGTGTGCCTGGCCCCTGTGCGAGATCCTTGGTGCCTGCTGGGAGCCTTAGGAAGCCTCAGGACCTCCCGCACTGGCCTCAGATGTCAGGCCTCTGAGGAGCCAGCACTGCCCTGGTGACAGTATCTCCTCAGCCCCTGGCAGAGCTTCTTGGCCTTCATAAGATCTGTCGGGTAGAGCAGGGGATTACCCAGCATGCCAGGAGGTGGGGAGAACCAGACTCTTGGCTCTGCACAGTTTTCCCTGGGATTACACGATAATACATATGAAGAAACATTAACTCATCCAAGTTTATGGATTATGTGGAAATCAAATTGTAGTAATCTCCCTGGCCATCTGGTCTTGATGTCACTAGCTAGGACCTCCCAGAAGCCCCTTAGGCCTTCATGCAGGGCTGGGGCCAAGGTCTGACATGCTCCTTGTCTGGGGCCAGGCCAGCATTTTCCAAGGGGCCTAGAGGGCTGGGAGAGTTTGTGCCCTCAGTATCTGAAAGAGGAGGGCAGGGCAGCTGTAGCCAGATCAGGGATACAGGAAGTCATTCATTACCAATAATGCTGCATATGGACGGTCCACCTGTTTTGGTAATGAAAATTTGACTTTGCATTTTAGAAAGCATCATTAGGCACATTCCTGGGCTGGTGGGGAGGGAATTCTTTTCAAGATTTGATGCACATAGCTCCCATCCTTTTGAAGAAGTGGGGCCTGAGCAATGGAATATGGTTTTGAAGCCCCGGGCCTTCTCTGCCTCCCAAGAATTAGAGTCAGATTTTCTGCAACTGGTAATTTGGGTTCTGCATTCATGGCTAACAGGAAGTACAAGCCCACTGAAGCTATTGAAGGGGAAAGAAGAGAAACTGGGCAGTGTCCTATGGAGATGAAGCATGTGAATTCTGGCTCTGGCCAGCCCACCAAGTTTGAACTGTTGCTTAGTAGCTGTATGATTTTTGGGCAAATAAGTTGACTTATCTGTATCTCTGTTTCTCATCTGTTAAATGTGAATACAAATTGCCACACCTTCTGGCATTTCTGTGAGGATTAAGGAAAAACACTTGTTTTTGCAGTGCTGGGAATGGAACCTGGGGCTTTGCATACGCTAAGTACGTATGCACTGAGCTGCACCTCTAGTCCTTAAGTGTGTATATTCAAAACCCATAGGTCACCTGGGTGATCACCAGGATGGACACCTGTCACCATGGTCCCGGAATACACCCTGACCATCCTGATTATTAGTGGTGTTGTAGCTGATGTTTAGTTCCAGTTGTAAACAAACACCAGTGGGTGAGTAGTGGTGATGGTGGTGGTACTGTGCTGTTTCATAGCTTCTGCTCATTTCCATGGTGTAAATATTCCCATCATAGCTGATTTTGAGGCATCAGTGAATGCAGAGTTGTGAAGAAGTACACACACCAAGTGTTGGTGTGAGCTGGTTCTAGTGGAGCTCTAGCCCAGTACCCACTGGTATGAGAAGATTGCTTAACAAATGTTTCTATTACTAAACATTTGTAAATAACCACTGCCTCGAGAGCCCTCCCTCAACTCTGTTATCCCTGGCTCCTCCCCTACCAAGCCTCCAACCTCTGATTCATTTTGCTCCCATGATTTAGTCACTATTAGTTCTGATTGGTCAAGGCTATGCTAGACCAGTAGATAAACTGTTTGAATACCATGACTACCACAGGCCTGCTGCCCAAATGGTGCCAGGTCAGTACACAGAATGGCCTCACTTATGGGCATGATGCCCAGCCCACCACTATCAGCTGCTTTGAAAGATGCCCTTCCCATATTTTCCCCCAGCATGGCTATAAGACAAGGCAGAGCCCTGTATCTGGAAGCTGAATTGAAGCAACAAGGAGGGAGTGTCTATCTTTGTTAAAATAGAGTTTGTACATGGTTTGCTTAAATGATTAAAATGTAATCAATATGACCTGCTTCACCAGCTTGAAATTCAAATACCATCACATTTCTTTTATTTCTCCAATTAGTTGCTTGAGCAGTCTTTATTGTTCAGAAGTTTAGGATCTCTCTTTTGAGGTTTCCTGCCCCATTGAATTGTTGTTGGCTCACTGTGAAGGAAGGAGATATTCTCCCAATGCCAGGATAAAAACAACTAGAGTCTGAATAATGGGTTGCTGCCAGTCTGGATTGGTGGCTACTGTTGTGCCCTTGCTCAGGACTCCAAGCCTGACCCATTCACTAAGGTAGTTGTACATGGGCAGTGTGGGGCCAGACAGGCAGCAGAAATGAATGTGATAGCCAGAGGTGAACAATAAGGCATGATGTGAAAAAAGTGGCTTGTGCATTCTCCTAGCCGATTGTGGCCATGAGGAATAAGGACCCTGCATTGCCAGGTTTTTTCATGTTTTCAAAAAGAAATCAGATACATGTGGAGTTTTATTTTGAGGTACAATTTATGTATAATACACACAAATCACAATAAATTTTCACATATATATATTTTACATATGTAACCTTCATCCATAGAAAGATCTGGTATATTTTCATCACCTAGGAAGTTTTCTGGTGCTCCTTTCTAGTCAATAGGTACTCCTGTCCTACCAAAGATAATCATTGACTTTTGTAGCAATAAACTGTTTGATCTTGAACTTCCCAGAACTAAAATCATATAATTTGTACAGCTTCTCTTGTTCAATATAATATTCTTGAGATTTATCCATGTTGCATGTACAGCATTCATTTCTGCTGCCTATCTGGCTCCACACTGCCCACATACAACTACCTTGGTGAACCGGTTAGGCTTGGAGTCCCGAGCAAGGGCATCACAGTAGCCACCAATCCGTGTTGTATGCACCATTATTCCTTTTTATTGCTAAGTGGGACCAAATGCCCAAATTTGCTTACTTATGCTCTTATTGAATATTTGGATAGTTTTCACTTGTGGGCTATTGTGAACAAAGCTACCATGAACCATCATGTTTCTTTTTTTGGATATGTGCACTCAGTTTACATCATATACATATGCATGAGTGGGTATTGCTGGGCCATGGGGAGGTCTGTGTAACTTTATTAGAAATAGTTTTCCATAAAGATTATGTCATTTTACCTTGTCTCCAGCAACATATGAGAATTCTAGTGGCTGCACATCTTCATCTGCCACTTTAGGCCATTCTCATGGGTAGGTAGTGTACCTCATTGTGATTTTAATTTACATTTCCCTGATGAATGGTGATATCAATCATATTTATTCAGAATATTTTGTAAAGTTTCCATTTAAGGGCTGGGAGTGTGGCTCAGTGGAAAAGCAATTTTTTCCATTTTTTTATTGGTGCACATTATAGTTGTATATAATGCTGGGATTTGTTGTTTCACGTTCATACATGCACACAATATTACAAAATAATTTGCCCACTATCACTCCCCAGTGCTTCCCCTTTCCATTGGAAAAGCTCTTGTGGAGCCTGTATGAGGCCTTGAGTTTGAATCCCAGCACTGCAAACAAAGCAAAATAAAACATTTCCCTTTTCAATTCCTTGCTCTCCTTTTCTCTTTTCAATTTGATACCCTCTTCTTATTTTTTTATTACATATGTGTTATATACATTTATTTTGTTTAGGTTATGTTTAGTGTTTTGTTGTTGTTAGTGATTTTATTTTGATCCATTGTGGTCAAAGTAAGTACTCTTTATAATTTTAGTCCTTTGAGATTTATCAAGATTTGCTTTATGTGGATATTTTGGTGACTATTCCATATGATTTGACAAAAATTATATTCTGGAGATGTTAAATATTGTTTTCTATAAATATCAATTAGATAAAATAGTTGTATTGATAGTTGTATTGACAGTACTCAAATCTTCTATATACTTCTTGATATTTTTGGTTAGTTGTTTTATCCATTATTGGGAAGGTTATGTTAAAATCTTCAGTTGTGGTAGTAGATCTGTATATTTCTTCCTGCTAGTTTTTGCTTCATGTAGTTTGAAACTCTGTTATTAGGTTCATATGCATTTATGATTCTTAAGTCTTCCTGGTCATTATAATGTACCCTCTTTACTTGTAGTAATACTCCTTATCTTGAAGCTTATTTGTCTGATATAGACAAGTATAGCTATATTAACCTTCTTCTGATTAGCGTTTATATATCTTCTTTCATATGTTTACTTTCAAACTGTATCCTTATACTTAAAAAGTTTCTCTCTTGCAAACAGTAATTTGAGCTTCTTTATCCAAATGATCAATCAATCTCTCTCTTTTTAGGAATTTAAGGATCTGGTGTATTTACAATTAGTATAGTTGAAGATAGGATTGGGTTTATGTTTGCCCTTTTACTATGTGTTCCATCTCTTTTTATGTATTTATTCTTCATTTATGGCCTTTTTAAAATTAATCAAGCATTTTTATTCTATTTTATTTGTTGACTTACACACTATACTTTATATCATTTTGAGTGTTTATTATAGAAATTATAGTATTCTTAACTTCCCACATTTAACAAATCATATGTGTTAGCTTTCCATTGCTGTGACAAAATACCTGAGATAATCATATTATAAGGAGGGAAGATTTATTTGGCTTACAGTTTCAGAGTTTTTGACCATGGTCATTTGGCTCTGTTGCTTTGGTGGAAGGGTGTGGCAGAGGAGGCTGCTATACTCATGAAGGCCAGAAAGCAAAGAGAGAAGAAGTGGAGAGGTCCCAACATCCCCATCAAGGACATGTCCCCAATGATCTTACTTCTTTCCACCAAGGTCCCACCTCCTAAAGGTTTCACCACTTCCCAATAGTGCCACAGGCTGGTGGTAAAGCCTTTAGCATATGGGCTTTTGAGGGACGTTTAAGATCCAAGCCATAACACTATGTAATTAGTACTGATTAATATTATACCATTTAACAAAACATGTAAGTATGTATGTACATATGTATTTATTTATATTTTTTACTTTTTTTAGTGCTGGGGAGTAAACCCAGGGCCTTATGCATGCTAGGCAAGCACTCTGTCACTGTGCTGCACCTCAGGTCAATGTAAAAATTGTACAAAGTATGATTCCTTTTGCTTATTCTCCTACTATTTGTGCTGTTTTTCATCTAGATATTAACTCTACACTTCAAAGTTATTATTATTTTTTGCTTTAAATAACATTGCATATATGCACACACATTGCAAACATTTGCCCTTTTCATGTATTCTTCATTCCTTGAAGATACATACCTGAAAATCCCAGTAGCTCGAGAAGCTGAGACAGGAGGTTCGTGAGTTCAAAGCCAGCCTTAGCAATGGTGAGGCGCTAAGCAACTCAGACTCTCTCTCTTTATAAAATACAAAAAGGGCTGGGGATGTGGCTTAGTGGTTGAGTGCCCCTGAGTTCAATCCCTGGTACCCTAAATAAATAAATAAATAAATAGGGCTGGGGATGTGGCTCAGGGGTTGGTCGCCCCCTGGGTTAAATACTCAGTGCCTCCACCAAAAAAAAAAAAAAAAAAAAAAAAAATGCATACACTCACACAAAAAATCCAGGCCTCCATGTCTTCTTCAGTCCAGAGAGCTTCCTTTTAGTTCAGTCTGCTGGCAATGAATACCTTTTTTTTTTTTTTTAAGGTGTCTTTATTTTGTTTTCATTTTCGATTATGTTTTCATAGTATATAGAATTACAGACTGACAGTTTTTCTTTCATCATCTAAACAGTGTTTTTCATTACTTGCTGAATTCCATTGAGAAGTTAACTATAAATCAGTAAATCTTATGGTTCTTTCTCTAAATTTAATGTCTCTCTTTTTCTCCGCCTGATATTAAGATTTTCTCATCATCTTTGGTTTTTAGTGGTTTGGCGTTAATGTGCTTAGATACAGTATTCTTTGGATAGCTTCTTTGATTTTGGGTTGATATACTTTATAAAATTTTGAAAATTCTGGGTCATCATCCTTCAATTTTTTTGTGTGTATGTGATATTGGGGATCAAATCCTGAGTACATGCTAGGCAAGCATTCTGACACTGACCTACATCCCCCAACCTTTTCAAGGTCATGCTGTGCTACTGAAGACCTCAAACTTGTAATCCTTCCTTCTGTCTTAGCCTCTTTAGTACCTGGAATTAGAGGTGTGTTCCTTGCTTAAATGCTTCTTTTGCCCCAGTTCTTTATTCCCTTCTTCTTGGACTCTCATTTATATTTAACTGATTTTTCCCCCTCTATAGCACTCTGATGCTGCGTTTGTTTTTCAATTCTTTTTTTCCTTTACATGCTTCAGTTTTTTTAATTGCCCTAATTTTGAGTTCACTGATCCTTTCATTTACTTTGTCCAGTTCATTACAAAGTTGCTTCTTCATTTACACACACACACACACATTTCAGAAATGTGTGTGTATACTTGAGATACATTTCATATATACACCCACACATATATATGCATACATACACTTAGGATATCTACCTATCTATATATATATTTAAGATATCTATTTATCTGGCCTGAAATTTTCTTCTTTAAAGTTTCTGTTTCTCTTATGAAATTTTCTTTTTATCTATTACATGTATGCTTTCCACTAACTTTTTAAAGACATTTGTAATTGCTATTTCAGAGTTCCTGTCTTTTAATTTCATTATTTGGGTCACCTGTAGGTCTGCTTCTCTTGGCTATTCGTCTCTTGATTATAGGTGCCATTTTTCATTGCATTAATTGGAATTTTAGCACAAGCTAGATGTGTTATGTAAAAGAAGTCAAAACCTGAAGTAAACAATATTTACCCTCAGAAAGATCATGTTCTTTCTTCTTCTAGCAGCAAAAATAACTGTTTCATTGATTCTAAATGTGTTGAGGATGGAATCAGACCTCTCCCTTGTAATCTGAATATAAAATGACAAAAGACCTTTCTCTCTCAGTCCTTTCCTGCTTCCAGATTCTTATTCTATGGGAGGTGTCTTGCTCTGCTTTCCAGTTCAGGTCAGCATGCTACTGAATATTCATTAAAAGTCCTGTGAGGGAGAATTATCACTGGTGAGCATTGTCTTTACTTTGAGGGCTCAATCACAATCCAGTCTGTCATTCCACCTTTTATTGTCATTACAAGTGAATCTTAATTCTTTTTAATTCAGTAAAATATCTCTATTTATTGCAGGTTTTCTTCTCAGCCTGCCCATATACTGAAGAATGAAAATAGCCACTGGTCTCTGTTCACTTTTAAAAGGCTTGTCTCCCTCTCTAGGATCTAGTTCATTTAGATTTCTCTGCATCCTCAGTTCTCTGGTGGGCTTACATAATATTATTTTACAGTTTATCTGAAATTTTGTCATTGTTATTGTTGGAGTGACATGTTTCATATCCTTGTTCACCCTAACTAGAAGCCCAGATTTTGTTCTTTTAGTGTAAAGTCAGGTTCATTTTCAAGGTGACCAAAAATTCAAATATTTAGAAAACGTTATGCCAAGCAAAAGAAATGTTTCAGTGGGCTAAGTTGCTTTTAGCCTGTGGCCAAAAGTTTGTAGCCCCCTGATCTTAAATAATTCACCATTATTCATGGGGAAACTGTGAATTATTGTAATATCTTTCTGTCCTGAAAAACAGTATGAGGTTTTATTAAGATCTGCTTGTACTTAGGGAGTGTTGTGTTTATTTCTTCACATCTCTTTTAAGTGTTAGGGTGGGGGAAATCTACTTGATAAGGTCTGTTGATACTCAAAGTCAACAGTTCTCCAACTACTCAAGTCCTTGGATCCCGACAAGGCCTACCTTGAGTGCAAATGGGATGGGATCTCCTGATAGGGATAAGTGCAAGAACTCAGGTTGCCAGAGTTGTGTGTGTGTATATGTATTTGGGAAAACTAATTAGCCAGGTGTCTAAATCACCACATTCAATATGGTATATAATGCCAACACTCTGGGCATCATGACAGACTGTCCTTTCTCCAAATCTAATGAGTGCCTGAAGCATGGATCAGGATGACTCCCAGATGACCCAAAGAGTAGTGAATAGCCCCAAGGGCAGGGGCTGATTGGAAATGAGCTATTCCCAGTGCAATACACCTCATCCCAGCAGATCTTACTTTGCTATTAATAAAATCACATTTTCCCATCCATTTCATTGTTAACAGTTAATCTTATTCTCCTCAAATATAACTTTTAATGAGGCCAATGATCAAACTTTGACAGAGCCTATCATTCTCTAGGATTTGAAGTTCTGTCAAAAGTTTTTCCCTGGGGCTGCTAGCAGATCAGTAAAAAACCCCAGCAACCTATTCTTTTGAGTATGGAAAGCAATATGGCGAGTGAGAGGTGAAGAGTGTCCCAGCTCACTGTGATGCTTGTATTTGTTACATATTTCCTCCCTGGGGCTCCATGGTGCTGACTGTAGTTTGTCAATGATTTATACCTGGAATATCCCTGTGTCTTTGTTTTGCAGCATTTTCTTTCTTTCTATTTCTAGTCTTTTTCTTCTACCCTCAGGCTTCTGCTCATCTTCACCATGACTGTTTCATTACGCATTAGAGTTGATTTGATTGCTTCTCTAAAGTTGGATAAGTGATTCCTCTGTGGTTTCTCAGAGTTCTAACATTTGGTTAGCCATTTTTATCTTTCTTGAAAATCTGAAACCCCCAATTAATTAAATAAATGTATATAAATACATATCCATTTCTGATTAAGTAGATAAATGCTGAAAACAATGCAATTCTCATGAATATCTTTATGCACTGTGTTGAAAAGAAGAGGTGACATGCTTAATGAGGCACTTTGCGGAAATTCAAAGGTTAATTTAGAAGATTAAATAAATACTTGGAAATGCACACAGTTCTTATAAACACTTTTATATACAGTTCAAAATAGGTGACATATTTAATAGCATTGCTATAAAAATTCTAAATTTAATTTGGAAATATTAAATAAACAAATGCTTTAAAGCATATCAATTCTTTCAAAGGCAGTGACCAAGTGGTCAGACATGTTTTTCAGTGACTGGAGTCATTATTTTGAAATCACAGATGCAGCAGAAACTTGGGGAAACAAACCTTTGGATTTTATATGTCAATAAATGAGGTTCACAACTCAGCTCAGCCCTGGTTCTAAACTCAGTAGAGGTATGAAGAGTGCTAGGAGTTGAGGGCTCTGGTAGAGGATCAGTCTGGTCAGCTGGCATCACAGTGCTCAGCTCAGCAACCACATGGCATGGAAGAAGGACCATCTCTGAGTCCATAGGAAAATGGACCCTGCTGGCCGGTTTACTGGGTGGGAAGATTGAGAGCCTTCTCCCAAGTGATGCCAGGCCTGAGAACTCTTTCTAGTTTTAGATCTCTGTTCTCTATTACCCTCTCTCTCTCCTCTTTTAAACAATTCTGGGGACCAGCCCCATCCAGAGAATCTTTTTTTTTTTTATTAAGTAAAGGGAAAGCATGAGCCATTTCCCTTTGACATACCCCATCCCACCCTGTCCAAGGTAACCCCCCACCAAAGAAGGGTAGAGCTGGAAGGCTAGCTCTGCTGCAGAAAGAAGAGGTGATTTGTCCACCTTCACTTGGTGCACTAGCTTCAGGGTCAGATTTCTTCATTTCTAGTCCATTCCTCTTTCTACCACTGTGGGACTATTTTTTTTCTTTTATTTCTTTTCCCATTCTGTATGTTTGCACTGCAATATCTCAGATGCATTTAGACCACCAGTATGGTCTACCTTGGCATGGAAGCTCTGTAGAACAGGGATGGTGTTGGTTTATCTGGATCATAAAACTGCCTCTGATCTTGTGTTCTTCTCACAAAAGAGTCTAGCAGGAGGTTCTGATGATAAGGCTGGAGGTGGAAGATTGTTTTGGGTTATAGGCTCAGGTGGAGTGAACCTCAGTCAGTCAGGGGGAGACACAGGATGGGTCTGTATGAAGTTGGGCAGATTGCTCTCATTGGGGCCCTGTTGGGTTTCTGAGCTGCCATAGGTCACTCTCCTTTGGACTCATTATTACTCTCTGGGAAATAGGAGTTGCTCTTATTTCCTTGTGGGAGGGCAAGCTTTCCCAATGGACTGTGGTTTTAGAGAGCTGGGACCAACCTGCAGTGGATATGCCAGTGAGTTTGTGTTTCTGCCCACATACTCTACTTATTTATCTGATAGGACTCCCAAGTTTCTGGAAGGGGCAGTGCTTTGTCTCATGTTGATTAGATCAGGCTGGCACAGATGACCTTATTTGATCAGTTCCTTTATCAAGTAACTTCTTCCAATTGATTTCAATTGATTCTTAAAACTCCAAGAGAATGAGTTGGTAAGCTGTGAGACTGAGAGGGGGAGGCCCTGTGGAGTCAGAACTGAGTCAGCCTGGCCTAGGGAGGCCTAAGGAAGTTATGGATGAGACCAACATGGAGCCATTCTACAGAAAGACCTGGAGACATGATGATGCTACCCAGAAATAGGAGAGAAAAGCTGGGAATGACTTTTCAGCTTCTGTGAAAATTACTTTCAGTTCCTTTTCAGTATTTCCTTGAGTTTCTCCAATAGCCCTTCAGTTAAACCCTGAAGGGGTTGTGCTAGTTTTGGGGGACGGGGTTCTGTTTCTTGCAACTAAGTGATTCCTGATGAAGATGTCTCTTACATACGCTACATCCCTAGCTTCTCGAGGTGACTCCTGCATGTTTGCTGAATGCATACATATGCCAACCAGGGCTGTACTACTGCGATAGAGAGGCAGTCAGTAGCCCACAAGGCCCTTGGCCCAAGACCAGAACTGTAGACACAAATGCTTTGTAACTTGATGGGGGCATTGGGAACAGGGAGCCACTGGGTGTTTCAGGGATGTTCATAATAGAGGCTTAGTTTCAGGGACATAAGACAAGTAGCTCTAGTGTCTTCTTCAAAACCATGTGTGACAGTGGAATGTTATCCATCCATAAAAAAGAATAACTTTATGACTTTTGCCAGTGAATGGATGGATTTGGAGACTATTGTGCTAAGTGAAATAAGCCAAGCCCCCAAACCAAAGGCTGAATGTTCTCTGTTGTACAGATACTTACCCACAATAAGGAGGGGAGGGAAGAATAGAAGTTCAGTGGATTAGACAAAGGAGAATGAAGGCAAGGGAGTGGGGATGTGAATAGGAAAGACAATAGAATGAATGGACATGACTTTACTATGTTCATGTATAAATATACTGTGAGCGAAACTCCACATCATGTACAACACAAGAATGGGATCCTAATTAGAGTACATTATATTCCATGTATGTATAATATTCAAAATACACTCTGTTATATATATCTAAATAGAACAAAGAATAATCTCCATTTGCACATGAACATAATTAATGCCACTGAATTTGTATATTTAAAATAATTTAAATCACAAATTTTATGTTATGTTTATTTTATCACAATAAAAATTAATTGCATTCTACTGTCATGTATAACAAAACAAATAAAAATATATTGGGTGAAAGTAAAGCTAAAAAAAAATAACAGCTAAAGAAACAAACAAAAACCATGTGGGACATGAGTGTTACTTGTCCCCCTTGTTCTCTCCTCTTGTTTGCCTGACTTGAAATTCTCACGACGTTCCCTGGCCCCCCAAGGCACCCTTAATTAGTCCTACCTTGATTCTTTGAGTCTCAATCTCATTCTCTTTCCTCTTTCTTTTCTTTTGTTTCAAAAAGCATACCTAGAAGTTAAAGATCCTGTAGTACAAGGTGTCCAATACTATGTGATTCATCCCTGTGTCCTCTGGGCCTGCCTGGCTCCTGGAATCCAGCCCACCCTCAGGCCTGGGACTTTTGTCTCCATTCTCTTCTGTGCCTGACACATGGTAGGTGCTTATGAGACATTTGTGAAATCGAATTTGGGGGAACATACTTGATATAATAGTGTTGAGAGCCACAGCTGAGTCGAGTGGGGATGGCGCCTGGCATTGCTAGAAGGAGTGGTTGAGAGGTGATGCCAGCCATTAACATGATGATAATTAAGTTAAGCTGTGTATAATTGCTGTGACTGGATGATGCTGGATTGAAACAGACTGTGTATTGAGTTGTATATAGACCCCTGCTGTCTGGCAATAGGGTGGCTCCTGCTGCCTCGGGTGCCCGATACTTTTGAGTTCCCATGAGTTCTCCCGGGGTTCCAGTTGAGTTCCAGTGGAGCCGCGAGTGGAGTGCCAGTGAGAGTTCGGGCAATAAAGTAGTTTCTGTTTGAACCTACAAGTGCCTCATGGCGGCTCCGTTATTTTGTGCCCAGCCATACTGCGGCATAATAGGATGTTCTTTTAGGAAGGCTTTCACAATCTAAGGGGAGTTATAGAGCCCCAAGGTCCTGAGGCAAAATAGAGAAGAGGGGGAACAGAAGTGTGAGGGACAGTTAGAGGTATTAGAGGAGGTGGAAGTAACCAACTGAATGTTTTGGCAACTGAATTACTGAGGATAGTCTAATTGCCATAGCAGAGAAACTTGAGATTGCAATGTCTTAGCAGAATAGAAGTTTATTTTTTGCTCAGATAAGTGTGTGATATGGGTGTTTGACAGGTGGTCTGCCATGTGGTAATTCAGGCACCCAGACTTCTTCCATTTTGTAGCTTCACCACCTCAAAATATTCTGCTAGATGCTCTACATCAAGGAGAGGGAGAGGGGGAAGTGCAGAGAAGGGGAGCCCTTTAGCTCTGCATAGGAGGTTTTTTCCCTGGGCTAGTCCTGTAAGTGGCATTTTTTTCAATTCTGTTTACATTCCCTTGCCTAGAAGTTCAGCCTAATGACTATTTTAAAATAGAGGTTTTATTATTTAGATATGGAGATTCCAGAAGATAATGGCCATTGAAAAGATAGTTTACCACTGACAGTTAGGAGGATGGGGTATGCCATGTTACGTGGAGCCTCAGGTGCAAGCACTTGGATGAGTCAGGAGGCAGAGGGAGCCCGGGGAGACTTAGGGAAATTATAGTGGTTGATTCAGGAAGGAATGGGTGGAGCAGAGTAAGCAGGTTTAGGATTGATTGATAGTATAAATGATCTCAGGGTGTCAGGAGTGTAGGGGCTGCCTTTAGTCTGATGAATGGCCCTGGGTGGTTGAGGGGTGGGGTGGAATAGTTTACCACAATATCAGACCATTAAGCAGGTGTTGAGGGTGTTGGCTTTGAATTGGTTGGTTTGAATATGAAAAGGAGCACTTGGGAGAGTCTTTTTTTGTTTATTTTTTATTTTTTGGTACTGGGGATTGAACCCAGGGGTACTATATGCCCAACCCTTTTTATTTTTATTTTGAGTGGGGAATTCATTAAGTTGTTTAGGACCTTGCTAAGTTGCTTAGGCTGGCCTTAGTCTCCTGAGTTGCTGGGATTACAGATGTGCGCCACTGTACAATCCTCCTGCCTCAGTCTCCTGAGTTGCTGGGATTACAGGTGTGTGCCACTGTACCCAGCTTGGGAGAGTCATTTATTATCTCTAGAAATCTGCTGACCCAGGAAGGAGTAGTTTTCCCAAGGTCAGGAAGGGCTGAGATGTCAAAATATGAGGTTAAGACGACAAACTTAATTCAATGACCACGTGTAACTGTCAGAAAACAGGGAAATGTAACCTAGATGTGTGCCCAGGAAAATGTGGCACTCTGATCTGGGAAGCTCATTTAGTGTCTACAGCAGCAATTTACAGGAAAGAGCTTAATATTTGGAATTAGAAGCAGCAACTGAACTCCTGGTCCAAAACAGGTAGCTGTGTGAGCTTGGACAAGTCACACTTTCTCAGAACGTCATCTTCTTTAGCTTAAAAAAAGGGGGGAAATTATCAGAGCCTCATCTTCTGGCTGTTAGAAGAACCAAATAAGATGCTGTGTAAGACACATTTGGCAAATGTCAGAGTGTTGTTCAAACGTTAGCTGTGTTTTTTGCCATCTTTCCAAGTTTGCAGCCTGCAGTGCCTCTTCCCCTCCTCTTGGAGTCAGAGCTCTGCTGTCATTTAAACACAGGTCCCGCCTCCAGCCTGCTTGGAGTGGGACCCAAGCAGCAGCTGGGATGACTTGGTTTCCCAAAGTCACATGCAGAGGCTCAGAGGGTCTTTACAAGGATGGCACTGGATTAACAGATGTGGCCGAGAGATTTCATGTCATATCCAGCTGGGAACACATGCGGCTCAACAGGAAAAATGCTGATTAGTGACTCTGCCAATGCTTTGAAAAGAAAAATGATTTTTTTCTCTTATTTTAAATTGGTGCATGCTCAGTAGAGAAATAGGGTTGAATATAGAAAAATACAAGGGAGGGGGGAGTAAAGGCACTCCTAGTACCACCATACAACCACTGTAACATTTTGTTTCTGCTTTTTCCCCTTTTGGTATTCTCTCACTGTGAAATGTCTTTTAATTCATTTATTCTTAATCAAAATTCATTTTGATACATAGTACATATAAAATTCAAACCTTACAGAGGATTATGCAGTGAAAAAGAAGTCTCCCTCCCCCAGATCCCTTCCTGGAAGGCAGCCTTGGTTACCAGTCCCTTGTGTTTCCTTCCAAAGTTAATCAATGCACATATAAGTATATGCATGCACATTCTTTTATTTTTAAACACACTCTAGCATGGTATACACCCTCTTTAATAACTTGCTTTCCTACAACAATATATCTTAAAAATGTTCCACATCAGCTCATGGGGGTGGCCGCCTACATTTTAAAGGCTGTATAATATTCAATTACGTAGATTATATCACAATTTATTTAACCAGCCTGTTAGGGAAGGAGGTTTAGTTTGTTTCCAGTCTTTTCAATTTTTAAGTATGCCACTATGAATATTCTTATACATATGCCATTTCACACATGTGCAAGCATATCCATAGGGTAATTTTCTGGAATTGCAATTACTGGATTAAAGACTCTACACATTTTAAATATTATGGTTTATTGCCTCCATAAAGGTCGCATGCATTGAGAGTGCATATGAATGAGCATGTCAGTTTCTTCATACTCTTGCCAACAATCTGTTATTAAGCTTTGTCAACTTGGCCAACATTTAGGTAAAAATGATATGTCATTTTAGTTTGCAAATCTTCTTATGTTTTTAAAAAAATCCATTTTATTTCAGTTACTGTTAACTATTTTTCTTTCCTACAATTTCCTATTGGATTATTGATCTTATTGATTTGTAGAAGCTTTTTATATATTATGGAAATTAGCCTTTTGTCATGACTTGTGTTGTGCTTTCCTCAATTTTTTAATTTTCTTATGAATATTATTTTTTCATAAAGAAAAATTTTGTTTTGGTGAAGTTAGTGTAATCAATCGTTTCTGTCATAGTTTTTTGAGTTTGTATCATATTTTTAAAAAGGTCTTTTTTCTTTCTAAGAATGTAAAATGTCTTCTGGTACTTTTATGATTTTATTTTACACATTTAGGAACATTTCTTCCATTAGGGGTTAATTATGATGTAAATAATAAGGTTGAGATCAAACTTTTATTTATTTATTTATTATTTTTTAAATATTTATTTTTTAGTTGTAGTAAGACACAATATCTTTATTTTATTTATTTATTTTTATGTGGTGATTAGGATCAAACCCAGGGCTTCACATGTGCTAGGCGAGTGCTCTACCGCTGAGCCACAATCCCAGCCCCCAAATTTTCATTTTTGAGATTGGACTTTTTTTTTAAATTGGCTAGAGATCTTGATACCAACATCATGAATCTTGTATCATTGAGTCTACTTATCTGAAATGTCACATTATCCTGTGCTTTATTTTCATTTGTATTTAGGCAAATTTCTGGAATCCCAAATCTGTTTTGTTGATGGGTTCTCTAAAGAAAAAGGACAGACTGGGGAGGAATAATCAGGGAAATTCTATGGAGGTGACATTTTAACTGAGGCCTAAAGGATTAGTAGGAATTGACTGGTAAAGTGTGGGAGGGTAGCAGGGCCTTTCAGGAGGAGAAAACAGCATGTGTGGGGGCTTTGAGGAGAGAAAGGCCTTTGGAGTTAGTCTGTAAGGGCTGCTATAACAAAATACTGCAGACAGGATGGCTTAACCGACAGAAGTTTATATTCACACAGTTCTGGAGGCTGGAAGGTCAAGATCAAGCTGGCAGCAAGGGTGGTTTTTATTGCTTTTTTGCTGCGTCCTCACATGGCTCTTTTTCTGTGCACATATGCTCCTGATGTCTCTTCTTATATGGACACCAGTGCTATTAGATTAGGGCACCTCATTTGATCTTTTTTTTTTTTTTTTTTTGGTGCTGGAGATTGAATCTAGTGATGGTTAACCACTGAACCATATCCCAACTCTTTTTGTTTCTTTATTTTGAGACAGGGCCTTGCTAAGTTGCTTAGGTCTCACTAAGTTGCTGAGGCTAACCTCGAACTTGTGATCCTCCTCCCTTTCATTTAATCTTAATCCCTTTCTAAAGACCTTTTCTTCATATACTGTTACATTGAGGATTTGAACTTCAATCTGGAATTTTACGGGCTGGGGGATATATATAACTCAGTCTATAATAGACTCCGAGCATTAGAGGAACCAGCAGAGAGAAGCTGGGTATTGATTGCTGCCTGCAAGTTAGGGAGCAAATAGTATAAGAAGAGGCTGGAGAGGTGAGGAGGGCCTGATTAGGACTCAGGAACTGAATGAAGATTTTGTACTTCATCCTAAGCATTGAGAGCCTTTGAAAGATCTTAGGAAGGGGAGTGACTTAGGTCAGGTTTGCACACACATTTTTAAGTCTCTTTTTCTCTTCTTTCTCCTTCTCCTTCTTCTGCTTTTGGTACTGGGGATTGAACCCAGGGGTTCTCTACCACTGAGCTACATCCCCATCCCTTTTTATTTTATTTTATTTTTTAAAGTTTAAGACAGGGTTTCACTGAGTTACTGAGGCTGACCTTCAACTTGTGATCCTCCTGCCTTAGCCTCCCAGGTTGCTGCGATTACAGGCATGAGCCACTGTGCCTGGCTTAAGGCTCTCTTAAAATGTGTAAGGTGCTTGTTGAGAGAGTGGAGACACTGTAAGCTTCCTTCTGCAAGTCCTCTGAGAGCCCATCTTTTCTTGGCTCTTGAGGTTCCAATACAGTCATCAGACTCCCTCTCCCAGTGCTTCCTTGTGCTGAAAGCAGTGAGACCTGCATATTAGCCACTAATTAGCTTTTAATTAGAAAAAGCATGACTTTGCGTTCATGAAGGGACAAATACCTTTAAAAATTGAATCACATTAATTGAATAAATCTTTTACCAGATAGCTCTGAAAATTCTAGTCCTTTCATTATGAGCCCCATCGAGCAAAACTATTTGAAAGTGCTTAGTTAATATAGCAGTCACTGGAGCATCATTTGGAATATAGTTGTTTTATCTTGAAGGGTAGCTGGACTCTCAGGTGGCATAATGCTCCTTGTGATGCTCAAAGATTTCCTTGAAGGTTTTCTTAAGCAGTTGCTACTCAAAGTGTGGCTCAAGACCTGTAGCTTCAGCAGCAAGTGGGAGCTTTCTGGAAATGCAGAATCCCGGGCTGTACCCCAGACTTCTTGAATCAGGATCTCTAGAGGCAGAACCACGAAATCAGCTTCTAAAAACTCTCCAGATAATTCCTAGGCACGCTGAAGAGATCAGTATGCAACCAAGACTGTGTTTCCTTGGCCTGTTGCATAGAGGTCCCAGGTCAAACTATGCTCCCACAGGACTACCAATCATATATTTACAAATAGTCATGGAGCAACTACAGAATGCCAGGCATCCCCTGGAGATTGAAAATACATGATAATCTCTGTCCTTCAAGAATTTAGTCTAAGGCTTTTTTTTTTTTTTTTTTTTTTAAGATATCATGAATGGAATCATTTAAGAGGAAAATCCAAGATTCTGTGGAAGCCCAGAAATCTCTCTAAAGTGGGCCTCTGGTTTTGTCACCCAGCATCAGTCCTTCCTTCTTGGGATAGGTTCTTATGTTTTGTAGTAAACACTCACAATCTTTACATTTAAGAAAAAGATGAGCCCACCCAAGTCTCCAACAGTGGTTGAGGCTCACAACCCAGGGCACAGAGGCTACATTGGACACAAGCCCTGCCCAGTGCCCAAGAGAGGAAGCAAGTCTTTGGCAGATACCTGATTGAGAGGCTTCTGCCTACTGGATGTGAAGTTGATGGGTATGAGGTCTAAATCTGTTGCTGTCGCTTGGCTACTTTGAGAGGAGAACTTATCAGAGACTAGACAGCCTGTGGAGGAGAACAGAGTTGAACTATAGTTTGGCTATAATCTTGGGGACACTGTTTAAGCCCTTGCAAAAGCAGGGCCTGAAGCTATTCTCACACATGTGAGATAATAGATTCCCTTTTACTTAAGTCAGTTTGGGCTGGGTTTCCTATCACCTACCAAAAGAGTACTGATTTTCAATATCAGAACAAATTGATAAAACCCTATTTGAGTATTTATTTCATGCGATGCTAGAATATGGATGTTATTCCACTTTTTTATTATTTTTATTCTAATTAGCTATATATGACAGCAGAATGCATTTCGATTCATTGTACACAAATGGAACACAACTTTTCATTTCTCTGGTTGTACACGATGTAGAGTTGCACCAAATGTTCAGTCATACATGTACCTAGAGTAATGATGTTCATCTCATTCCACTGTCTTTCCTGCCCCCATACCCCCTCTCCTGTTCTTCAACTTCTGATGAAGTTACATCTGCATAAACCCATTGTGAAATGAAAAACTAAGTCTACAATGCATTGAATAAACTTAACCTACAAACACCTTGGCTTAGTCACATGGGTATACTGTAAAGAGATGGTTGTTTTTCCTTGATTGTTTTCCCTGTGATAAGGGTCTGCCTGAGAGCTGTGGCCACCACTGCCCAGCACTGTGAGAGAGTATCACACTGCATGTTGACCAAAATTTGAAGTACAGTTGTTACTAAATGTATATTACTTTCACACCATTGTAAAGTTGGAAAACTGTATGTGGAGCCATTGTTGAAGACCATCTGTACTAGCAGTAATACTGTTTTTTTTTTTTAAATTAAGTATTTAAAATTTATTTTTAAATCATTAGTGAAACTAACACCTTAATACCTTTCAAATATAAAATATGTATAAACATGTTACAAAACACCTACTATAAGTGTTAATTAGAATGATAACATTAAACAAAACATTATTATTCTAGTATCATCTGACACACGGCATTAACTATCCCTAGACCTGTTGCTTTCTCTCCATATATCATGTATACATTGCATCTGTTGTCTCCTGCTTCTCTTGTTTTCCTACTTAGGAGTGGGTAAGGTTGCTCTCTGGTGCTAGGCCCAGGTATGGCTGGTTGGTACCTCTCTCTCTCTCTCTGCCCCCCTCTACCTCTCTCCCTCTCTCCCTCCATCCCCTTCTCTCCCTCTATCCCCTCTTTCCCCCCCTTTCACTTTCTCTCTCCTCCCAAATCCTGTCTACACCTTTGCACATAGTCCTTTTGTTAAACTCAGCTCCTCATTTCAGGTATCTAATTTGAGTGCTCCATCCATTTTCTGATACATGTATCAACCCCAACCCCAAACCACTAATTGGAATCTCAACATAAGAGTGCTAACTAGTGCATCCTTTGAACTAGCTTGAGGTGAGGTGATCAGGGATGACTTTTTTTTTGGGGAGAGGATGCACACACTAGTTTGGAGGGATGAGTCAGAGTTGAGCAGATAAGTGGTGATATAGCTCATCCCTGCACTGAGCCCTGGTCCCACTTTCTGATCTGGTGCTTGGAGGAACTGGAGAATAATAGGGAAGATATTTCAATAAGAGAGACAAAGTGAACCCTAGCGAGGCACCAGAGGGCTTAGAACTGCAGGGGTTTCAGCAAGACAGTAGGCCAGAGAGAAGAGTAGGGACAAATAGAAGGCAGGTGAGGGAGGCAGGATCTAGGACCCCACTATATCCAAACTTATGGTGCATTCTCATGAATTTTTTTTGTGTGTGGAGATGAGTAAAAGACCCAGGACCTGGAACCCATTAGATAAATGCTTTGCCACTGGGCTACACCCCCATCAGATGGTATATTCTCTAACAACTGGCCAGATGGAGGTCAGTAGCAGTCATCTATGGTGTATAGACCACAACTTTGGCTTGGATGTTTGAATTGGTGGTTGTCCTGGGTAGGAATGTACAGGTAGTGTTTGGTCCCAGGATTTCCCCCAAAGCACAAGAAAACCCTGAGGGCCCTTATACAAGAAGACTCTTCTTCCCAGGAGGGGAAGATAGGATACTCTGTACCAAAGGGTTTAGCTGAGAAGACATTTCCTGATGGAGTGGCTATTTCCACTGAATACACATGTGGGGAACAAACAGCTGAGGCTGGATGATATGAAGGAACCTACCTGTGAAACTCATCAGCTGGAAAAAAACAATTCTGAATGACTGTGGTTAATTACTAGGCTTGAAGGGTGGCATCTAGCTGTATGATCAGGCACAATGACAAGCTTGGAGCTGAAGACTTCCTAGGAGGGCCAATGACTTTTTGTGATATGCTCCTGGTTGCCTAGCAAGATAACCTGAGAAATGGAGGGTCTCTGACACTTACAGGATACTCTCTTCCTTAAAATTCAAAGCTGAAAGATAGAAGGTCTATGACTACTCAGGTGTGCTCACCTGAGACCCAGGTAGACTTGGGTAAACCACAATTTACTTCTCCTAGAGATGGGGGAAGCAGTCACATGAAAATCTTATTTTAATATTGTTTTGGGAAATGGGGGCAGGAAAGGAGAGACAAAGAAAATTTCAATTTATTGAGTTCTTACTATATGATAGATTAAAGATAGGACCTCATAAAAACTTCAGTGAAACCTGGAAAGGTAGGCATTATTTATACCTTCTTTATTGGTGATAAAACAGAAGATTGAAGAGGTTAAGAAAATTGTCCAGGGTCCCATGACTAGCAAAGAGTGAAGTTGGACCTTGAAACCAGGTTCATCTGGCTCCAAAGGCCACACTTACCTATTTCACTGAAGGTGTAGCTGTACTGGAAATTGACATAAGAGGTACATTATGATGTAAGAGCTACGCGGTGTATGACGAATTTGAACCTGCTTACTGACTGGGTGATGTTGGGCAAGGTCTTGTAACTTTCTGTTCTTCAGGTCCTCTAGCTCTAGCTCATGGCAATCTTTGTGGGGACGTTCTTACTGGCCGGTAGTGGAAAAGCATGTATTTAGAGATTGTAGTGAAATAGTCTCTGAAAGGGTATAAGGAAGGCCACAAAGGAAGGCCAGGCATTTCCTTATCTTTTGTGTTTGTCACTTTGTACTCTGGATGGGAAAAGAATTTCTCCTGGGTCAAGTCCAGTATTGGTACTTCATTGTGAATGTCTTTAATCTGTCGATTCTGGCAAGGCTGAGAAGTGAGCTGTTTATGTCACTGGCATTTACTCATCTCTGCTTTCTTGGTCCAATTGGCTCTGGAAGCCTTGACCCTGTTTTTCAGGACCTTGGCTAGAGGTTTGCCTATGCTTCTGTGGTTTTGGGTCCTGTCTTGTGCCATTCAACTGGCACCACCTAAGACTGGTCTGGATCCATTTCACATTCCACATGCTAATTTGTTCCGAGTGTCCCAGCTCCTGATGTTTCCATTTCTGACTTTGTAAATTGAGGCTTTGTTCTTTCCCAGTCTACATTTTGGAGTATTCCTTTACCTACACTGTCTTTAGCTGCCCATTCTACACAGACACAGTTCCCAGGCCCCTCTACCTCAGGATGGCCTCCTTGTTACTCCTGCCAGGATTATTTTGGTTCAGTGGACAGGACATGGAGAGTTAAGGTTTCTTGTACTGTGACAGAGGCATGGCTTGAAATAATGACAGGACTGGCCATGTCTGAGCTCAGGTATAATTAATTGGTTTTGCCAATTGACTTTGGGAAAGTTGGCGTACACTTTGGATAACAGAGATGCCTCTGAGAAGAGTTCTAAAACATTGTATCTGAAAAGAACCCAAAGGATTTACTCTAGTGTGCCACTCTCACAAACACGATGACTGAACTTGAATGTATTTAGATGCCTTACCAGCGACACACATTCATTTTTGGTGGCATCAAGCCAGATTTCAGACTCTGAATTCCTATTTTGATGCTTTTTGCCCTGCTTTATGTAGATGAGCAAGTTTTTCTTTAAATTTAGGGCATTTTTCTCAAGAGGGACTCGTAGTCATTTCTTAACATATCAGTCCCAAGCAGAGGGACTGATGGAATGAAGCATCAAAGAGAAGAAAAAGGGCTGGGAGTGTAGCTGAGTGGGAGAGTTCTTTCTTAGCATGTGCAAGACCTTGGGTTTGATCTCTAGCTCCCCACCTAGCACTGAAGCGTGGAGGGCAGAAGAGAGACAGGCTAGGGAAGCACTCTGCACTGAGCTACACCTCAGTCCTGAGATTTATTTTAAAGATACGGAAAGCTGAGGCTTAGAGAGGACAAATGTCTTTTTCAAATGAGCACAAAGAAAGGATAGAAGAGGGCTTCAGACTGTGGCTTATTTGCTTCTAAAGGTCAGAGAATTCTAAAGTGTACTTATGTATGTATATAGATGGGGGCATGTTCATGTGTGTGAGCAACTAATTGTGTGTCTTTGTGTGTACTATGCTTTTTGCAGATACAAGGGGATGGAACTCAAAGAGGAGCAGGCGAATGGGGCCATGGTGGTTCATTTCTAGTCTGCTCTGTGGAGGAAATAGAGGATGCTAACACCTGGAAGTTCTAGGTTGGCTTGCTGCACATGCCTTCCCCATAGAACCAGTCCAGGCTGCTGTGACAGGAAGCCTCTGAGGGAGCTTGAGACTAGGTACAGTGGCCATCCATCCAGAGGGTTACAGGAGCAGCCTCTGTACCAAGAGGGGATGAATGTGATGACACAAAGGGGACATTCCTGATACTATCCTAAAGGTACCTGTGGTTATCAGAAAATCATGGGACTCTGGTTCCCCCCCGGCAGGTGGGTGGGTATCATTGTTGTTAGTGTGTGTGGGCTCAGGGCCTCACTAGCATGTGTGCAGTCCAGGGTTGACAAGAACTGTTTGACTTGGCCTCATATTCACAGAGGGCTTCAGATGTAGGCTCTTGATATTCTCCTCAAATGAGGTTACACATGCAGCCCGAGAGATGAGCTGACAAGATGAAGAGGAGAAGGCATTCATCATCTGGCTCTAAGCACGTCACATTGCCAAAGTACACTGCCTGCAGTGCCCTAGGATTAATAGTTCATAAGTCCTATAATTATTTGGTGGATAACACAATTGTGTGGCATTTAAAACACAATGGTAATTTGTTAAATATAAACATTTAGAACAGATACAAATTTTGGAGCTCAGTTATAGCAATTTCTCATTCTTGAACATGGAGGAAACTTCAAGAATGTAAGTGGTCTGGGTCTCTCATGACCACCGAATACCCCTGTGTACCCTGGGTGTGGATATTCAGGCTACTATCGTCGAGGATGCTTATTCCTGTGATTATGTGTAAAATTGTGAATTTTTGAGCTATTGGGATGTTTGTGTGTATGTGAGCATTTGGATCCGTGTGTTTGTGAGAGTATGTGTTTATGGGTCTTGGAGGATGATGAGGGTATGACCATCGCTAGCTTGTGGGAACTGAGGGTAAGCAGTGGGAGAGAGAGGCACTGTTAGAGCACTGTAAGCCTCAGATGTCAGGGGCATAACTTGATTTGGCCTGAATAACCCTCTCAAAATAGAAAAATCAAGGAACCAGCATGGAGGCAGCCTGTCTGGGCTCGGGTTGGTAATGAGGACTAACAAGGGTTGATGGAGCCTGGGAGCGATGGGCTGAGATGGCCCCGAGCTGCCTGGCACCCTGGGCCCTGCAGCCATCCAATCTGCCCAGCCTGGCCTAATGTTATAACCTACAGAGATTTTCATTGATAAAGGCTGGGAGAAAGGGAGAAAGCAGCCTTGCCAGCCACAGTGGAAGGAGAGTGGGCTCTGTAGAACCCTGGAAGGAAGCTTCCCACTGGCAAAACTGGGATTCCACCATAGAACTTTCTAGAGGGTACTCAGTCAAATGCACTAGAAAGGAAGTCTTACCTATCCTTTAGCAATATATTCATATGTATAAGTACGTACATGTAGAAAAAATATATATAACTCCTAATACAAGTTAATTTTAAGAAACTAGAAGATATAGATTGTATTAAAGAAAAAAGAAACAGCTTTACCCACAGATCACCATTGTACACATTTTCTTAGCAGAAGTTTCTCATCAGCCACACGCGTGGTCAGTATCTTAAATTCAGTCCATCAGGAGAATAACTACCCTGGACCATTCCTCAGGGACTTGTCACATTGGGGTGGTCTCTCAAGTCATACAATTGGGTTGTTTTCCTCTGGGGTTGGACTAGATCTCTGTATAGTTGGTTGAGACATAGAAATATGTAGCCAACTTGCATTTAGGGGACAGGTTGTATAAAAAAATATACATCTTGAAACATTAGCATCATAGTCAGCATTGGAGAACACTCACATTCTAGAAGGCAAATGGAAACTGAGAGGGAATGAAGTTCTAGAAGCTTCGTGTCCCCATCTGATTCATGTGCCCAAGGAGTAGAGTGCTGGGTCAGATCTCTTTCACAATTTAAGTTATTTTCTCTGTCTTTATGTTTCTCTGCCTTTCTTTCTGTGTCGCCGGCTCTTTCTCCATTTCCCCCCACAACACCTTATGAAGGGCTGGGGTTGTGGCTCAGTGGTAGAGCGCTCACCTAGCATGTTCAAGGCCCTGGGTTCGATCCTCAGCACCACATAAAAATAAATAAACAAAATGAAGTTTTGGGCTGGGGATGTGGCTCAAGCGGTAGCGTGCTCACATGGCATGCGTGCGGCCCGGGTTCAATCCTCAGCACCACACACAAAGATGATGTGTCCGCCAAAAACTAAAAAACAAAAAACAAAAAACAAAAAAAAAAAACACCTTATGAAGTGCATAGAGTTAACTCAGAGAAACTAAATGCATACATGATGTAACTCTACTGTATATATTTCCCAACTTTCCTTATGTGTATGGATATGTCTGTATGTTTGCAAAACTGGGATCATATTGTAGGTATTCTTTTAATTTATTATACCCTGGATATTCTTCTATATAATATTTTACTCCTGCCATTCCACTGAAAAAATAATACCATAATTTTTATAATTATACAATCAATTCATTATTGCAGAGGAGTGGCTTTCAAACTTTTTGTTATTCTAATAATCAGTAAATTTCCTTCTACAGGAACCTTTGCTTTCCTATGTAATTACTTTTCTAGAAAAAATTTTCTCAATGAGAAATTCTTTGTCAAACACATTTAGAGTTTAAGCCTTTGGTCACAGATCACCTACTGTTTTTACTCTTTTCTAGGGAAGGAGAAAAGCTCAGAACACCTTGATCAGAAGTCTGGAAAGATGTACATTCATCCTGTTTGTGAAGGGTATATGGCAGTGGGTCCAATCTAAACTCCACTTGTCTTATTTTCACCTGTCTTCTTCAGTTTCTCCATCATTTGCCCGTTGTTGTAGGATTCATTACCCTACCACCAGTAGGATGAACTAGGCTTGGGTCACCCCTGGTTAAAGCGAGGAAGATGATCCATTACATTTATGGAATGCTTTACAGATTTCAAAGCAGTTTTATGAGTTTTATGTAGTTGAATCTTCATAAGGCAGGGTTTATTAATTCTTCATTCAGCAAGGAAGGGGATGGAGACCCAGAAAAGTTAAAGAAGATTCTCAAGTTCATAGAGACATCAAGAAAAATGGAAGTTAGACCTGAATTTTAGCCCAGAAAACTGAAAATAACTGCTGGGCTAACAAAGCAAGAAGAATCAGGAATTCAGTTGTAAGCTGTGATAGTCACCATCCCACTTGAAGCCCAACGGAAGAGCCAGAACTTCCTGTGAAGTGGAAGTGTACTATTTCTGCCTGCCCCCAATCCAGTTGCTTTTTCCTTTGCTAACACCCTGATTTTGGTTTGAGAATTACTCTCGAGTTAGGGGTTGCTAACTTAGAGCAAATGCTGCATTTTGTAGAGCAACAGTCACTTCACTTATGGGTCTGCCTTGGTGCCATTACTTCAGACAGGCCATGCCTCTATTCTGTAAGGCTTTTGAGTAACAAAACACTTGGAAGGGGTCCAGTTTCTCCTTCAGACTTCAGCCTGCTCTCACTGTTCAGGGCATGCATACTACCTAGGCCTGGCATATTCTACCCTCTTGGATAGGGCAATTGATTGAGTGATGAACACATTACCCAAACTGGGTCAATGAGATTCAATACAGGAATGTTTTGGAGTGGAGAGTGGTTATTGGAAAGAGAAATTCTCTTCCCACTGGATTTGGACACTACAGGATCCACCATGAAGGACAGAACCTACTGTGAACAATCTCAATGCAGAGGAAAGTAAAGTCAGGAAGTGTAGATGGATAGAGAAAAATTCTGATGATATTATTTTATTATTTGGAGACTCTGCAGATGCTGGGAACTGCTGCTCAGTCTGTACAAAAGCTCCAACTAGACCTCTGCTGCACTAGAACTTCTGTTACAGCTCCTGCCAGACTGCATAGGACCCCATACTGACTTGATCTCACTATTTTTTATTATTTATCTCATTAGTCTCTATTCTGATCTCTAAATTGCATGCTAATGCATCTGTTCAAACAAAGCTAATTTTATGTCTATACCTTACTAAAAAGAGAAGATGGGAAATGTAGGTTTTGGATTCCGTCTTGGAAAGGCAGAATTTACAATATGCAAGTGTTAAAAAAATTAGAGATGTCATTATAATCTGTCCCTCTGCTGCCTAACACCAATGTGTATACTAATTTCATATTTTTATTACCAATAATTATAGTAACAGTAACCTGTGGCTTGTCTGATAGAATACAACTACCACTTGTGCAAACATGAAATGCACTCACCCAAAGGGAGGATCTAAAGTTTTATTGCTACATCTCAATCTGAATTCAGGTTTTCTGGGTGCTATTCATTTCTCCTCTCGTGCAGTCATAATATCATGCTGGTAGTTTGTAACCTTTGGACAGACTCTGAAAATTATAAAGTTAACAACCCACACAGACTAGACACATAGCAGAGAGAATTAAGGAAGAAAAAATAAAATTTATTAAATGTACATAAATATGTACATGATACAATAAGTGAAGAAGAAAATGTTAACACATTTTTGTGCTATAGAACTTATTTCTACAATGGGTCATGCCGTTGACATTGGTATTTATAATGTCCATCCATGTTCCCTTTATCCTCAGCAAGCAAGACAGCTAATCATGATGCTTTATCTGTTGGGGTGACCCAAACTTCATTCCTGGGGGATCTGAATACTCGGTGGCTCTGCTCATATGGGGTTAAAAGTTACTTTATATTAACTTTTATCACTGAACATGGCAATTTTAGAGATGTCCCAGAGAATTTCTTTGTTTACAGAAATAGTCTTTCCTGCCCACATGTATCATAGCAGTTTGCTTTGATAGTCTGGATCAGTCATGTTGTCCAAAAGGGCATGATAAATCTCAGATGTCCAGGGGTAAGTCTCAGGTTCCAATTCAGTGGACCCATTATTTTGTCCTTTTTTGAAAGTGTCCCCCCCACCATTGGTTCAAAGACTTGAAAGAGTAGAGCCCAAAGTCATAGAAAGCAAAACTTGAGCAAGTGATTCATTAGGTATCATTATGAGAGGAGATTGCTTTTTACCTTTTGTTTCTTGAGGTAAAATACTGATCATTAACTTAAAGCATATGCTAAATTTTGTAGGGAAATGCTTCAATCTCATCAGGTTTTTTTTCCACACTGGTGCCATAACTTCAGTAGGTCATTCCTCCCTTCTACAAAGCCACTTGCTTTTAGTTGATGGAATGCATGGGAAGACAGCAAATATTTTGCATAACAACCCATCACCACAATACTCTTTCTGTGCATGAATTCTATGGTTAAAGCAGTATTGTGAAATATTCCAATATTTTAAAAGAAGGCATTTAGTAAATTTCATTAATTTTGTGGGTTTCAGAAGTAAGGTGAACAGGAGACAGGCATGGTAGTGCATACCTGTAATCCGAGAGGCTTGGGAGGCTGAGGCAGGAGGATTGCAAGTTTAAAGCCAGTCTCAGCAACTTACTGAGGCCCTAAGCAACTTAGTGAGACTCTGTCTTTTTTTTATTAGTTGCTTACAATGATCTTGACATATCATACATTTGGTTCAAATAGGGTATGAATTCCCATTTTTCCACGCGTACAGATTGCAGGATCACATTGGTTATACAGCCATGTATATACATACAGCAATACTAGTGTCAGTTGTATTCTGCTGCCCTCCCTATCCCCCCCTCCCCTCCCCTCCCCTCCCAGAGACCCTATCATGAAATAAAAAAAAAATCAAAGAAAAGGGNCCTCCCCTCCCCTCCCAGAGACCCTATCATGAAATAAAAAAAAAATCAAAGAAAAGGGCTGCGGATGTGGTTCAGTGATCAAACACTTCTGGGTTCAATCCCTGGTACAAAAAAAAAAAAAAAAAAAAAGGAAGAAGAAGAAAGAAAGAAAGAAATTAGCAGGGAAGAGGTATTAGTTTTTTAGGGCTTCCATAACAAAACAACATACCCGGGGTGACTATGGAAATTTATTTTCTTACAGTTCTGGAGGCTAAAAGTCCAAGAGAAAGGTGCTGGCAGGTTTCATTTCTTCTGGCTTGGCTTATAGTTTGCCAGCTTCTCACTGTGTCCTTATCTGGCCTTTTCTTTGTGCCTGTGCATCCCTGTTTCTCTTTGTGTGTGTTCAAATTTCCTATTCACATAGGGACACCAGTCAGATTGGATTAGGGCCTATACTAACTGCCTCATTTTAACTTAATCACAACTTTATAGACTCTATGTCCGAATATGGTAAGTTCTGAGGTATTAGGATTTAGAGTTTTAATATACAATTTTTGGGGAGATACAATTCAGTCCATAATAAAAGACAAAACAATATCTAGAATAAGTGTTTATTAGTAAGAACAAATTACTGCATTCTTCCAATGCAATCAATCTGCCCAAAGTGGTAAGCCATTTCCCTCGCATTATGTATCTTGTCCAGGGAGTCCATCTTGACATTACCATTGGCACTGTGTGCTTAGCAGCGGTGGTCTCCCTGTCCATGTTGTTGATCCCATGCCTAATGTCTATCTTTGCTACAGTGGTTATGTTTTTCACAAGGTCTGTATTGATTAAACATAAGAGTAGCTGAAGAAAGAGGCCTGACATTTACAGAACAATCATTTGAATATTGTGAGCTTCCTTCTGAACAGGAATCAGAAATAATCTCACACTGTTCGTTTTAAGAGATCCGTCCTCATGCCTTTTCTTTAATACTCCTTGTTATCAATGCTCCAATCTTGTCACCTTCAAATCTGATCAAACCATTAGCTACTGCCTCTGAGTCCTAGAAGATCCATACCCTATGGCATCTCTCTTCCCAAACAAAGTGGAGCATGAAAGCCTTCCTGCTGGGAGACATTTTTCTTCATGTTCTGTAGGACATGTGTGTGGTTATAGTTCATTTGTGTCTGATGCCTACATGTTGTGCAGAGCCATAGAAAAATCAGACTTTAGTTTTTTATCAGCCAACTAGTTATAAAAAATGCCTCTTAAGGAAATAGGCATGAGTTGAAGAGGAATGGAAGTGTGGAGGGAATAGATAGCCAGAGGATTATAAATCATAGAGTTTTCTTTTATCTATTTGATCTGCTAATTTTATCCATTATACATCATTTCCATTTGATTGTGAAGTGCTCTGAGACATAACATAATGCTGGTTGATACTCTCCAATTAATGATGGGTAGCTTAATTGCAAAGTCAACAGTTTTCCTGACAGTTATGGGCATTCTGTTTCTTCTAGGGCCAATGGTAAGCCAGAAGCTATTTCTCAAGAGAACATTTGTTTGATGAAAGGACATGGTTTTGCTTCAGAGCCCTAGATGCCTTAACTGTGGTTCTTATCTTGGGACTGGCCACAGACTCTCCATGGCTCTCAGCCACATACCTACCAAGTCATGAAGGCCTGGTGATAGAGGTTTGCACCAACCCTAGCTCTCTTCAGAGCCTTCTTTTACTCTATGTACCACACAAAATTTGCAGCCTTATGGGTTATTTAGTAAATAGTCATGAGAGGATGATCAAATATGTCACTTCCATGTCTGAAGAGAAACATCCAGCAAGGTGCAATAATATGTCTTTCATTTTGGAGAGACATACTCTAAAACTTTGGATGCCATGAGGCATCCAAAATTCCTGAATTTTCATGAAACTTTTATCTCCCATTATCTGGCAAGCACTGTCTCTCCAGCCAGGGTATTTGGTATTTCTTGCTTACTAGCTGCAATCAGCACGATGTCGTCAATGTAGTGGTCCCATGTGATAATGGAAATATGGAAATATGTGATAATTCAAGTCTCTGCAGACTAAATATAGCACAGAGCCTGAAGTAAATATATTTCTTATACAAGAATGTGAATGTGAAGGTATATTTCTCTCTTTGTCAGGTGAAAGCAAAGGACTTCTGGAGTTCTATTTATTAGGGTAGAGAAAGCCTATATTTGAGATAGCTTAGATACCATTTTCCAGGGGCCATGCTTAATTATTACACAATAAGTATGTATTAGTTTTTTTTTTTTATTTTTGCTGGGACTGAGATATCTGAAAAGAACCACTTAAAGGAAGAAAAGTTTATTTTGGGGTCCCAGTTTCAGAGGTCTCATCCCATGGTCAGTTGACTCCTGAGGTGAGGCAGAGGAAAGCAGCTTAGCTCATAGCAGCCAGGAAGGGTGAGAGGAAGAGAGGCCCAAAGTCATGTCTCAAGAGACATGCTCCAACATACAAGAGGAAGTGAGGGGAAAGGGAAAAATAATACAAGGGGGACAAATGAATGCCAGTAGAGGGGGCAGAGAGAGAAGAGGGGACGGGAGGGGAGGGGAGGGGGGATAGTAGAGGATAGGAAAGGCAGCAGAACACAACAGACACTAGTATGGCAATATGTAAATCAATGGATGTGTAACTGATGTAATTCTGCAATCTGTATATGGGGTAAAAATGGGAGCTCATAACCCACTTGAATCAAAGTGTGAAATATGATATATCAAGAACTATGTAATGTTTTGAACAGCCAACAATAAAAAATTAAAAAAAAAAAAAAAAGAGA
>NW_026000196.1:6278080-6434441 GCF_001458135.2 Marmota marmota marmota
GTAATGTTTTGAACAGCCAACAAATAAAAAAATTGAAAAAAAAAAAGAGACATGCTCCAGCCACACCTTACCTGCTTATAGTCTATCACCCAGTACAATGGTTCTTTCAAATGATTAATCCATTGAATTGATTAATCCACTGATAAGGTTACAGCTCTCATAATCTAATCATTTTACCTCTGAACATTCCTGTGTTGTCTCACACGAGCCTTCAGGGAACATTTCATGTCCAAAACCATAAAAAAAATTAACACATCTAGGATGGCAGTTGCAATTGGAGTATTAAACTTACAAAAATTATATCATCTAAGATTCATTTGTTTGCTACAAAAGCTAAACGGGAGAATTAAATGGGTCCTCCACCTTTCAAATCTTTGATAGTGGCATTAATTCTGACAATACCCCCAGTAATGCAGAGTAATTTTGTTAGGAAAGAGAGTACTAAGGTCTTTTGCTTGGCCCTTTATTACAAAATAGCCATTACTCCCTGGGTCATAGAGTTAACATAGGGATCCTGACTGTGGCTGAATATTACCTATTTCAACTATAATCTATATAATCATGAAGTGGTGAAATAATCATAACTCACATCCAATTCTATTTAACCCTTATTTCCACAAGTCTCTATCTTAGCATTGACCATAGTGATATTTATGTTGCTGGGGCTAGTGTTAGCTCAAAGTCAGGGTCAAATAATCTCTCAAAATTCTAGGTATTCCCTTTTTCCCTAGAGTACAATTACTCTGAAAAATATTTGTATGTCCCTTTGGTAACAGGTAGAAGATTTATAGTCCATGCTGTGATATTGTTAACATAATTGTTCTTCAAGGGCACTGAGTCTCCTTTTCAATCAGAAATCTCTGGTTCACAGAGATTTAGGTCTGGGAATTGGGTAAGAGGCAGGGAGTCTCTATAATGGTAACTCAAATCAATCTTCTGCTTGCTAAGTCTAGTTTTTATTTTTGTTGACATGCAAATCAGTAGAACCTTAGGGGGTAGCACAATTTATTTCAGCTGTCAAGCCTTTATTATTTACAAAGATCTCTATAGGTAAAACCATTTTGTTTGTTACTCTGGCCCTGCTATCTATCATGGTAACCACATGAACCTTTTCTCTGGTAGTTGGGGATATCTACTAGACCTTTTTTATCCCGAGTTTCCATCACTGTTTCTTAAGTCAAGGAGCTCATTATAATGACAGCAGCCCTGACTTTTATTATCTACTTTCAGTAGTAGCTACTAATGTGATTTTGAAGGATGCTGATGCTCTTGTAATCTATGCATTTGTCAATATTGTGATGTCTTCTGAACTCTGTTGGGGGTTATTTTGGGGATGGGACATGGTATATCTGCTCTTATGTTCCTATCTCTGACTTTTGGGAGTCTTTATATCAAGTTCTTTCTGGATTTCAACTTCAAGTAGGCTACTGTTGACTATCATTTTCAGTCCATCAACCAACCAAATTGAATAGGTTCAAACAGTTGCTTGTATATATATTTTGAATCAGAATTTCTGGTAGGCATTACCATATTAAAAATTAAAAATTTGACTCAAACTAAAATTATGTTTCTCTCTCCTTATTCCAGATTTATGAGACTACATTCCCATACATGTTCTATATATATATATATATACACACACACACACATCCCTAACCCTAAGTTTTAAAATTAATATATAGTAATATTAACTTTTTGACATATAATTTCATGTTTCAGTACACATATGAATTTGTATACTTCTTATCATGAGTAAGACTCAGAATGATTCTGTTACCACTCAAAAATCTACTTGTTTGTAGTTATATCCTCGCCTTTCCCTAACTCCTAACCATTGATCTGTTCTCCATACTATAGAAAGTTTCGCCTCTTTGATAATGTCATATAAATTACATTATAGTATATGTAGCTTTTGAGACTGGCTTTTTTCATATAGCATAATGCATTTGAGCTTCATCCATATTGTTAGTATCAATAGTCCTTTTTATTGATAAACATTCTATTGTATGGCTGGACCACAATTTGTTCACCTATTTGTTCTTTGAAGGATATTTTTCCCCTAGATTTGTGTTATAAATGGAGCCTCCTATAAATGTCCACATGAGGTTTTTGTGTGAATGTTATTTTCATTTCCTTAGGGTAAATATACTATAAGCAGGATTACTAGGAGTCATATGCAAGCACATGCTTAGCTTTGTCATACATTGCCAAACTGCTTTCTGGAGTGAATATGTTATTTTGAATCCTCACCCATTATCATATGAGCATTTAGTAGCTTGCTATCCTTTCCAGAACTTGGTATTGTCAGTTTTTTATTTTACTTTTGTGTTCTAATAGGTGTGTAGTAGTATCACGTCCTGATGTTAATTTGTGTCTCCTAATTGTTAATAATATGCATCTTTTCATGTACTAATTTGCCATCAGTATATTTTCTTTGTCCAAATATTTTGTGGTATTTTAAAGTTGGATTGTCTTTTTCTTACTATGAGTTAAGAAAATTTTTGAGAGTTAAAAAATATATATTGGTCAGAAGTCATTTGCCATACACTGGTATGTATCTTGTCTTTTCACTCTCTTAACAGTGTATTATCTACTGGTATGTATCTTGTCTTTTTTTTTTTTAAATTAATATTTATTTTTTAGTGGACACAACATCTTTGTTTGTATGTGGTGCTGAGGAGCGAACCCGGGCCGCACGCATGTCAGGCGAGCACGCTACCGCTTGAGCCACATCCCCAGCCCTGTATCTTGTCTTTTCATTCTCTTAACAATGCATTATCTACTGGTATGTATCTTGTCTTTTCATTCTCTTAACAATGCTTTTCACAGAAGATAACTTTCTTAAGGATTTTGCTTTTGATGTCATGTCTAAAAAACTGTCTAACCAGGTCATGAAGATTTTCTGTTATGTTTTCTTCTAATAGTTTCATAGTGTTAAATTTTGTACTAAGATCTCTGATACATTTTGAGTTTTAGAAATCAGTTGTGAGGTTTAGGATAAGGTTCATTCTCTCTTTAGAAGCAGTCTGATTGTTTTAATACAATTTTTTGAAAGAGATACTTTCTTCATTGAATTGGTTTTGTACCTATGTCTAAAATTAGTTGTTTCCATATGTGTTTTGGTTTCTAGTCTCTCTGTTCTGTTCCATTAACCTATCTACTTATCACTTCACCAATACTATACTGTCTTGGTTACTGTACCTTTATGGTAAATCTTCAAATTAGGTAATGTGTTCTTACAACTTTATTCTTCTCTTCTAAAACTATCTTGATTATTCTTATTCCTTTACTTCCTTATGCATTTTAGAACTAGCTTATCTTTATCTATAAAAACTCCTGCTAGGATTTTGAATGGAATTATATTAGACTATAGGTCAATTTGAGGAGAATTTACAGCTTTATCTTATTGGGTTTTTTAGTTCTGTTATTGAGCCATCCAGTGAGTTTTAAATTTGGGTGACTATGTCTTTCAGTTCTAAAATTTGTATCTGGTTTATCTGGTTCTTTTTTTTATATATTCTATTCCTTGGCCAAAGCTTTCTATCCTTTTATTTTAGTAGATCCTTACCTCTTACACATTTGTATAATAACTGCTTTAAAGTCTTTGGTATTTCCAATATCAGTGACATCTGTTCAATGTCTTTTCCCATGTGAATTGAGATTTTTTTTTTTCATTTGATGAGTAATTTTGAGTATATCCTGAACATTTTAAATATTTTGTAAGGAGTCTTTGAATCTTATTTAAATCTCATGGAGAATATTAATACTTTCATTTTAGCAGGCAATTGACCCAACTGGGTTCAAGCTGCAAGTTCCATTTAGCCAGCCATCTGTGGGTTGTAGTTTCAATGTCAATTGGGTTTTCAGAGTCTTTGCAGTGCTCATTAGATATGTCTCATTTTTGTGTCATCAGGTGGCCAATCTTGGACCCAAGTACCAGTCTGTCCTGTAGTTTAGTTCTTTGGTCTGCTGTTTAGGGTCTGATCCACATATGTGAAGCTCAAGGGTAGGACCCGAGTTCATAAGCAACTTTATAGGATTGGTTTTTCTGAGTCCTTCCCTTTCTGTTATCATTCAGGGATTTTCTGGGGACTACTCTTTTTTATCCTTTAGCCAGAAAGCTGGGACCTCAAACACTCTCCCTCAGTGTTAAATACAGAAGAGAAATGAAAGACAAAATAGCTGTGGGGTTAGCCTCATTCTCTTGGGAATATAGCATCTCTAGTTGGAGATGAAGATTTTCTTCCTCAGAGTTTAGGAATCTGATGAACCTCTGCTGTCAATTCCTGTCCTAGCCAATAACATTGCCTTTAGGTTGAAGCACAGAGAATGGTTAAAAGGGATGTGGGGTGGGGAGTTGGTAATGGAGAAAATGCTTACTTTCTCTGATGGTTAGGAATTCTCTTTCTTGCTCTTTGATCTAGAACTAGAGGACTCTTTCTAGCTTTCTTTGTTCATGCTTGGAATTTTTTTTCCCCCTGACTTTCTTGAATTCAGGCTGGGGGATAATCAGAGAACGAATAGAACTCTCACTATCAGTTCATTGGTACTTGGCATTTTGAGTTCTGGTCAAATTCCCCACCTTGTACTAACCTCAAATAGCTACATGCATTTTTGATCAGGTTTCATATGAATATTCACTAGAAATACAGAAGACAGCCAGCTTACTTTATCTTACCCAGAACCAGAATCCCCTCCTTATATTTTTGACAGCTTAAGTGACAAGATCCTGCTTTTTTTTTTTTTTTTTTGCTGTATTGATCATTTTCCATCAGGTCTGACTCTATAATTGGCCTCTTGTGATAGGTTCCTCATAATGGATCTGGAGGCAATGACAGGCTAGATAGAGGTCATAGGAGACTCTTTACAATATAACTATCTCAGGAGGGGTCATTACAGTGTCTGCACACAAGGTAGAACCAGCTTCCTGAGACAGAGAGGTTGGAAGCTCAGTAGGTTTTGGGGATTAGGATACTCAGAGTTGTCTGTCTTCTCCAAAATATCATTGTTCTGGTTCCTGGGGGTCTTACTTTAACCTAACAACTGCTCTTTCAAAAGACATGCTAAGGCTTTGACTTCAAAAACTTCAATCAATTCAGCAAACCACTGCAGCAGACCCTCAGTCTGATTTTAGTTTCATCAGCCCTGCTAGAGATAAGCACCTCATTCTTTTCTGGGTAGTTACAGAAACTCAGTTCTCTGAGTTTCAGCTCAGTTCTTTGATCTGAAAACTTAAGCCCCAGACTTTCATTTCTAGCTTCTAAGCTTACCCATGCGGTTATGAATCGCTTGTCTACTCCACAGTCCTTGCACTCCTCAAGCCTCTGATAATGTTCTCTCAGAGCACCCATTCTGACCACTGCAGTCTTCATGCTATGCTCTTCACTGCAGGTAGACCCAGGTGATATTTAGGCAATACTTTTGTCACTCGATGTTTTAGACCAGCAATTTCACATCCTTCATCAATGGCTGGATCCTCACCCCAGAATATAGGACGTGTCAGTCCTATATTCTATTTTCCTCAAAGATCTGCTCCTCATTTTGTTTGCTGTTTTGCTTGAGGTTTACCTTCAGGCAACGGAATCCATTTTGTCAAGTTTAAGCAGAAAGGAATTAAAATAGTATGTGTGGTAGATAGAATTCTAAGATGGTTCCCAAGATTCTCTCCCCGTGGGATGCATGCCTTGTCTAATCATTCTCTCTGAGTATGAGCAGAAACTTTGAGTATGATGGGGTATCATGTAATTATGTTGTAACATATGGCCAAAGGATTTTTGCTGCTGCAGTAAAGATCTTTAATATGTTGAATTTGATTAATAAAAAGTTAGATTATTCCAGGTGAATGTGACCTAGTCAGGCTATTCCTTTAAAGCACAAGAAGTAATAATAGTAGGTGCCCTTCTGCTGTCCTTGAAGGAGCAGTCTGCCAGATTGTAGATAAGGTCATGTGGCAAGGACCCTATAGCAGTCTCTAGAAGTAGCAGTACCTGTTCAACAATCAAGATACAGAGACTTTAGTCATATGTACATAGGAAACTAACTCTTCCAACAACCTGGGGGAGCTTGAAAGTGTGTCTTTCCCTAATGAAGCTTCCTGATGAGGATATAATTGGATAACACCTATGATTCAATGAGACCCTGAGCAGGGGACCTTGCTAAAACAGGATGGACTCTTGATCCACAGAAATTTGGGATAATACATGTATTTTTTTAAGTCACCAAGTTTGTGAGAATATTTTACATAGCAATAGAGAATGAATATGTTATACTAACAAACTTAGAGAATTTCTAGGAAGCCCAAGCCTGAAAGTCATGAAGCCAGAGTGATACAACTGGAGCTATGTCCAATGTACATATGCTAAAATCCTGTTGCTGCTTCCACCTGCTGCAACAGGATTCATGAAGCCAATGATCCAACAGAGTAAAGTCTGTCCTATGTGGGAAGGTTCAGATTACATGTTCTAATGCTACTTTCTCATCCATGATAAAGGAATAACATTAATACTTACCTCAATATATAACTATGAGGATTAAATAAAATTAAGTTTTTAAAGTGTTTTGAAGTTAATGCACAGTCTTAGTGTTTCATATATGTAAGCCACTATTATTCATAATTGACTTTCCCAGCCCATGAACATAGTAAGTAGCTCTGTGGAGACTAGATTTGGGTCTGTCTACTACTTAAGTCCATTCTCTTTATTTTTATCACTTCTTGATTTTATTGGGAAGAATAATCCGGGAACCCAGTTTTAAAGAAACTTTGTCCATTCCCATTCTTAGCCTCTCCCTGGAGAAATTCATCTCAAAGAAATAGGGAAATCCTACATAATGAACCATGAAAAGTTTATGAATGTTGTCTTTCCTGAGCAAATTAAAGGGTAATTAACATACTCATTATAAACTGCAGAACTTTGTTTGGAATTCTGAAAATAATTGGATGATGCACAAACACATGAACTTATGGGGACTTCTTGAAAATTCCCTGCCCTGCCAATATTTCCGCCTTTTGTGTCATACACCCCTGTTCAAAATATACATCTATGTTCCTCTTCTATTAATTGTCTGAGACTCTTCTCTGCCTGTCACTGGGAGGAAAGGGTGAGAAAATCTGGAATTTCTGCCTTCACTGGCTACGGAAGGCGTGTGTGTCTGTGTGTGGGAAAATGCATGTGTATGGTGTGCGTGGGGTGGAGAGCAAGGCAGATGGTTTGGTGACGATGATACAGACCCTCACTACTGATACAAAGACGAGGAATTCTGACCAGTAAGGGTGCAGAGTGAGGGTGCTAGTGAAGCAGTATCCAAATCAGGAGGATAAAATGACTTAATGGTGCCAAGAAGAAATATATACTTAGCTATGCTTAGAAATATTATCATTATAAAACTAAAAATATTTTAAGCCAAGATGTTAATGAAAAATTGAAAAAACTCAATTGACTTAGGGTGATATTTTTTGTTGAGAGGTCTTAAGAGATATTCATGCAATAAGATTTTGGCAACATACAGATCATACACCCTAAGTATTAGTCACAGCCCTCGATTGTAAACAACAAAACTTGTTCTGGCTAATTTAAACCAGAGTGGATTTACTTGATAGGGATGCTGGAAGTAAATGACAGAAATCTGGACAGCTGGGTTTCAAGTGGTAAAATATATGGACATCTGTCTAGGATATGGCTCAATTTGTATAACAGCAATATTTCAAGAGATTTCTGGTTTTACATAATAGCAGAGGACTTTATATCAGGCTAATTCTCCCACAGATGACATTTTTAAAATTCTTAGCAAAATACTGAAAATAATGGAAGGCACAGTACAGTGATCAAAAGCAGACAGGAACTAGAGGGGGTACAAACTATGAGATAAGGGAAACACCCTAGGTGAGACCCATACTTACTATCTTTTCCCTGAAGACACTCCCATTATCAATGTGTGGGATTAGAGCTCAGTTGGAATACAGAACTCCTAACAGACTGAGTCGTCAGTTCAGGTCTGCTAGAATAGGTGAAAATTGAGGGCGGGGGGAGGTGAAAAAGGAAAGAGGGAAGGAACCCACATATCTGCATATAATTTCCCCTCAAATCCTCATCTGATTCCAAAATTAAGAAGATATAGGGCAAGACTCCAAGGAGTCCCAGAAGAAAGTTTTAAGGATCTTACTAAGCAGATGTTACTGTAACTCCCCAATGCTGTGGGAACCCATTGTAAAGTCTAGGTTCTGGGAAGTTAAAGAGACTTGACAAAGCCTTTTGTCAAAATGTCAGAAAAGCCAAACTCTAGGGGTAAGGACTATGTACAAGGACTAGGGACTACTTTTTAGCATAAGGGAAAAAGAGAAAACACCCATCTACCTCACCAAAGCTTAAAATAATGGCTCCACAAGATCAAGATTATTTTCCCGTAAATCAAAGTGTGAAATATGATATATCAAGAACTATGTAATGTTTTGAACAACCAACAATAAAAAATTTAAAAAAAGACAAGATCTCAGCTCTTGAAGCGCTTACAGATGAGTGAGAAAGACATACAAATAAATGAGTACTGATATACTTAAAAAAATTTAAGAAGAGAATGGATTGACATTTAAAAATAGAAAAGAAAAAAAATCATGTATTAACTTAGAATTTCATATCCAGTATAAGTTTTTTTCAATAAAGAAGGCAAATAAATGATAAAAGTGGAGACAAAATAAAGATATCAGACAGATGAAGACTGAGAGACCTATACTGTATGAAATGCTAAAGAAAATTCTTGAGGTTAAAGCGAAAGGATGCCAGATGGAAATTGGGATCTATAGGACAGAATAAAGAAATGTTAAATGTGGAAAGATAGAAAATTATTTTCTTAAATTTTTTAAGAGATAGTTCTTTAAAGTAAAAATAGTAACAATGTATACTTTAGAAGGAAATATAACATCAGGATAGAATAGGTATGAAGAAAGTCTGGCAACAATAGCACAAAGGGTGAAGGGGAGACTGGAGTGCTATTGTTCCAAAGTTCTTGCATGTGAAATGGCATAATACTAAATCAAGATAGACACTGATAAGGATGTATAATGTAATCCTAAAAGAACCACCACAAATAATGCAAAGAAGTATGACTTTAGTACCATGGAGGAGATAGAATGGAATATTAATTTTTAAAAACTAACCCAAAAGATAGTAAGAAAAGGAAGGAGAGAAGCAGAACAAAAGGGGACAAATAGCAGAAAATAGAGATAAGATTAAATGGTCCATATTAATGAATTTCTTAAATGTACATGGACCAATGCTGTAATAATCAATTGAATTGTCAACTTGATTGGATTAAGAGATGCTGATGATTAAGAGGCCTATGGGTGTGTCAATGAGGGTGTGTCTAGTTATGATTGGCATGTGGGACACCCAACTGAGATAGAGACCCTCCCTAAGCATGGGTAGCACCATCTAATAGGATGATGCAGGAATAAAAGTTGGAAAAACAAGGAAGGATCAGCAGATGGAAGCTTGATTCTTTTTGAGCTGATATTCTGAATATATCAGACTCTTGCTCTTCACTTTTCCAAAGCAGATTCTTGTCAGTGATTTTCCAGAAGCCTGTAGTCTCCCTCTTGTTCTGGAGCTTCAGCCTTTTAGACTGCACAGCTACTGGTTCTTTTAGCTCTCCAGCCTGTAGATGGCCATTGTAGACTATCCAGCTTCTGGTCACATAGACCAACCTAATATGTCCCCTTTTTATAATTATACTTTCTGTTGATTCAGTTCCTTTAGAGAAATCTGACTAATACAAATACTAAACACTCCAGTGAAAAGAAAGAAATCTGCAGAATACAAAAAAATAAGACCCAATCATCTGCCATCTATAAGAAACTCACTTTAAATCTGAAGACATAGACAAATTGAAGGTAAAAGGATGGAAAAATATGTAAGTTGTAAACATGTTGTCTTAGAAGACTGATATGGACAGATTAGTATCAGACGAGTTAGAGTATTTCAGAGATAAAAGGGTCACCTCATAATAATAAATGGGCCAATACATCAAGAAGATATAATTATCCTAATTGTGTATGCATCCAATAATAATCTGCAAACATGAGGAAACAAAAATTAATGAAACTGAAGGATAGAAAAGAAAAATCTACAATTGTAATTGGAGATTTTTAATATCCCCTCATAGTAATAGTAATTCATAGTAATTCATAGAACCAATAAATACAATACCAGTAAGTATAGAGAAAATCTGAGACACCCATGAACTGACACTTACAGAATAGTACCCAACATCTGTGGAATATGCATTCACATTATTTCCAATGCATATGGGATGTTCACTATGCTAGAACATATACTTGACCATAAAACTCATCCTGATGAATTTAAAAAGGCTGAAATAATACAGACTATCTTCTCTGAGTACAACAAAATTAAATTAAAAATCAATAACAGTTAGATATTTGGAAAATCTCCAAATATTTGGAAGTTAAACAATATACTTCCAAGTAACCCACAGGTCATGGAACACATTATAAGGGAAATTAGAAATACCCTGAACTAAACGATACTGAAAGTGTAAACATTTGTGGGATGAAGGTAAAATGTTAAAGCCTGAATGTTAAGAAAAAAAGGTTTAAAATCAATATTTCAGCTTCTACCTTAAGAAGCTAGAGAAAGGAAGATAAACTAAACCTAAAGTTAGAAGTGAAAAGGAAATAATAACAGTTGAAATAGATGAAACAGAAAAAAATTAAATGGAGATGACAGAGAAAGCATCAGTGAACTTGAAGATGATGAATAGAAATTCTGTAGTCTGAAGTAGAAAAGAAAAAAAAATGATTGACTGAAAAAGAGAATGGAGTATCAGAGACTTTTGAGATAACATCCAAAGTTCTAACATCTGTGGAACTAGAGTCCCAGAAGGAGAAGAGAGAGAACAGAAAAAGTAATGTGTTAAAAATAGAATGAGTGAAAATTCCCATTTTGTGAAGACATAAATGTATAAATTCAAGAAGATTAGTGAACCCCAAGGATAAATTTTTAAAAATCATATCTAGGCAAACCATAGTTAAACATCCAAAAACCAAAGATAAGGGAACATCTTGATAGCCAGAGAAAAATAATACATTACATGCATGGTGACAGTGTTTCCGGTTCCCACCATCTTCTTATCAGTAACCACAGAGAGCAGAAGTTCTTGGGCAGACATTTGTGATGTGCTAATTAAGAAATAGGTCAATCCAGAATTATACCTGAAATGAAAATATTCTTCAAGAATAAAGGTGAAATGACATTTTCAGGTAAAAGAAAACAGATTTTATTACCAGGAAACTTTGAACAACAGGAAAACTCAGGGAACTTCTTTAGGCTGAAGGGCAGTGGCATCAGATAAAAATCTGAATCTTTAAGAAGGAATGAGAAGCACTAGAAGTGGTTATTTATTATCTGCATAAATATAAAAACCTCAGCACAAGCATAGCTCAGGCCCAGAAGGCTTCACTGGGGAGCTCTAACAAATAGTTAAAGAAGAAATATGACAACTTAAAAAACTCAGAGACAAGAGGAGAAAGGTGCTTTTCTCAACTTGCTTATACAACAAGACAAGGACATAAAAGAAATTGCTCACATCCCTCAAGAATATAGAGCAAAATATTTGCAAATCTAGTTTAGCAATATAAACAAAGATTAATATATAATGGCCCAAAGAGGTTTATTTTAAGAATTCAAGATTGTCTTGAAAAAAAATCCAATAATTAAATTTACTACGTGAACCAAATAAAGGAGAAAAAAAACAGAGGAAGAACTCAGTAGATGTAGAAAAAGTCAGAGCTGCCAACTCAGGCAGTTGATGTCATCCTCTAGAGTAGAAAATCATGGTCCCCCACTTAGTTTCCAGATTTATATTATTTAATAGTTCCAGAGCTCTTTGAAGATATTGTGACTTTCAGGGAACACACTAAGGTTCCCACTTAGCAAGAAACTTCAGCTATCATTTGGCAACTTTGGGGTCCTTATGCCAGGGAAACCAATAGGAAAAGAAAGGAGTTACTGGGTAATGGGTAACTGACCCTGATTACCATGAGGAACTAGATTTGGTGCTACCTAATGAGGACAGCAAAGAGTATGTTAGGAAGTATAAGGGTTCTCTAGGGGCATATATTGATGTTCATCTGCTGGTGGACAACTCTAGCAATGATAGATGTATGAGGTTAAGGAAACCAAGGGTTCAGACCCTTGGAATTGAAGGTCAAGGTCATCCCACAGGAGCTGCAACCCAGACAGTCAAAATGGATGCTGGGTAAAGGTCATGCCGATTCAGAACTAGCTGCAGTAGTACAAATGTTGCAGGCTTGGCTGGAAAGCCCTCTTTAGTCTTTTTCAGGAGAATGTAATTTGCTACTGCCTTGAAAAATTAGATTTGCCTCTTCCTGCCTGGTGAAGACTTGCAGGTATTTTGTTCCAATTTGAGATATGTATATTGTAATGGGTGTATTGGTGTGAAAAGCACAAAGGGGTTTTGTATTGGACTCAGTTTATTTGCCATCCAGTCCATATGGTCACATCTTTCTCTCTCTGGGCTTTGGCCACTTGCCTTGCTCTGCAGCCTTCACAAGAGTTCACACTCTTATTCCCATAGCAGTAAAGCTTGATTGCTTTCACTACTGACAGAACCACTACAGATGAAAGATCCTAGCAGGTAGACTGTACCACAGGGAGACTGGCTGTTGTGCCAGTCAGTGCCCTGGACCCCAAAAGCTCTAGCTTCTCTAGTGGTTACTTGCTTAGGCTGGGTTACACACGTCAGAAGAGCAATGAAGTAGATGTTCTATAGAGTTGACTTTGGCCAGTGGGAGATAGGGGCTAGGAAAGGCAGCACATAAATTATTTTCCATTCTTCTCCACAAATGAATGAGATATAGTGGATCAGCTATTAAGATTATCTGCAAGTTTGAACGATCTTTGCATTGGTTTTGAAAAATCCCCTTTTTGTTCAGTTTGCCCATCTTTGCCCTCCTTCTTTCCTTGCCTCAGTCTCCTTTTCCCTGATATTGCATTCCTCAGTCAAGTGCTATCATGTGAACTTCTCCTCAGGCAGACTTTTTCCTCCAGGGAATCTAGAGAAAGACAGATGGTAATAAAGATGTTACGTTGTTGATGAGGTTGTGATGAGGTTGGTGCGTGTGTTGCTGGTGATGGAGGAGGACAGGGCTGTGGGTGATAAAGGTTTAGATGATATTGATGATGACTTAAAAACCTGCAGTGCTGCACCACATAAAGACATTTTGGTAAACAATAGATAGCATGTACAACAATGGCCCCTTAAGTTTAGTCTAATGGAGCCAAAAAATTCCTGTCTCCTAGGGACATTGTAGTTACCTTAATGTCATGGTGCAGCATGTTATTTATGTTTACAGCAATGCTGATGTACACAAATCAACTATTCTGGGGGTCACATAAAAGAAGGGTACATACAATTATGTACAGTACATATTACTTGATAATGATAATAAATGGCTATGTTACTGGTTTATGTATTTACTATACCATGCTTTTTATAATTTTTGCAGAGTGTACTCCTACTTATATTTTTAAAGTTCAGTAAAAAACTGTATGTTGTGTCATATAGCAGCAGCCACGTGTTTATCACATCTCTTGATTGCATCAAGGGCCACATTGATTGACAGATCATCTAGATTTGTGTAAGTACACACTATGATATTCACATGATTATGAAGTTGCCCTAACAGCAATTTCAGGATGTATCCCCATCATTAAGCAACATATGACGTATAATAAGGATGGTGGCAACCTGAGAAGTCAGGTTATGGCAGATTATGTTCCCTAACATTTAGTGTCCTTCTCTTTGGCTCTCTTCCCTAGGGGAAGATTTTGTGTCCCCATCTTTTTGAACCTCAGCATGGCCACGTGACTTGCTTTAGCCATAAAGATGCTGTTTGGCCACATTCACTTTCCTTCTGCCATCATGAATGGCAATTTCTAGCAGAGGCTGCTCTCCTAGCCCTGTTCTTGGAGCACAGCCATTGCTGAAAGATGACAGACATGCAGCATGGGTGGGAAATAATCCTTTGTCACTGAAAGTCAATGAGGTTTTAGGTGTTACTACAGCATAATCTAGTGTATCCTAACTTACATGAGGGACAGGAAGTTCGCCTGAGAAATGTGCCTTTGTGATACTAGTGACAAACCTGAACTACTGCCTTAAAAAGTCATATTCTCTCTTAGAAAAACAATTCTGGATGGAAGTTTGGGGAGAATCTGTCCATTTTAATCTGACTGGAAGAGCAATGAAAAATTCTCTTCCTGGGCTGCAGCAGCCACCAGGTGATTCCACGCTTGTGTGTCTGTGTCAATGGGCTCTTCATGAGCTTAGAAGTTCTGCAGAGCTTTCAAGACATGCGCTTCCTGTGCTCACACGCTGCCATGGAGCTGGGGACAGGAAGATGGCTGTCAGGCTGAGGAGTGTGGCAGGAGGCTTCCAATGTCCTTGAATGCTGGCTAATGCAATCAGTTATGTGAGATGGGAGTCTATTCTCCCTGCTACCTCCCCCACCAGCCCATAGGGGGTTCCTGCTAATGATTAGCTTGCACCGATTCTCATTAATGTTCTTTATTTACAGGCAGATGAATCAATTATGGAAGGCACGGTTTCCTCTTCTTTAGTCAGTTTTGTGCTTCTTGTCTGTCTCCTGGTGTTCTGGGCAGAGTGCTGGGCCCCGCCCTGCTTAGGGTGGTTAGTCTGGAAGGAGAGAGTAAGGAGGGTGTATATATTGGTGGGGGCATGGGGTGTGGAGGGACAGAAGTTGGCTTCATTAGGAACAGTTGAGGGGTGGAGACTTGGAAGGGAATGATCTAATTGAATTTGCACCCTCCTTCTGTCTCTGCCTCACCCAGAATATGCGAATTCTGATTAAAACCAGGAGCTAGGAGAGACAGTGTTCTCTGTGGAGGACTGTTGTGTTCCCTTGCTAGCAGAAATAAGCACAACTTAGGCTGCTTTCAGAATGTGGGCCTGCCTCAAGGCGTGTACTCATGCTCCTTGACCTACATTTTCTTTTGTCTTTGTACAGGGGGAATATGGTGTGTGTGTGTGTGTGTGTGTGTGTGTGTGTGTGTGTGTGTTGAAAAGGGATAAAAACATGGATATGTGAGGATATTCCTGTATTCAGCATTTATTTACCAAGCACCTACTATGTTCTATTCTATTAGGGAATGGAAACACCTGGAATAAAGGTAATCATGATCTTATTTTATCACAGTGTAGTGAGAAAGACAGAGTTTGAACAATTAAGGACAAATTAAGGCAGTTTCAGCTGGGGACCTCACCTGCCCTACATGGAAGAAATGTTTGAGACCTAAGACTGGATAGCGATTAGCAGTAGTGAAAGTGAATTCATATTTATTTACTTTATGCTGGAGATAGAACCTGGGAACTCACACATGCTAAGCCATTCTCTGTCACTGTATTACATCCCAGCCCCTAGGGAACACATTTATACAAACTATGGACTTGTACATGGGTGCAGGTACATGAATATACACAGGTGTATACACAAAGTAAAATCCTAGGTAACTGAATAAATGAATTAGTCCATGGAGAAAAATTTTCCATATTGCTAAGTTTATAACCCATTAAGTACCAGATGATTTTTATTGCCAACAAATTAGATGTACATTTTTAAAAAATTAATTTTATGTTTCCCTGTCCTCCTAAACAGTGTAAGTATCACTTTCTTCACATTACAGGGTCTTCCCTGTGAATGTCATGACTGTATAATGCCTGGAGTGAGTGCTTCCTTGGGATTTACTTGGAGGTGTATAATAATTTTTTTCCACAGAGATGGCTTCAGCCTGCTTTGCTTTTTGAGTTCTTGTGTCTGCTTTTTATAGTTTGCAGTCTCTGTGCTCTCAGGCTGTCAACTGTCACTTCCTGCAGCTGTCAGAGAGCCTGGCTTTCACAGGGCTCACCACTATCAGCACTGCCCCACCCCCAACACACACACACTCACACACACATTCAATGATTGTATTGTAATCAGGTATTGCTTGGGAGTCAGTTGACTTGGCTTATCCAATCTGTAAAACAGCCCTCCTGAAAGTGCAGCCTCTGGCCCAGAAGCATCAGCTTCACCTGGGAACTTGTTAGAGATACCAATTCTTGGGCCGTGTCCCAGACCTGCTGAATCAGAATCTCTGGAGGTGGGATCAGCGATCTGTATTTAACAAGCTGTCCTGGTGATTCAGATGTCCCTAATTTTGAAAAGCAGTGCTGTAAGGAAGAGTAAATAGGGCCCAAGGGAAGGCTGTTGTGAAAGCTGAATGTGTCTTGGAGCAGCAACCACAATCTATGTCCTGTTCAATCAAGGGGCTTATGTTCCTTTCTGGGTTCTGGGCTGTGTTCAGGGTGATTGGATTGTTTCAGGATAGTGAGTTGTAGGAAGGTGTGATGCTGCCTGTACATGTGAGCCTGGTATGTACAGAAAAAGAGTAAAGAATAGACAGAAAAAGCTAGGGCCCAGAAAGAGATGTGTCTTAGACTCTCCTGCTCTTAGCTATTGGCGTTTCTCATGTCTTGATTTCAGAGCCCTGGGCTGAAACCTCCAGCTCAGATTGCTGGTGGTCTTCAGGTGGCAGAAGAGTCTCCCAGTTTTTGTTCTTTCACATGATTGGTAGGGTCCAGGCTAGGTGTCAGGAACCCTCAGAGAGGCACCAGCTGGTGGTGATACTGCCAGAGACTCTCCAAACAGAGTTCTTGGGAAAGACAGCTGGGATATGTGTGGGAGCCTCAGAGATGCATGGATTTGGGTTTGTAAACATGGGCCTGTTAAATTTAGGGTGGGCCATGGGCCTAGGAGAGCTCCGTAGCATCATTTGGCAACTGCTGCACATTTTGAGTGGTTTTAAAACATTGCTTATTCCTTATATAGTAGGAGGCCTGTTTTAGCACAGCTTGTCGTCAGAGGGGAGGAGAGAGGAGGGCGTTGGCACTGGGTGAATACCCACTGTGTGCCAGGTGCTTTGCATAAACCATCTCATTTCTGCAGCCCTCCCCCAAGAGCTGGGGCTTATTAGCACTGCTTTATAGCAGGACGCTGAGAGCAAAGCTCTGGGTCCCAGCACGGTCAGTTATAAGAGCTGGATCCTACCCAGCACTGGTGTATAACATGCTTTGTGAATAGTAGAAAATGGGTAAGTGGCAGATGATGTGGTAGTGGTGAGGACCCTCTTCCAACAGTGGGAGCATAAGGGCATGCTTTTGACACAGCCCCAGAAACTGGGTGGAAGACTCTTTGTGATTGACTTGCCCAGTTATTCTTCACATCAATACTTGCCAGAGAGAGAGTGAGAGAAAGATGTGTCTGCCTAACATGGGTCCTATGAAATGCTCCTCAAATTTCAAGCACCTGCTGACCAAATCAGTTTGGGGATTGTCTTAAAGCTGGGCATGGTGGCACATGCAATGAATGGCTCAGGAGGCCAAGGCAGGAGGATCGCGAGTGCAAAACCATCCTCAGCAAAAGCAAGGTGCTAAGCAACTCAGTGAGAACCTGTCTCTAAATAAAATACAAAAAAGGGCTGGGATGTGACTCAGTGGTTAAGCATCCCTGAATTCAATACCTAGTACCAAAACATCAAAACAAAACAAAACAAAAAGCTGTATTCCACTCTTTGAGATTATGATTCAGATTCTATTAAGCAGACCTTCAGAACAAGGAGGAGATACTTATTAAGAGATCTATTGCAAGGAATTGGCTTACATGATTGTGGAGGCTATGTAGGCAGCTCTGAAGTCCCATAAGAAGGCTGAACTCTTGGGCAGGGGGTGAAGCTGCTGTCTGCAGATGGGATTTCTTCTTCAGGGAAACCTCAGTTCTGCTCTTAAAACTTTTGAACCCAAAATCAGTCTACCTAGATTATCTAGGATAATCTCCTTTATTTAAAATTAAGTAATTATGGGGTTTAATCACATCTATAACACTTAGATGAGTGTTTGAAGTTTGCATCCACCTGTATGGCTTGGATCTCAAATTTTCCCAAAGGCCCATGTGTTGATGACTTGGTCACCAGCCTCTTTGCTTCCAGCTGCCATGAGCTGACAGCTTGCTTCACCATGCACTTCCACCATGATGTGCCGTGCTACAGAACCAGAGCAACATGGGCTGCAGCAACCGTGGACAGAAACTCCTGAAGCCATTTCCTCCTTTAAATTGATTAACCTCAGGTATTTTTTTCACAGGGATGAAGAGATGACTGCACAACACCAATAAATACACTGAGAAGCTCTATACAAAATACGTCTTTGATTTTGTTGACTTTGCTTCTTAAAGTTGTTTGAACGATACTCCCTCCCACCCCCCATTTCACATCCCCCACAAGAGCCATGTGTTCCACAGTATACTTTGGAAATTTCTGGCCTGATGTTTCTGGCTCTATCTGTTCAATCTTAGGTGGCTGTGGGGTCAAAGTTTGTCCATGTTGGCCCTATTGATATTTTGGGCCAGATAATTCTTTATTATGGGGCCTGTCCTGTGTATTGTAGGATATTCAGCAAATCTCTGGCCTCTACCCACTAGATGCCAGTAGCATCTCTCCTTTCCAGCTGTGGTAACAAATATGTGAAATGTCTCCTATTGAGAACCACTAATGTGGAGGAAGAAGCTGTGGGGCAGCACGGAGCCTTTGCAGGGGCAGCAGTCTGAGTCTGAACCATGCCTCTACGTTATTTTTATTCACTGACATCCTGTCATATTCCAAAAGGATCTGAGCAGTTAAGTCTGCCATTTAATAGCTCTGTGGAGGAAGTTATTTTACTTCGGTGAGCCTCAGTGTTCACTCCTACAAAATGGGATTGATGGTAGGACTTATCTTGACAGGACTTATCTTACTGAGGCACTCATTGAAGAGAGTGTGCAGGATACCTGTATCTCAGCAGTCATTCCATATGTGTTATTTCCTTGGCCTTCTGAAAGGGGAACTGAGTCCCACAATTAGGCTTTCAAGGGAATTGTAGCAGAGTGGAGTTGAAAGGATCTTAACTATCACCTAGATAAGACCAGCCTAGCGCCTGCTGGGGTCTCCAGAGCTCCAGGCCAGTGATAGTTCTACATCCCTTGTTGCTGAGTCTGGAGAGAAGCACTGAGGGCTCAGCATGTCCCAGGCACCTCTCCAGGTCTTTTCTGTGGGCTGCTCAGGTCTGCCCTTCCCTGTAGCCTGGAGATTTATGAATGGCGCACCCCTGCGCAGTTCGAGGTTGGGCCTTGCCAGGAGCCTTATTAATGGGCTTTCATCTAGCACTTTAGGTTTGTGAGCTCTCTGTGTTCCTCTGGTTCCTGGCCGGATGTGGGGAGGTACACCACCTCAGCTAAATCTTCCTCTTGACTTGGCAGAGTGGGTGAGCTACATACCATCCTGGGCTCCACTGGGATCAGAACCTACAACCCTCCTTCCTCCTCCCTCACTGCCTCTTGGCCCACGACTGTCCATGAAGGGGGGTATATAGTCTATAACCATCCTCTGCAGTCAGGATGATGACCTAGTATGCCTCAGGCTGTGGGGAAGCTGAGAATACCCATCTTGGGCCAGAAGCTTTAGGCTGTAGGCATTGCCGCCCAGCAGCTGGATGGCCTAGGGGATCCACTGGGTCTCTGAGCCTCCCATTCCTCTCTGTTATATGGCAGCCATAGTGATCTCATAGGTTTTTTGTGTGTATACCTGAGATCCAGTTCTGGGAGGCTTAGCAGGGGCTCCCTCTTTCCTTTCCCTGATGCCTAGCACAAGGCCTAATGAAGATTAGGCCTTCTTTATTGTGTGGATGGCATAAACTGCAGAGCCTCCAGAGTGAGAGCTGGGTCACTCTGTCACCTCAGAGGGTGGAGGCTTCAGAAGGGCTCTGGACCCATTCTTCCAAAGAACATCATTTTCTCAGCCAGAGGGGAGCTTAAGGAACCTGTGTATTTCCTCACATATTGGGAGCCAATGTGCCTAATGCTGGCAAAGAGGGTGGAGAAGGGTATGCTTTTAGAATTGCATCTCTTGGCATTTCTTGACTATTAATCATTTATCACTAAAGGAACAAATCCAGAGTTGCCTCTTCCCAAACAGTGACCTGAAGTGTGCACCTCACTATCTCCTGAGAAGCTTGTAAAGATACTGATCCTGAGGGCGGGGATTGTGGCTCAGCGGTAGATCGCTCACCTAGCATGTACGAGGCGCTGGGTTTGATCCTCAGTACCACATAAAAATAAAATAAAGATATTGTGCCCATCTACAACTAAAAAATAAAATATAAAAAAATACTGATCCTGAGGACCATTCACCCCAGATCCATGGGATCAGAACTGTCAAGAGTTGAGGTCCTAAAATTTGCTCATAACAAGAGCCCTGTTTGCTTCCAATGCAAGGACAGGCCTGGGCAAGGCTGTCTGGACCCTACCTGCAGGGACTCTGCATGGTTAAGGGCTCACCCAGTTGGTGTTCTCATTAGTTTTGTGGGGAAGCAGGGTCTGCTCCCTTTGAAGGATGAAGGTCAAGATCTGAGGGATGAAAAGCATCTTCCACAGGGGTCTAATGCCTGCGAGGTCTTCTTGCTCCACTTTCAGCAATACTGCTAGGGTACTAGAGGCTGTTCATCAGAGCTCTGGGTACCCGTTTTCATTTCCTTCATTTTTGATTCCGACTGTTAGATAAGAAGAACCCTGAAGTCCTCTCCAGCTCTGACATGCTGTGCTTTCAGGAGAAGAGTTCCAGAGAAATGAGGAGCAGCAGCTCATCTCTGCCCTGGGGTGGCTGAGCTCTTGGTGGTGCAAATGTGTTGATCCTACAGGGCAGGGCAGATCTGTAGAATGGTACTGTCACCACATCCAGCCCTGAAGTTCCAGGATGTGCCTGGTGTCTTGAGCTAAGATGGGGTCCCAATTATTTCCCTGTAAAATTCCCAATCCCTTGATATATGGCCTTCTGTTCCCTCTCAACTGAACTATTGAGTAGTTATCAGTCCAAGACAGACATCACAGGCCATGTATGAGGCAGACCTTTGGGGAATACCTTTTCTATGCTGTGCATTGCAGACCCCACCTGACTCTCTTGGGTCATTTTTTCATTCAACACACATTAGCTAAGCACCCACTCCAAGAATATAAATGTCATAGTCTTTTAGCCCCAAGAAGCTATAGGCTGGAGGGAAAGGAGATAGACATACAAACCAAAGAAAGCTTAGCAACACAGCTGTCTAATGACAGACATGTTCCCAGAGCCCCAGGTGTCCTCCTTGGGGATGCAGCTGGAGACATAGGCAGGGGCCATTTCCAGGTTTCTCTGTCAAGGAGCTGGACTTAATTTGATCTCAGTGTCTCTCCACCTCACATTCAGCTTCCTGGTTTGGCAGAGACCTCCAATTTCACCAACCAGTTAGTTCCAAGTTCTGAGTTGGGGCTGTAGAACCTTGGACTCATGGGGACCTAGACTGGCCCTTCCAGTTGTACCTCTTCAGGCCCCTAGCAAGCAGCTGCTGCATTAGTTGGAACCATGCTTCTCTCTGATGAAGATGAGCGCTCTCACCCCTCCCCCCCACCTCCTTGGTCTAACACAATCCTGGCTTCTGAAGGGCCCCTGGAGGAAATGAACACAGAGGAGCCTAGCAGTTTAAAAATCCTCTAATTGCTCTGCTGGTTTCTAGCACTATTACAGTCTTCCCAAGTTAAAGAAAGTTTACAAGGCCCCGGAAATAGCTCAGGTGCCAGGAACCTCTGGAGATCTGACTAGGGCCCCACAGGGAGGAGGAAGAGAAGGGGGAGGAGTGGGAAAAAGAGAGGGAAAAGGAGGATGAGGTGGAGAAAATCTGTTTTCCATAGGATCCCTAAGAATCTCCAATCCCTATCAACCCATGCCAAGAAAAGAGGCCTCTAGGATATAGGGAAAGGAAGTTCTAGTAATAGAAAATGTAAAGAAAGAGGATTTGGCCAAAGCTTTTCTGGGATTCGTGGTTTTCTTGGCACATTTAAAAATATTTATTGAGTCTCTGAACAACCTGCCCTATTCTAGAGGTCAGGGATTCATCACTGAACAGAGCAGATCAAGACCAAGCCCTTGCTAAACTCACACCCTTGTTGGGCACAAAAGAAGCACATAAGCAAATATTTATGTGGAATATGTTGGACGAGTGAGACCTTGGAAGAAAGAGTAAAGCAAAGTTTTAGGTGATAGTAAAATAGGGGAGGATGGTGTTAGATAAAGTGGCCCAGGTGTATTTCCAGGAAGTGAGCTTGGCTCTGAAGTTGCAAGGTGTAAGGGAGACAAGGATACAGGCGACTAGGAGATGGAAAGAAGAGCAGTGGTTCCAATGTGAGAATGTGCTCTGTCTACTCAAGGAATAGCATGAGGCTTAGTGAGGCTGGGGGAGGCGGGGAAGGTGAGCATGGGAAATTGGAAATGGCAATGTGGGTGGGGAGCCAGGACCCAATCCTGAAAGGCCTCATGCAAGAGACTGGTATGGATGGAGGGCTGCTTGTTGATTTGGGACAGCAGTTAAGGGAGTTCCAAGCATGGCTTCTGTTTTCTCATTGAAGCATGAGGTGAGATCAGGAGCTGAGAATAAGGGGGTACTTGGGGAGATGGGCATGGAAGAAGTACATGGAAAAAAGAACATGCATTCAATAGAGATAAATTTCTAGAAAAACATGTAGGATTGCTGTGGCATGAGGTTTTGAATTTAAAGGAAAGCCAGCTTCACTATGTGACTTTCTGTCGAGTGGCCTGACAGGCTGGTCCCAGGGCTTGGCAGTATGTGAAGGGCACACGGACACATACTTGCTGTTACGTGGGCAGCTGACACCTCTGAAAGAGAACTAAATCAATATTAGAAATAACAAGTTAGAATAGTAGGAGGCAGTTCAGAGGGGACGCTTAAACAGGTGTGAGAAGTTTTGTAAAATGTGAGGTGAAGACTTTACGGGCAGACAGATCTGGAACCCCAGCCTTCCACCAAAGGGCTAGATATTTCATGGCAAGTCCCAAAAACTCTATGAAACTCAAATTTTCTAAATTATAAAATGGGAATCATAGTACTCACTGTATTGATTGTTAAATGGACAATGAGAAGTAGATTTTGTGTGGAAAAGAAATGTAATGAACTGCAGCCATTGCTCTTATTATTTAATACAGGAGTTGTTATGGTAAAATATGGCCATAAAATATGGCCACCTGCTTTTGTACGATCTATGAGCTAAGAACAACTCTTACATCTTTAAATAGTTGAAAAAAATCTAAATAAGGAATGATATTTCATGAATATCAAAATTGTATAAAATTCAAATTTCAGTGTCCATAAATAAAGTTTTGTTGGAACACAGCCATCTATTTGCACTTGTTTACATGTTGTCTCTGGCTGCTTCTATCTCCACAACTGCAGAGTTGACTATTTAGCTGTGATAGAGACCATATGGCCCAGAAAACCTAAAATATTTACTATGTGGACCTTTACAGAAAAAAGTTTGCAAATCTCTGATTTAGAGGAAGGAAAGAGCAATTGAACTGGACATTGAGAAATGTTGATTCTGGCCTTGCATGCTGGTTGGGATCATCATGGATGGCCTCAGATAGAAAGGTTGGTGGTAATGAGGACAAGTAGGTCTTAGGTGTGTTGGATCATGGGGGATTACTGTGGGCCATGTGAACCCCATAAGCACAGACAACTCAAGTGAAAGAATGACTTTCATTGTAAACCAATTTTTCTTTTGCAGAACAGATGGGAGAGTGGGCTCAACAGGAATCATCCCTAAACAAGCCCGGGAACCCCTACTCCTGTGTTCTAGGAGTAGAGGTTCCTGGGCTTGGGTTTTGAGCTAGTTTTCTGGGAAGTAAGATGCAGTGCCCTCCTTTTAAGATGCCAAAAGTAGATCTGGACAAAGAAACAGGAAAAAAGACATGTCATAAGTATGAATTAAATCACCAGTGGCCATGGGAAGCAGGCTCTTTGCTAGGCAGTAACTTTACATTTTTTTCTCCTATTAATTGATTTCTCTGGTTATTGATTTCCCAAAAGTCTTTGAGGCCACCCATGCTCCCCACTTTGCAGAGGACCTCAACTCTAACCTTAGGAGATCAGGTTGCTTGATACAAAGTCCTCCAGCCATCCTCCTCCTTCCTTGGACTTTCTTCATTTCCCAAGGATTCTTGCCACTGCCCTCAAGGAAGAACTGTCCCTTTATCACCCCAGACTAAGCCTTCAATCCATACTTTGATCTTCTCCCTTCTTGGCTCCTCCAGGGGCTCTTGCTCTGTTGATGATACATCTTTCTTGTGTTCACAGTCTTGTGTCCACTGGCATTTTTCCCTGCCTCCTCTTGTTGGGAAGGTGACTAATATTTAATGAGTTCCTATTATGTGCCAGCCGACTGCTAGGTGATTGTATATGCTGTTTCATTTGATCTGACAAGAGCCCTGAGGTATATTGTATTAGTTAGGACTTTTAGTTGCCACTGGAAAAAAAAACCTAACTCAAACTAGCCTACACTAAAAAGGAAATTTATTGACGCAGGTCATTGGGATGTTGAAGGAAGAACTTCATTCACGGCTAGATGGGGTCCTCAAACAGTGTTGTAAGCAATTTCTCAATTTTTCAGTTCTCTTCTGAGCTGGTCTCCTTCTCAGACAGATGCACCTCATGTGGTGGCAAAAATGGCCACCAATAGTTTTAGACCTGCAGTCTACCTTTGTATCAATTACCAAGGAGAGAAAGGTTCGGCAAAAATCTCAGGGCTGATTATCATTGGCTTGGCCTGGTTCATAAGACCTTTATTGAACTGATCATTGTGGCCAGAGAGTTGCAGTCCTCTCATTGACCAATCCAGGCATAGCTGCCCAGTCACAGTAAAGGGGGCAACAGCCCTGTCTAAACCATATGTATTAGAAGTGAGACTGATGTGGATTCTTCAAAGGAAAATCATGGTGTGGACATCAGAAGACAGAATGGTTGCTGAGTGGGCAAAATATAATAGTTATCCATTACAAGTAGATGTTACAATCCCTATATTATAGATGAAGAGATTACCCGAAACAGGTTTGTTGTGTACTAGGTGACATAGCTACCACTCAGTACATATGCAGTTTTAAGCCACTTGGGGCTTCTTCTATATCTCTGATTCTTAGTGTTGCCAAGGTACTACAGAAACTGGGAGTAGAAGAGAATAGTGGGAGGAATGCAAAGAGAGAAAACATAGTCTTCTGGAATAAACAGTGAGAGAAAAGTCACCAACTGAGGAAATCTCAGATGGACCCAGATGGCTGAGTAGAAGTATTGGAAATTGAGGAGACACTAAGGTAGATAGCAGAGTCCAAAGCTTGTTCCAGTCAATTTGTTCTGGCAAATGCTGTTATATTGCACCCAAGACAACTGGGCTCAGAGGGCAGTGCTGTGAATACACACAATCGCTGATGTTTTCCAGAATGACTTCAGAGAGCTGGGGAGTCCTATGACTCCAGGGGCAAGCCCCTGTGTTGGGATGAACTGGCCAAATACCACCTGATCAGGTATTTCAGTTCTGTATCCACTTGGAACCTTGCAAGGAGAGGGACCCTCTGAGCAAGACCATGAGAGAGAGAGAAGAATTTGCCTGGAGGAAGTGTAGTTTTCTGCTAATCCAGAAGATATCAGAATAAGGTTGTTTTCTGGAAAATTTGGGAATGTTCATGTACACATATGGAAAAAGGGAAAGCATATAGACATATGCTCATTTGGGGGCATTTTATCTGGGGCTTCCAGAAAATAATATTTTAAAATAAAGGCTCTGGGAAAAGCTGAGTAGGGGGTGCTTAGGGAGTATGGGAGAAACAGGGCACTAGGAGGGGCAACTGGGGTGGGAGGGGAGAGTGGATCCAGAAAGGAAAGAATTGAAACCATGTATGTCAATACCTCGTGGTTCTGCTACAGATTCTCCCAAGAGGCAGAGATAGTGACAGAACCTGGCATTGACCCTATAGAAAATCATGGCTGAATTTGAGAACATCTCACAAATGTGTATAAATGCTTGGCTTTTCCTCCATACCCCTGGCTCCATCCAGTTCCTCTGTGCTTCCAATCTGAGCTCTTGAGGCTGAGGGAAAATGGACTGAGCATTTATAAGAAAAGAATGTCATAGACTTGAAAATTGTGGGAACCTCAGAAGCCACCTTGTTCTCTCGTGAAAAAATGCCACTGATAGGGCACCATTAGATGTTTTATCATTAGAAAAATGGCTTACTTAACACCCCAATCTGCCTCCCAATAATTCCTAAAAATGGCCACAGTTCTGGCAAGATGGAACCATGTTGGACAAGTCCTTTACCCTTTGTAAGTTAGGACTGGTCTGGGATGTGTCAGGATGCCATGTGTTCAAATAGTCTTTCCCTATGCACATGGGCTTGGGGGATGTGTTGGGTGGCAACGTGTATTGTGTGCACTCAGGCAACCCAACTGGTGAGTAAATGAGTGGCTATATTTATCTCCGCCTCCCAGGCCCAGGAGCTCCTGCGCTGTGCCAGTGATGGAAAAAACAAGTATGCGGGGAGATGTCTCACATTATTGTGACAAGTAATTAGGGGATGTGAGATGTTCAGAAATTACTTTATTAGACAAATGCTGCTTATAAACCCCACGCAACAAACATTCCTGTGAAGTTGCTTCTGGTCCTGGGACTGCTATTGAAGGAATTCCATCTCCCCAAAGCCAAGGGGCTCTCCTGTTACAGTGTAGGGACAAGATGAAGCAATTGTGTCAAGTTTGCAGAAAAAAGTTGTGGACTTGAATCTTTGTTCTGTCTCTTTCTAGTTACATGATTTCACTCAAGTAAACTTACTCCATTAGGCTGTAGTTTCCAACTCTGTGAAGTAGAGATAACATCTATTCTCTGCTTCAGGACATGTCTCATGAAGATCTTCCCACCAAAAGGGTTAGAGGGACAAAGAAAAATGGGTGTTACCAGATTCCAGGCATTGGTCTGTCTGTGGAAGCTGGGAAATTGAAGAGGGGTTTCCAAGTGGGCATAGACATTGAGTATCTACTATTGCCAGGGAATGGAACAAGCCCAAGCATCAGAGTTGGGCAAGACTTATCACCTACAGAGAAGACAGATGATCCCAGTACAAGAGCCATTTGAATCAAAAGTCAGAGCATCATAGAGCCAGGAGCAGTGAACTTTCTATTATGCATAGAGCCAGAGAGTAAATATTTTAAACTTTGCAAGTCATGTAGTCTTCATTGCAAATATACTCAACTCTGCTGTTAAAGTGCTGTTATGGTTTGGATATGAGGTGTCCCCCAAAAGTTCACATGTGAGACAATGCAAGAAGATTCAGAGGAGAAATGCTTGGATTGTGAGAGTCTTAACCCAATCAGTGATTTAATCCCTGATGGAATTAACTTATTGGTAACTAGAGACAGGTGGGATGTGGCTAGAGGAAGTGGTTTACTGGGGGCTTGGCTATATTTTGTATCTGGAGCTTGAGTGTCTCTCTCTGCTTCTTGATCAACATAATGTGAGCTGCTTTCCTCCACCACCCTCTCCTGCCATGATGTTCAGTCTCCCCTCGAGCCCTGAGAAATGGAGCTGGCCTTCTATGGACTAAGATCTCTGAAACTATGAGCCCTCAAATAAACTTTTCCTGCCCTACAGTTGTGCTGGTCAGATCCTTTAGTCACAGCAGCAAAAAAGCTGGCTAAAACAAGTGCAAAGACAATCTTGGGTAATACCTAGAGGGCAATACCTGTGTGGCTGTTTTCTGATAAAATTTTGGACTCTGACTTTTGAATTTCACATAGTTTTCATGTTACAACATATTGTTCTTTTTGATTATTTTCAAACAATTAAAATGTCAAAATCATCCTTAGCTCATGGGCCACAGGAAAACAAGTGGGCTGGATTTGGCCTATGGGACATAGACTGAAGACCCCTGACACAAGAAACAAGGACATCCACTCTGGGTACCAGGGAAGGATTTGTTGAGGTGGTAGCAGGGATATGGGTCTTTGAGGATAGGAAGGGTTTTCCTGGGGAAGGGAGGGTGAGTCTTTTAATTGGAGGGAACTGTGGTTTCTCTGGCATGGAGACATAAATGGGGTAGCAGGGGATGGTGGGAAGTGATTGGATTATATTGCAAAGTGGAGAGAAGGTAAGGGTGAGTTTGGGAAGCTTAATAAGTCATGAAAAGAACTTGGGTGTATCTGGAGCTTGAGTGTCTCTCTCTGCTTCTTGATCAACATAATGTGAGCTGTGTTTTGACTTTTTAGAAAGCTTCATCTTGTCATGGCAGGGGGACCAGGGAGGGATTGTCCAAACAGATTTGGAAAATAGTGTGTGTGAGCCTAATAGAGGTTGCTGCAATGGGGACAGAGTGAGAAGTCAATGGGGCTCAGAGGTGGGGAGGCCTTCTCTAAGCTTGTAGATTTCCGGTATTGTGCCATTTATTATGGAGCAGGTATCCTTTTATGTGTCCTTCCTGTGATAGCCAGGGGCTATCTAATGATGTTATTCAGAACAAAGGTGGGAGGCTATGTTACTTATGGAGCACCCTCTATGTTCCACGCACTGGGCCAGAAGCTTGACAGACATTATCTCATTTAACGCCACCACTGTCCTACAAAGGAAGTTTATGGCTCTCACTTTAAAGAAGGAAAAAACAAGGTTCAGAAAGGGCAAGGAATTTGCTACAGGTGGCACAGGTGGTAGGTGACAAAAAAGAGCTCTGATCTTGGGTAAATCCTTCTAAACTCTTCTCTTTCAACTGGACACCCTGCTGGAGACAGTTTGTAGGTGTGAAGAACCTAAAGTCTGAGAGAGCGTTTTTTTTTTTTCAGCACCTGTCACACTGAAGACTGTAGAAGAGAGCACAGCAAAGAGGAGGAGGTAGGAGGTGACCACAGCACAAGAAAGGTGAGTAGGCCATCTATTGGAGTCTTTGACTCCAGAGCAAGGAAATCAGTGGAGCTGCTTCTGTGTGGTTTGCTTTTTGAAATTGAGCCCCTTACTGGTTGGGAGGATGTTGCTGTCATCCTGAGGGGTGTCCCAGTCACAAGCACACCAGGTTGCCATTTCAGAAAAGGCATCCATATAGCACCTGCCAGGGCACCTTCCCCAAACTGTTACTTCAGCCCATCTCTCTTCTGCTCAAATGTGCCCAGCCTTCATCCATGTCTACAGAACATACCTGGCTCCCCAGCTGGAGAATGCCTAGCTACCACTGAGCTCGAGGCTTTGCCTTCAAGTCCACCTCATGCCATCCTCGACAGAACTTCTTTTGCCACCCTGGCTCCCAGTGAGGTGCAGTAACTATTTTGCTGAGAAGGTTCCTGACTCTAAACCCGGGGAAATATATTCCCACCTTCCACCAGTCTATCCCTATCCCTGTGATGGTATCTAGACCACATAGCCCTCTAGAAGCTCTGTGCTAAGGGCTGGCTAAACACTTGTTCTAGGTAAAAGGGAAAGATGGGGCATCAAAGAGAAGCCAAGGGCATTGAATCCCAAAGCAGAAGATTGCTGGGTAGATGAAAGATCAACAGAGAAGCCAGAGATAAGAGAGGCCATCAATTGACACAGAATTCTGAGTAGCTAAGGTGAATGTGTTGGGGAAATGTCCAAATTATTGTCAAGGTATTCAGAGACCACCTTAGTCTAGCTTGATCCTTTGAGGGCTAGCATGGCTCCATGGTGAAAATATCTATTATGGATATGTGAGGGCCATGGTTATGGGGCAGGACAGGAAGACTTTGTTTCTCATGGAGGAGTCCTTGTGGGGAATAAAGAACCAGAAAAAGCACAAAATGTCTTAATTTCTACATTATTTCAGTGACTTCAGGTAGCTGCATAACTTGGAGGAAGTTAACCTAACCCTTGTCATAGTAATCACAAAGCTGTGACTGAATAGCCACTGACCATTCACAGTGTACTTTCATGTACATTATATCACAGTAGTCACCATACCAGACCTGCTCAATGGGCACCCTTACTTTGCAGATGAAGATGCTGAGGCTCAAGATCCAATGTGATTTTCTAGGCTCTTCCTAATGGCTGTTACTCTGGCCTCCAGGGTTACAAGGAAAGCCCCCCTTTAATTGTTTTCTCCTAGCAGAATGGGAACTCTGTTTGCTAAAATGTTAACCAGTATACAATTTCAATTAGCTTTTTGTGAAGCTTCTCATGCAGTAAATGTCAAACTTGGGACCTGAGTCCCAGTTCTATGCTTTCTAACAATACTTTGTATTGTAGCTTAACTATATGTATTGTATACCTGTGGCTTTAGTGAAATTATGTACTCCTCGAGGGCATAGCTTCTGTTTCCTCTTCTATGTAAGCTCTGCTTTATGCCAGGGACTGGCACCTAGTAAGCACTAAGTCAACTGTTACCTGGTTATCTCTTCCCTTCTACCTCAAATGCAACCTGCTCCAGCCCTAAGTCATTCCGTACAGGAAGGCAAAGATAAAGTAAGTGCTGCTAGAGTTTCTCTCAGATCTTCTTCCCTTTGGGGGTTTTTGAGGAGAGTTCCCATAGATGACCTTGGGAAAAGAGATCCAATTCATTCCATTTAGAGCATTTACATCCTGATTATATTCATTCCCATGGCAAATCTTCTTGGACAATTTAAACCTTGCCTGGTGGGAAGATAGGGGGAAGGATGTTGGCCTCTCACAATCCCTTAGGGCTACAGACTCTTGGATGCCAATTGCTCATTTCTGACCTGGTCCCACTGCCCCACTGTGGGGCACTTGCACTTGAGGACAATGTTCATTCTTGCCTTGGGGTGCAGGAAGAGTTAGTCCTTGGTAAAAGACACGCAGCCTCAGCATCTTCCTCCCTTTCTCACCCCATCCACCTCTGCGTATCTTTCTTCCAGCTAATGGTTGTCACCCTGGCAGGAAGGGTGCTGCTGGGACCTGGGGAGGCCCCTGTCTTCCAAGTTCTCTCTCCTAGCAGGAGGGCACTGTGTTTGCTAATAGGTGTTAAATGGGAGCATCAAATTTTAATCAGCTTCTTAATGGAGTCTGGGGACCTGGAGGAGTTCTCAAGTCCTGCATTATGCTGCTTTCTGGAGCCAAGCTGGATGCTGAGTGGGAAGGTGGAATGGGCAGCTGTTGTTACAGCTAGAGATACTGGAAGATGAGCTGGTGCTTGGCCAGTTGATAGTCACTTCCATCCAGGACCAAAGGTGGCACAGCTCAATTGGCCAGTGTCATCATTGTAACTATCATGGTGACCCATCTATGACTGTTGGCTTCCTCTTGGTGAGAAATAGGTCTGGAAAAAATGTGAACATGAGACTCATAAGGCCCTGGTTCATATTCTAGGATTTTCAAGTTGAGTAGATGACTGTGGACAATTTCCTTGCTGTGGTAGCTCAGTATCATAATGGTCCCCACAAAATTGGGCCTCCCTGTGTCTCCATCCTTTTGCAACAGGATGTTTCCACTCTTCCCATTAAGAGGCAGAGTACATTTGTTCATCTTTGTGATACTGGGCTGGCTGGTGGCTTCAATGACCAATAGAACATGGCAGAAGTGTTGTTGGATTAAAGTCTAGAGCTTAGATCTGAAGAAGACCTTGCGGTTTTTGCTTTTTCCTTGCTTGAATTGTTCTCCTGAGGCCACCATGAAAGGATGCTTTTTAACCTACCAGAAGGGGAGACCCCCATGTGTAGGAGAACCAAAGTGTCTCTATTTATAGATAACACCAACTTACACATCTTTGAGTGAAGCCATCTTGACCATCCAGCCTCAGAGGAGCTATCAGATGACCGCAGCCATGTGAGTTATCTTAGGTAAGACCTGCAGAAGAATCACCCAGAGTGTAAACCTACAGATGTGAAAAATAAAACATTATTATTTCAAGACATTGATTTTTTGGGTGCTCTGTTGTTTATTAATAGATCACTGAAATACTCAGTTTTTCTGAGCCTTGGATTTTCAGATGTAGCACAGGACCAGTGATGGTAACCTTGCCATTGAGAGGTGCAGCAGTAAAAAGTGCCTGAGATAGTGCCTGGGACAGAGTAAGTCTGCATTGGGAAGGAAGGCCTCGGAAAGGCTGGTTAGGTAGGTCCTTGACTGCCACAGTAAGGTGTGAGGTTATTCAGTGGTGGTGGTAGAGGTGAGAAGAGAGAGGAATGATGTGCAAGACATTTTAGAGATGAAACATCAGGACTTGATGAGTGACTGGTACAGGCAAGAAGGATGAGTCAGAGATGACTTAGAGGTTGCCAGCTTGGGTAAGTGAGTAAACAGCGCTGCTGAGGAAGGGGGAGGAGCAAGTCTGAAGGGTGAAGCTGAGCAAGTTCAGCTTTGAGTAGTTGGGTGTGAGAAGGAGACACTAGGACATAGCCAGGCATGTAGGTCTGAGCTCAGGAGAGCAGCCAAGGCCAGACTGGAGTTTGTGAGGCTCACTGGAGCAGGAAGCCAATGAAAACTGGTGACTAGGAAATAGTACTGTGGTCATGGGCTTCTCCAGGGACTAAAGTGAAATATAGCTGGAGTGATAGTTCTGGTAGCTGTCCCTGTGTGGCTTCATAAAGATTTTGTCAATAGATGGTGAGACCCTTAGGAAAATCAAATGTGAATCATCAAGTGGGCCCTGTAGATCAGAGATTCCATATTTCCACAGCACTAAGATGAAGCTCATTTTAAATCTCAATCTATGATTTGATTTAACTTTAAAAAGTTACAGCCAAAATTCAGAATGGGGCAGGTGAGGGGGTTAAGGAACTTCGGATTGTGCAGAAGGGAGTGAGGAAAGGGGGTTTTTGCGGGGGTGGGAAGGATAGTGGAATGAGATGGATATATTGCTCCATAACATGTATGATTACTCGACCCATGTGATTGTGTACCATGTTCAGCCAGAAGAATGAGAAGTTGTGCTCCATTTGTGAATAATTTGCCAAAATGCACTCTGCTGTCATGTATAACTAATTAGAACAAATTAAAAAAGAAAATGGAAAAAAAAATTATAGCCAAGGCTGGGGTTGTGGCTCAGCGGTAAAGCACTCGCCTAGCACATGAGAGGCCCTGGGTTTGATCCTCAGCACCACATAAAAATAAATAAATAAAATAACGGCCTTATCTTCAACTACAGCAAATAAATAAATAAATAAATAAATTAATTGATTAATAAAAGTTATACCAAGGTGTAGTGGCACATGTATGTGATCCTAGCAACTTGGTAGGCTGAGACAGGAGGATTTAAGTTCAAGACCACCTGGGCAACCTAGCAAGATCCTGTCTCAAAATAAAAATAGCTCAGTGACAAGACTATCCCCATTCAATCCCCAGCACTATGCACATGAAGAAGGAGGAGAAATAGGAGGACGGGGGCTGGGAAGAAGAAGAAAGCAAAAAGAAAAAGAACAAAAGCCCATCTATAACACTCAACAAGTAAATGCTAACTGGGGTGCCCTCCTTGCTGAGAATCTTTGTTAAATGTTTCCACCCCCATCTTCTTTTGGGAGGGAGGTTGAAAAAGCAATAAAAGTCATTCATTACTTGTTTTTTGTCATTTAATACTTTTAAAAGTAGAAAAACAAGTGATGAAAACAAACCAAAACAAGAAGTTTTAAACCTAGAAATTAATAGTATAACTTCCAGGAAAAGGGATGCCTTAGATATGGTTCTGCTTTCAGATGCCAGGACCCCACAAAAGAGTAAAGTCTAGGGAAGACAGAATGAAGGGTCTTGATCATTTTCCTTGGGAACTACAGAGACAGATCCTAAGTGGCTGGTCTCCTGGAAGTCTAAGAGCAGCTGAAAAAAGATGGTGGTGACAGTAGGGGAGGGTGGTCTTGACAGGGAAGGCTGGTATCTTAGGAACTTTATTTTGGTATATGCTAGGAACTCTTGGGGGCAGCCATGCATGTCCAAGTAGTCTGGACCTTAAGGTTGTGCTTTCCATCCAGGGAGAATGGCACAGTCCAAGTCTCTGAGTCCCTGAGGCTGGGTTTGTAGGCCTGGATCCTGATATGAAAGAGGACTTCTGGGAGCATTGGGCAGTCCTTATTAATTTGAGGAGGGGTCAATCATGAGAGTTTGGGGAAGACAGAGTAATAGGAGGTAAAATAGCTTCCTATAAAGCAAATAGATGTGTGAAAGCAGGGTACTAGTGAAGGGCAGGGGTCCTTCTCACTTGTTGAATGCTTATTTTCCTTGCTGGACAACTTAGTCATGGCTATAATGATAAGTAAAGTTTATTGATTGCTTGATTGATATCGGGCTCCTGCTAAGCACTTTATAGACATCATCTCTCTCATCCTTGTAATGACCTGACTGTCCCCGTTTTACAGACCAGGAGTGAGGGGTATGGAGAGTTAGCTTGGTGCATACTGCATACATCTGATAAGTTCCAGAGCCCACTCTATTAACCAGTCCCCTCTACACCAAATTCTCAGCAGCACATAGTAGGTACTCATAAAATATTTGTTGGATTGAATTATATCTGGTTGATATTTTAAAATCTGATTAATATTCCCAAGAAATATCTTAGGAACTTAATCCCTGTAAAGCCACTTTTGGAATCTCTGTTACCAAGAAGACAACAAGAAAGACTTTCAAAGGGAATCTTATTTTTCCATTTTTGTAGCCAGTGTGATTTGCTGCTCGTTGATCACATCCCTGCTCCTGTGGCCCTTCTTCCTCTTCTTGCTCTCTTGGGGAAGAGATGAGGATGGAGAGGCCACTGTGGCAGACAGGAGCGGGGCAGGGCATGGGGGGTGGAGAGCAAAGATCAGGGCTCTTGCTGCTAGAGCCGGTGAGGCAGAGGCCAGACTGGAGCTGGCTGCAATTTTTGTCAGAGTTCCCTTCCCGTCTATGAATGCAAATCCTGAATTACAAGCCATCCGGATGACAAGCTGACATTTTAGCTGCAAACATTCTCCTATAATTAGCAGAATCTAATGCAATACAGGGAATGGCTCCATTTTACACACACATTATTGTAATGCCTTTAAATAAGGTAATTGATTATGCCTTTGCATAAGAAAGTGAAATATTCAGTGTAATTAAAACCAGCATTCCGATCTTGGCTCCCTGACAGGTGATCCACATGTCAATTTATAAACCCTTAAAGTAGTGCTCACACCCACATTCCAGTTGTTAAAGTTTGTATAAAAAGAAAAAACTTCAGAGAATTTGGTTTTCAGCTTTGGGCTGGAAAGCTGATGGGGGCGGCTACTGAATTTGGGGGTATTTCTGAATTCCTTTCCAGCTCCCAGACACTATCACAGACTGTCTCAAGTTCCCCTACTGCATCTTCCTTTCAGAGATGGGGAAATTGAGGCACAGGGAAGTGACAGTAATTCTGTGACTAAGCTAGCCTTGGAACTCAGTCATCTGTCTCACAGTCCTTATGATTAGATTCTAATTTGGGTTCTTTTGCTAAAAGTGGGAAAAAGTGTGGTTTGGTGGGCAGAATTTGGAACTGGAATCAGGAAATCTGGATTCCAATCTTGGCTTTGGAATGTCTCTGAGCCTCAGTTTCTCGGTTGCTACTTTATTGATTGGCTAGGGCAATATTAGATTGGGTATGTGAAGTGAGGACTTGTAATAGAAATCCAGTAGGTAGACTGCCCGGTGGTCTGGGGTGGAGGAGATTACTTGTTTGAATAGAGAAAAGTCAGATATGCTTGGGAAAATTTCAGTGGCCCTGGAGTCTAAGGGGTCCCCAACGCTGCTTGCATTACTCCTGATCCAACATGAACTTTCTGGAATTTGAGAAGTGGGAAGGATTAGGGAGTTTATGATGCAATTGGAAGGTGAGTTGGGAATTATGGGTGTAGCTCTCTGCTTTGTAGTGCCTGGAGTTGATGCTGTAGATATCTCCAGAGGCATTGACTTTGTCCTGCATGATCCCTACCTGCTCAGTAGCTCTGCAAAGGGGTTAGTCTGTGGCATGTTTTGTGGGACAGTTGGCTGCTGTTGGGTGAATGCTCTGGAGTTAGAACAACTTGAATTGGTTTCTCCCAAGGGGCCAAATTAATTACTTCATCCTTATTCTCATGAACCCAGGGCTTTATCCCAATAAACTTACTTGCCCAAGCCTAACTCCCTGTCTGGTTGAATCTTTAAATAAGATAATTTAAACAACCTCTGATTCTGACTATTCTTTCCTTCTCTTTTTCATATAATTTACCAATATAATCCAGAAAAATCTTTCCATCTCAAAATCCTCACATGATCACTTCTTCATGCCATGTAAAGCAACATATCTATATGTTCCAGGGATTAGGATGTGGGCATCACTGGGGGCCCTTTATTAGGCCTGTTACAATACCCTAACTACAAGGGCAATTGTATCTATTGTATAGTTGTCTGTTGCTTTTTTTTTTTTTTTTTAAAGAGAGAGAGAGAGAGATAGAGAGACAGAGAGAGAGAATTTTTTTTTAAATATTTATTTTTTAGTTCTCGGCGGACACAACATCTTTGTTTGTATGTGGTGCTGAGGATCGAACCCGGGCTGCACGCATGCCAGGCGAGCGCGCTACCGCTTGAGCCACATCCCCAGCCTGTCTGTTGCTTCTTAACAAATTACCCCCATATTTGGCAGCTTAAGGAATAAACACTAGGCACTGGGTTGTGACTCAGTGGTAGAGCGCTTGCCTAGCATATGTGAGGCCCTGGGGTCAATTCTCAGCTCCACATATAAATAAATTAAACAATAAAGGTTCATTGACAACTAAAAAAACTATTTAAAAAAATTTCTGTCAAGGAATCCAGATTCCCCGGCTTAGGGTATCTCACAAGGCTATAATCAATGTTAGCTGAAGTTACAATTACTCTAAGACTTGATAGATGAGAATTTGCTACCGAGTTCACACACATGACAGTTGGAAGCCTGTAGATTATTGCTGTCCATTGGCTAGAGATATACGTTTCTTGCTACATAGGCACCTCCATTTGCAGTTTTCAATATGGTAGCTGGCTTCATTCAAAGTGGGCAAGTGTGAGAGCAAAATAGGGCACCCAAGATGGGAGCCACAGTCTTTTTTTTTGATTCAGTTTTGGAAGTGTCATTCCATCACTTTGGCCATGTTCTTTTTTTTAATTTTTTTTTAGTTGTAGATGAACACAATATCTTTATTTTACTTTATTTATTTTTATGTGATGCTGAGGATCAAACCCAGTGCCTCATGCATGCAAGGCAAGTGCTCTAACACTGAGCTACAATCCCAACCCCACTTTGGCCATATTCTATTTGTTAGAAATGAATCACCAAATTCAAGGAGAAGGGTTTACTTGATGGTGTTAGTACCGAGAAATGGGGATCAAATTTAGGCATTGCTGCTATGACTTGAATGTGTCCCCTAAAAGTTCATGCATTGGAAACTTAATCCCCAACATCATATATTAATGATATTTGGAGGTGGGGCTTTTGGGAGGTAATTAGAACTAGATGAGGTCATGAGGATGGGGACCCCAGGATGGTATTAATGACTTTATAAGTGGGAGAGAGACCTGGATTAACATTCTTGTTTTGTCTCACTGTGCAATGAGGCCCTCATCAAATGCTGGCACCATGCTCTTAGACTTCCCAGTCTCCAGAAGCATGAGCTAAATAAACCTCTATTCTTTAAAAATTACTTAGCCTCAGTTATTTTGCTACAGCAACATAAACAGCATAACTATAACAACATAACTATATTAGGGCTGCTTACCCTAGCAACTACACATACCACCTTCCTTAGGGAGGGCTGGTCCTTAATGGTCAGAGATAGCTCTCTGGGATTTAAGGCAGGATTAAATCCTTAAATTAGAGATTTCCTATATACATAGGATAATGAGATATTGGGGGTGTTGGTGGTGACTATAAACCTTTCTTCCATTTAGTTTAGTGGTTTCTGAAAAGATTATTAGATTTTTTTTTTTTGGAAACTATGATGAAATACCAAAGCCTAGCTCTCAAGCCTATGTATTATTATTTAGTTGGACTGGGGCAGAATCCATGCATCTACATTTTTTAGAACTCCTGAAGTGATTCTATCTCCATAAAAGTTTGCCAAACTTTGATCTAAAGAGTTTGCTGATGTCTTAAAGAAGGGGTTTGGAATGATCTGAAGTCTGGATCTTTGAGATGATAATGATGAGGATGATGATGTCAATAAGAACAATTATTATTTATGCAATGTTAAGTAATATTTGTTAGACATTGTGCTTAGTTACTTATCCCCAGAGCCCCAGAACCCTCATCTGCAAAAAGAAGAAAATATTGACAAAGTGAGGTTGCATAATGGATTCCAACCACAGACAGAGGAATAAGTTTTGGTATTCCAAAGTCCAGAGGGACAGCTATAGTCTATGAACCTGTGACATTTTATGGTGATCTGGAAGAGAGGAGCTCAAAAGCTTCAAACATAAATGATAAAGATAGGGAGATGCCTATTACCCTGATTTGGCCAGTACATTGTATGCTTGTATTGAAATATCACACTGAGCCCCATTAATATGTATAATTAATACATGTTAATCAAAGTAAAAAAGAGAGAGAGAGAGAAGAAAACAATGTCAGTCCAACAGGGAGACAGTGAGGTCTAAATTATTTAAGTATGTAAAATGTCCAGAGCAATTGTGGCACCTGCTAGGTGCTCAATTACATAGTCCTTTCTTGTGTTACTTTGGGGAGCTGAGGTACCCTGAAGCAGAGGCCACAACCACCTCACTGCCCATCACACTGGAACTGCTGGACAGACTGAGAGAATTCAGAGGTGCCGGTGAAGGGCAAAGTGCAGTGTGATCCAGGCCTGATTGGCTGCCCAGGGGGTCATGTGCAGGTGGGCTGGGGTGAGGCTGGCTGCATGGTGTATCTAAATCTCTCATTAAAAGACTTAGATCAGAAACTTAAGCAAAGAGCAGGGACTCTGAGCTACTTTTACTGCCATGTGACAGAGCAGGCTTCTCAGAGGAGCAGACATGACTATTCCTCTAGGGTCTCATTCATTTCTTGTCACCAATGTCTGAGCTCCAGGGACAGTTGTGTTCTCAGAATTCTCACACCAATGGGGCTTTGCTAGCCCTACCTGGCAGCCTGACCTGGGCTAAGATGGATGTGATTCTTTGTGGACAGGACTTTTGGCCTCTCCTGCTTAAGGCACCTCTTGGTTCTTCTGGTGTACCTGTACTTGTCTTCTCTCATGGCCCTACATAGACATGAAAGGGCTGGTGACCCATGCCATCTTCTGGGTTCTGCCCTTAGTGGGGAAGCTGAAGTAGTGTGTGTAGGGCCTTATCTGCTTAATGATGGCCTGAGCTTTGGCTCAAATTGAGAAGTTCCAATCCTCCTGAAAGCTTCGACTTTTTCAGGATACTCATAGATTGACTCATCCTGTGTGGTTTTCCTCTGCCAGCAGCTGAGACTAGGAATCTATGACAAAGATAAAAGTTCTTCAGCTCTAGTTACCAAGGGACTGAGTTGAAGAGTTTAAGTTTTTCCAATATTGAACTTAGAGTCAGAAAGAACACTTTTGGTATCCTCGGTTTGCCACCATCTTGCTGGGTTATTTAAGCCAAGTTAGTTAATTTAAGCTGTCTCAGCCTCAATCACCTTGCTATTAGTGGTATGGTGTATCAGTTAGTATAGGCCTGTGTTGAAGTAACAAATATCCCTCCAAATCTCAATTGCTTATATCATCAAAGATTTATTTCTAATGATTTTTTCAGCCACTTCCAGATCCACTAAGGGCTCTGCTATATGTTGTCCTTATTTTAGGTCTCAGAATGATACAATAGTTACCATCGGAAACATTTACAATTTCTGTGGCAGCAGGACAGAGACAATGGGGTAAAGAGAAGGTGATTGACTCTTACAACTTCCACCTGCAAGTAACTCACATCATTCTACTCACATTTCATTAGTCAGAGTAGGTCACTTGGCCACCTCTAACCCCAAGGATGCCGGTAGAACAATTTTATAATATGCTCAGCAAGAGGGAGAACTGGAACTATTTGGTGAGTAGCACTCTGGACTACCACAATGAATATTTTTATATCAACTTGCTCAGGGGGCTATTGTAAGGATTAAAGGAGATGATGGATGAAAATTCATTTTGCAAATAGACACAAGTAAGATATTGTTCAAATAATGTTTCAGAGGCAGTCATTGTGTGCCAAACACTATGCTCGATTCTTCATAACAGCAGTGAATCCCTGGACAGAATTCTGGAAGGGCAGGGCTTATCTGGTTTTGCTCCCTCCTGGTGATGGATCCCTGAGTGTTGTTGCCAGGCAGGGTCCTCTGCCCAGGAGTATGCATGTAACAAGACATCTTCTTCAACTGGAGACTTCTGAATACTGTCCAAGGTTTTTCTGGAGAAGGGCTCACTCTTGTGACAGTGGACCAGTGGTCCCTACAGTCAGAGACAATGTGGATGGTCCCGATGTCTGCCTGTCTCTGCATCCTCCTCACTAAGGAGAAGGTGAAACCTGTCAGTTCAGGGGATTTGAGATCGTTGTGCTCTGGTTTGGTTTTGTTCTGTGCACCTCTATGTATTTTCATCCCGTGGTCCAGAGATGTTACCTATTACACCTGGTTCTTGTGGTGAGGCTCTTAGAATAGGAAGTGTTTGAAATGTGAGGAGTGTATTGAGATGTTAGAGTCCCTTGCCCTTGTCAGAGGCCTCTCTGTAAGGTAGAAAATTTTGGGGATCAGCAGTGCTTTGGTGGTGGCTCTACTCCCATGCTTTCTGAACTTTGGCATTTGTTGTCTTCAGCATCTTTCTTTCTTTTGATGGTAAGAGTCCCTGCTTGAAATTCAAACTAAAAAGAGATCCCTATGTCCTTAACAGTCTGTGTGGGCCAAGAGACACCCGGGCATCGGTAGCGCATAACTTAGTCTCTCTGTTCTCTATATACACTTGCAATGCACCATCTCATATCTTCCTGCTAATAATCAGGTGTGACAAGTAACATTGTTATCCCCATTTCACAGATGAGGAGATTGAGACTCAAGTAACTTCTCTGTTTTGCCCAAAGTCCCACAAAAGAGCAAGTGGCCTGGATTTAAATACAGATCCTCAGATTCCAAGCCCATTCCCCTTCATTCCACAGCTCTCCCTCACAGTGCTGTGTTTGCCCATGACGGAAGAGGGTCCTGAACATGAGAGTTTTAAAGCTAGAAGGGATGTTAGAGGTGATCTGGCCCAACACTCATTTTACAGAGGAGGAAACTTGAGGTTCACAGACCATGGGGTGATTGGACCAATGGTTCACAAGCTGTCCCAAGTCTTACATGTTTTTCCTACTTGTATTTGAACCATAATGATTTTGGGGGGCTTTATTCCTGTCTATTCTCTCTCTCTGCTTTGTAACATCCCATTCTCCTTTTATAACATCAATCCCTGGAAGCCTCCCTGATCATCTCTCCCCCAGGTTAGATTTTGTGTCTATTATATGCCACGCAATGGCTCCTATAACATTTCTGATTATGGGATATACCCATTGTATCATATTGACCAGTTTGCTTTTCGATAACAATAGACTTCCCCCTCCACCCATCACTTTGAAGGTAGAAATAGCATTTGTTTTCCTTGCGACTCTGTATTTGGAGATGGCACTTATAAGTACTCAGAAAATGTTCATGGACAGAAGGAAGGAGGGGAAGGAAGAAGAGAGGAAGAGTTCCAGTGCTTTCTGCACTGGCTATCTCTTGCAAGGTGGGGGATGTCTGGGAGGATCTCCCACATCAGTGTCCCCTAAGGGGCAGGGAGCAGAAAAGCCTCTCTGTTGCTTTTGTGGAGCCTCTTCCCTGCCTTCTGAACTGTTCTTATTCTTGCCAGCAGCCCCCGGAAGAGGGAAAGGAGCGAGGGGGAGAGAGAGATTGAGGGGGAGAGCGTAGAGGAGGCCGCGCTGCTCCAAGGCAGGGGAAGAGCACTTAAAAAATGTCAGTTAGAATCCCTGAAAGAATAAGCTGTAAAAACAACCACACACTCTCTGCTGGGTGACGCAAGTCAAAGAGAAATGCAATGCAATTAGTCACTGGTTCCCAGTAGGAGGTGGGTAGTGGGGGAGGGAGGTGGAACAGAGAATGGTGAAGGGCTGGGGGACTGGGCGGGAGCCTCCCTCACAAACTCTGCATCATCTGCTCTGAGACAGTCTCCTTGCCCTGGGGAGGTGCCACTTCTTCTTCTCCGCCCCCCCAACATTTTTGTGCTGGTCAGAGCCCCTCATTGCTTATCCTCTTTCTCTCCCACCAGGTGGCATCTTCCACCTGCCAGCACATCAGGTCCTAGGTTTAGAGTTGGGAAAAGGAACCCAGAGTCTCTAGAGGCTCTGACTAATGGAGGGAGGAGGCTGGGAGACTGGGGGATGGGTGGGGGGGATCATGAGAGTTTAAAGGGGAAATTCATTCTTGAACCTGGACCTACCTTGGTGCTCCCATCACCCCACCCCCACCTTCTGCCCACTTTGGTCCAAAGGGAATGTCTGCTCTGTTTAACACTTTGGAAGGGCGATTCACTCACTCTTGTATCCCCCAAGCATTCATTAAGACCCTACTGTGTGCTAGTCCCTCCTCTTATAGTGCTCACATCTTAGGTCAAGAGGATGGATAAGTCAATAGGCAAATAGGATGCTGAGTGGTGGGGAAAGTGCTGGTGACTTTCCATTTCCTCCACCCAAGAGATGGCCCTGTTGCTCTTCGTAGGTCTGAGGGGAGAACCCAATGGCCCTTTCTCAAGGCCCCTCCCCCCTTGCTTTCCTGAGTATGATCATAGTCCATGGGGATGAGAAAGTGTACTTATTCTGTAAACCTCCATGCTGAAAGGGCACTGGGTTCCCTGGCAAAAGAGGCAGGTGCAGGCAAGGAGATAACCTGAGCAGGTGATGGAGAGGTCCATGTGGTGGGGATCTGAGTCCTCTTGCCAAGAGCCACATGAGTGAGTGAGCCATTGTAGAAGAGAATTCTCTGTCCCCAGTAAAGTTGTAAGATGACTACAGCACTGACTCATGACTTACCTGTACCCTCACAAGAGACCTTGAGCCAGAAATACCCAGCTAAGATGCTCTGAATTCCTGACCACCGGAAACTGTGTGAGATGATAAATTTTTATTGTTCGATGCCATTCGGTTATAGGGCAATTAGTTATAGAGCAACATACATCTAATACAAGAGATGAAGCTTTAAAGGCATCTTTTGGGCAAGTAAAGGAAAATTGGAGTGCTTCAAGGGCACTGTTATTGCAGGTAAGTCCTATTTGTACATACTAAGAAAGAGGGTCTAGAAGTTTTCACAGACTATTATGTAATGGAAGGTAAATATGATTAGAAAGTAAGTTTTAGTAATACTCTGACCAATTGGGTAGATAGATAAAATGCAGAATCATGAAAAAATAATTAGTCAAGGACAACACACACACACACACACACACACACACACACACACTCACACACACAGAGAGAGAGAGAAGAGGCCTGAGGTTGGTCCTAGGGGCTAGGGTTATCCTGTCTTTAAGTGGTATCATTCAGAGTGGTCCCCAAACCAGCAGTATCAGTATCCACTGGGAACTTGTCAGACATGCAGATTCTTGTGCTCCATCCAGACCCATCCAATCAGACTCTCAGGGAGTGGGGCCCAGGAATCTGTGCTTTTGACAAAAATTCTAATCTATGTGATTGGGAATGAGAGTCTGAGATGCGCTGTCTTAAGAACTGGGTGAAATTGACCAAATCCCAACTATAGATCCTGGGAAGGCTGAGGTCAATCTAGTCTGTTCCCTTGATTTTTGTGCATTTCAGAGGATGTCCAAGTCACCAGCAGTTCTGATTAGAGAAGGCTGCAGAGGTTGATAAGTCTTGTTAATTATTTAGAACTCCAGGCCTTTATCTCCACCTGGTTATAAGCCAGGTAAGGGACACAGGCTCTTTGTGACCCACATTTTTGCACGTTCATACCTCCGAAAAGAGCTCCAATCAGGTAGTTGTGCATAATAGATTTTCCCCTTGTGATTTGAAGGCACATTGAGGGGAGGAACATCCAACACTGTGAGCCGATCACTTAGAATGGAATATTCTTCCCTCGCCTCAGCCATTTCTGGCAACCCAAGTCCCCAGTGATGTTTCTAGTCCTCCCCTCTACCTTCCATATGTTTCCTTGTGTTAAATTTCCTAAGGAGCTTAACTCTGTCATTGTGACCTTCCAACTCAGTCTTTCAGAATCCCACATTGCACCCCACAAGAAACTCTAAGGCTATTTTCACAAAGATAGGTCTTTCCCTTTAAGGTTCACTGGTGCCATTTGGTAAAAATTAATTTTCCTTATCCCAGTTTATTAGCAACTGGGCTTCTTACATACTCTTAAAGGGGCTCCTGTATCCATGGCTTTGATGAGCATCTACCCTTTAGTCTGCTGTGTTGTGGTCTGCCCTCCTCATACCTGAGTGCTCTTGACCTGGGAAACTTCTCCTGGGCCTTATTTCTGATTTGGTTCTTAGGCTGATGCTTCACTCCATCAAACATATTCCTTAATGGTCTTCCATTTTCTTGCTTGTTCTCTTATATTGTTTTTCTGCGAATTCTTTTCTTTCTTCTTTGGATCCCTCTGGGCTCAGATGCTGCCTTCTCCTTCCAGCTCTGACCATTCCCTCCTTACCTTCATCTCCAGCAGCTTGCAAACCTCTGGCTGGAAGAAAGCTCATTCCTGACCCCGGACAAGCCTTGTCAACTACTACAGTGGTGGCCCTTTATTCTTCCCAGCCCGGTATGTATTTTACCTGTTTCCCAAACTGATTTAGTCAGCTTTTTCGCTGCTGTGACTAAATGGCCTGACTGGCACAACTGTAGAGAGAGAAAAGTTTATTTAAGGACTCATGGTTTCAGAGGTCTCAGTCCATATACAGCCAGCTCCATTATGGCAGAATAATATGGCAGAGGAAAGCAACTCACATGATGATCAGAAAGGAGAGAGAGAGAGAGAGAGAGAGAGAGAGAGAGAGAGAGAGAGAGATTACCAGATATTCACCAGACATGTACCCCAAAGCCACATGTCCCAATGCCCCACCTCCTCTAGCCACACCCTACCTGCATTCAGTCTCCACACCATTAATCCTATCAGGTGATTAATTCACTGATTGGGTTAAGGCTCTCACAACCCAATACTTTCCCCTCTGAACCCTCTTGCATTTTCTCACATATGAGTTTTGGGGGGATACCTCACATCCAAACTATAACACAAAAAATAGTTTAGACTGGTGCTATTTAAGCTTTCAGGGTTAAAAATGCTATTTAAGCTTTCAGGAGTAGTCTTATCATTAGGTTCCTCTCCCCAAAGGAAGGACAACAAGTGTTTCATCGGAGAGGAGGACCTGGTGTTTTGGCTGGATCATACAGTAGGAGCCATTAAACTCCTGTGGATTGATGGATGAATGGATTTTGAAGACTCCTATCTTCACCTTTATGACCTGATCATCATCTGCAAGGCTGTCAATCTTGCTGTCTCCTTCTATTCTCTCTTTAGGCTAGTCCACATGTTGGTCCTTTGTAGGATCTTCTTTCATTTTGAGCATTTCTTTGAGTTTTTCTGTCATACAAGATGGGCGCCTCCACTCATCTTTCTACTTTTCTTTGCCAGAAGTAGGACCCACATCCCAAACCAAAGAGATAAGGATCAGGAAGTTAGAATGAGGGCATGGAGGCTGAGTCCTGGCCAACACAGTATCTCATCTGGAACAGCCAGGAGCAGGCTTTGGGTTACATCAATCAGTGGACAGAACAACAGGAGCTGGTTTCTCTGCCAGAACAAATGAGGCTCCTCTCTGTGACCTCCCCCTGAGTGTAGTTGCTCAACAATCCTCCCCTCAACTCAGTTATGAAGAGCGAGCAGGACTAATCATCTGTAATCACCTCTTTCTAGTTAGTGACAGACATGGAAGCCCTGATGGTTCACAGACACTTGACAAAGAAGAGAAGCATTTGCCCTGGAAGCTTCTTCCTGGTGAACCTTCCCTTTAGGGCAGGTGTCAATCAATGGGCATCCTTATCTCTTCAGGGCACAACGTCCAGCAGACAAGGCAGAGGTATCCCCTGGGATACAGCTTCTGGTCTCCCTTGGCCTCTGTTGTAGTGACCACAGCTACCATGGGAGTTTAGTTCTTTGTCACTGCTGCCTTGCTGTCTATATCTCTCAACTGTGAGACAGACCATGGAGTGGATTTTCCATCGATGCAGAGGTGTAGTGAGTACAGATCCTTTTTTCTTTTTCCCCTGGGAGGCCTTAAGGAATTATCTATGAGAATGGGAAGAAGGAATCCAGATATTCACAGATGCAATGAAACCGATACCACTGACCAGAGATGAAGGGTCTGGTGGTTATAGATGAGATGCTTTCCCACTGGGCCAGAATGTTGGGCTAACACGAATGGGGTCAAAAACTAAGTCAGGCCCTGCACCCTCACCTCTGGGGCACTATGATCCAAGTAGTACAGCCAAGATGTAGGGGCTGAGACTGAGAGAGGCAACAGATGTTTCACTGCCCCACAGGAAAGCCTGGATGGTAGGGAGTCCAGGGCGTGGGGTTGTGTTCATCTTACTCTGTTGCCCCAGACCTTGATGGTGCAGAGCCATTTAATATACACTGATGGATTAAAAAATGCTTGGTTTGAGGGGAATGTTAGGGAGAGGTCAAGATAGACAGCCATGACCCAACAGTCAGGGGCTTCCTTTCCTCCTGTGTTCTGGCTGTGAGACACGACTGAGTCTCTTCACCTCTAGAAGTCACCAACTTCCACACCTGCAAAGCAATTAGTGATATTGATTTCATTGGTCCCCCATGAGGCCTCAGTGAGATGGTGGGTGTGCAGTAGGGGTACACCATAGCACCCCCAAAAGGCAGCTTGGCATAGTGAAAAAAAGCCATAGATCTGGAACCAGACAGCTGTAGGTCCAAATTCTCACTCTCCCACTGCCCGTCCTAGCTTTGTGACCCTAGGCAAGTTGCTTAATGTCTTTGAGCTCAATTTTCTCAATTTATCAATTTTCTATTTCTGATGCAACAAATTCCACAAATTTAGTGGCCTGAAATAACACAAACTTACTATCTTAACAGCTCTGCAAATCAGAAGTCTGAAATGTGATTGTCTTAGAACTACCCAGAAAATCAAGGATAATTTTGCTAATGTCAACTAAACAAAACTCTGTTTCCATCCGCAACCTTAATATCCTCCCCCGAGACATATAACATAACATTCACAAGTTATGGGGAGTAGGATGTAAAGATCTTTGGAAGTCATTTTTTCTGCTTTATGAAGATTACATAAGACAATTCATACAACCTCTGATGACTAAGATAAGAATACAGATGCTCTTCAATTTATGATGGAGTTGTGTCCTGATAAACCCACTATAAGTTGAAAATGTACTGACTACACCTAACCTACTGACTACCCTGGCTTAGCCACACGGTATATTGTGGAGCATCAGTTGTGTCCCCTTGTGACTATGGGGCTGGCTGGGAGTTGTCATTTGCTGCTGCTACTGCCCAATATCAAGAGAGAATAATGAATTGCATATTGATATCCTGGGAAAAGATCAAACAAAACTCAAAATTTAAAGTCTATTTTCTACTGAATTCCTCCTGGTTTTGCACCATTGTAAGGGTGAAAAATTCTTAAGTTAAACCATTGTAAATTGGGGACTGAGTTAGTCAGCTTTGTATCATTGTGATAAAGTACCTGCAATAAACAATCAATAAGGAGGAAAAGTTTATTTTGGTTTATAATTTCTGAGATTACAATCCACACTGTTAGCTTGGCCCTGTTGCTTTGGGCGTGTGGTGACATAGTGCATTGTGGCTGGAGTGTGTGGGCAGAAAAGGTGGCTAGGAATTGAAAGAAACAAGAAGGGGATGGAGTCCCACTACCCCTTCAAGGGCATACGCCAAGTGACTTGGCTTCCTTCCACTAGACCCCACCTCTTAAAGGTTCCACCCCTCCCAGTGCTGTAGTCTGGCCACTAAGTCTTCAATACATGGGCCTTTGAAACTCTAGCAGGGTCTGTCTGTAACAGATTGACTGTTATCATCATCATCATCACCATTTTCTTCATCATCATTCCATCACCATTTCATTCTCCAACCCCTCCATTGCTCTGTGGCAGGAAAGCAGTGGGATCCCTGAATATGGGCCCTTAGTGAAGAGCACCAGGTGTGCTGGGGGCAGAGGAAGCCTCATGGAGATTTCTGTATGTCTTGGTACGGATTTCCAGGTTCACTAAACCCCTGGCCCTGGCTTGGAGCAAATCCTGGCAGCAGGAGATCAGCTTTCCTCCCTGAGCCTTGCTCCATGCAGTCTGTGGATCCTGTTGGACAGATGCTCCTGGAAATTTTGAAGACATATTTTTCTTGGGACTTTACAGCTTCCCTGTGTTCTTCCTGTGAATGTGGGACTCAGCCCCAACTCCAGTTAAAGGTGGGTTAATAAAACAGCTTCTTGTGCAATCATTGATAATGGAATAGAATATTAGTCAGGAGAGGGGAGAGGGGTTTATTATTTTCCTCCAGTTGAAGGCAGGAACCCCATGGACTCCAGGATTCTGAATGAAATGACGGTGAAATCTCCATTGAGAGGTCACGATTGGTCTCCCCCAGAGTTTGCAGGGATAAAAGGCTGGGCTTCAGGCTGGCCTAAAAGTGACTAAAAGCTGGAATTGAATAGAGCAGCTTGTGTGGTCAGAACATGGAGAGAGGGACAGGATGGCTTGGCCTTCCAGATTTCAGTTGAGTTTTTCTTTGTTTTAAGAGGGTAGTGTGACTGGAGCCAGAGCCTCATGCAAGATGATTCCCTAACAAAAAGTTGTATGGCTTGGGTCACTGGACGTGAATCTGGAAGGAAAGGTGAGATGTCACTTGAGAGGACTTCGCTGCATGAGGATGCCACGCAGAGAGCAGTATCAAAGGAGAGGGCAGGGCTCTTAAACCCCCCACGGAGGGCACCAGTGGCAGATAAGGAACAGTGCCAGGTAGTGAGAACTTCTATGACTTTTGTGTTCTCTCTGTCTCCAGCCTTCAATTCCATCCCTAGACATACTAGCAGCAGCAAGTGAATGGGGCAGAGGAAGAGACCAGGAGAATAGAGAAACTCAATGTCTTCTTTGTCCAGAGCAGTTTCCAGGCATGAAGGAAGTAGGAGCTTATGTTCAAATGACAGAGTTAAGATTTTCTATCAGGTTCCTACAGATTTTTACTACATATAAAACTGTTAACATCTGCACATAACCAGAGAATAGATATCTGTATAATCTGCTCAATATATCATAGTCAGAGAAGATTATTTTGAGAATAAAGACCAAAAGAAAAGGGTTTATGTTTGTAATCTAAGTAGGCTCATCAAATGAGTTAGTTGTGATGACCATTGTACATGCGGTGATCATACCCGTTGGTGTGTCCTTGTCTCTTTGAATCCCCACAGTGAGGTGGACAGTAGTTTTATTGTTTCAATCTGACATAACTGAAGCTGAGGCTATGTGACATGCCAAGGTGACTTGGCTAGTGATGAGAGGATATTTGATCTCAGGAGGTTTGGCACTGAATCTCAGCATGAGCCACAGATATGAGTAGGGGAAGCCAAGGAAATCATGTGATGAATGACTTCCCCTTTTTGACCTCAATGGTGTCCTTTCTTTGTCATTTCCTAGCATTTAGAGGGAATGAAGAAGAGAGGGTCTCAGGGAAAGGGGTAGAACTTGTTAGAAGAAAGATCTGATCTTTGCTTTGATTTTTGATGACATAGGACCCATTCCCTTGGAGGCACCCTGCTATGTGGCAGGGAGCTGAGGGGGACCCACAATTGCAGGTGGGTATGTCAGCACCTGCTCTGGAAGAGGCAGTGTGCAGATTGGAGGCTAGCCTGCTGCTCTGGGCATTGGGACTGGCCTTTTCCTCTCCTAGAATCCATATGGACACACACAGCCCTCATAGTCTGGATCTCTCAGAGGCTGCTCCTTGGACCTGTGAATGAGGAGGAGTGACTTAAAAACAGAGCATCAGAGATTAGTCACTACTGCAGAGCTGGCTGAGGAGCAACTGTAGCATCACCTGCAAGATGGTGCCAGGGTGATGGAGAGGCCCATTCATTGAGTCCTAACTGGCCTTTTCCTCTGGGGTGACCCTGGGGATGCCCCTACTGATTTCTGTCAGTTCTTTAGGATTCCTATTAGTTTTTCTGAACTCCTTCCAAAATATTCCTTTTCTCTGGAAGATGTACTAACCAGTTGACTTTTATTGTCTGCATCAAAGAGCCTGACCTATTCTTCTGGTTTGGGTATGAGGTGTTCTCTAGAACACCTCTCCTGTTAATACAGGGATGTTCAGAAGTGAAATGATTGGATTGTGAGAGCTGTAACTTAATCAGCCCATCTTAGTTTGAATGGACTGACAGGGTGGTAACTGTAGGGAGGTAGGGCATGGCTGGAGGAGGTGGGTCACTTGGGGAGTGCCCTGGGAGGGTTGTTATTCCCTGTGGCACCCCCATTGCTTCCCAGCTGCCATGAGTGGAACATTGCTCCTTCACCACATCCTTTGCCACACCTTCTGGGCCCAGAGAAATGTTATTCAGCCAATCATGGACTAAATCTCTGGAATCTCACCCCAAAATAAAATCTGCCTCTTCTAAGTTGGATATTTTGGTCACAGTGGCAAAAAGCTGATAAACACACCTGTAGAGCTCCCATCTACAGGACTTTAGGGACATTTACACTCTGCTCACCCCCACTCCGATTCCTCCCAAAGAGCTCCCAGAATCCTCTATAGTTGTAGTACAAGGACAGCCTGCCTTGCCTCTTCTTCTCCTTCTCACCTCCCTGAAAGCTCTCTGGCATGCTGAAAATATCTACTGCCTGTCCCTGCTCAGGAAAGACTATTGCTCTAGCTTCTTGGGTCCTCCCCTTGGGCATCATACAGTGGCAGAGGCTCCAGCCAAGAGAAAAAGCTTTGGCTTTAGCAGGCCTGGCCTGGGAACCCTTCTCTGTCCCCTGCTGACTCATTATCATGGACGATCCTTTTAACCTTTCTTGGTCTCAGTTTCCTCATCTGTACAATGAGGGTAATAATAGCACCTCTCTCAAAGAGCTGTGGAGAAGATGAAATAAGAGCTTTTCTCTGATGTTCTCAACAAATTACTGGAAGCAGTTATTACTAATTTTATTATTCTGCTTACACTAGGATGCTGGCTTTCTTTCCCTGCTCTGTCTAATTTAGTATCCTTTATAAACCCAGTATCTGAGGCAGAAGAGTGAAGACCTGAGGCTGAGTTCTTAGTGCATTTTATTTTGCTATTATAGAATACCTGAGGCTGAGTAATGTGTAAAGAAAAGAGGTTTATTTGGATCATGATTCTGGTGGCTGGAAAGTGAAAATAGCATGGCGCCACCATCTGACTGAATGACAATGTGGCAGAGAAATAGAAAGAGAAGGAGTCACAGACAGAATATGCAGGTGTGTAAGCACAGAAGCCAGAGGTGGGAAAAGGGCCAGGTTCACCTTTCTACAACAATCTGCTCTTGTGGGAACTAACCTGGTCCTGTGAGAACTGCATCAATCCCTTCCTCCATGATCTAATTGCTTTTTTTCTTCTTTGCTTTGTTCTTTTGCTCTGGGGGTTGAACCCAGGGCCTCACACATGCTGGTCAGTGCTCTACCACTTAGCTTCCTGTCCCTAATTATCTCTTAAAAGCCCTACTACCTTATTACTGTTATATTAGGGACCAAGCTTCCAGAACTTGAAACGTTAGGGGACATGCTTAAACCATACACAAACTATTGTGAGTTTCAGCAACGTTTCCGTCGCTTGATAAGAAAGGGTCTTGGAACAAGGAAGCAAGGATTTCTGGGAAATCTGGTGTTATCTGAAGAAGTACCAAGCTTCTCTGGCAGCCTTGGGTCTGTTGTGGTCAGCAGTAGGTTGGTCACTGTTATGGTTTAGATATGAGGTGTCCCCCAAAAACTCACGTGTGAGACAATGCAGGAAGTTTCAGAGGAGAAATGATTGGATTGTGAGAGTCTTAACCCAATCAGTGAATCAATCTCTAATGGGATTAACTGAGTGGTAACTATAGGCAGGTGGGTGTGGCTGGAGGAATTGGGGGCGTGGCTATGGGGTATATATTTTGTATCTGGAGAGTGGAGTCTCTCTCTGCTTCCTGATGTGAGCTTCTTTCTCTCTGCCACTGTCTCCCACCATGATGTTCAGCCTTACCTTGAGCCCCAAGGAATGGAGCCCGCCTTCTATGGACTAAGACCTCTGAAACCATGAGTCCTCAAATAAACTTTTACTCCCCTACAGTTGTTCTGGTCAGATCCTTTAGTCACAGTAGTTAAAAAGCTGACTAAAACAGTCATGTTCTTGTCAATCTATGCCTTGTGTTTTGGGCACTTTGGTTTTCAGTTCTACTGGGTCAGACCCAGCATGGTACCAAGGTCACTTTGGCACCAGGGTTTGAGATCTGGGGCAGGAGGCATTCCTATGTGGGACACTCTTGTAGTATGGGAGGCATTAGCGCTACTTTTTCTGACTCCTTCACTTTATAGATGAGGAGATTGATCCCAGAAGTAGAAAAGAGTCTCAGGGTAATGGCTCAGTCACTGGACTGGAGAAAGGACCTCCCTGCCCCCACTCAATCCTCCAGAGCATCCTTGAGGCCTGCACTCATACACATATGTACCATCTTCTCCTCCTCCTTTTCTTTAGCTTCCTTCCCCTTTTCCTAATTCTCCTGCTCCCTTACACTATCCCAGAGCATAGTAAATACAAGGATCCCAGCAGGAGCTGAGTGTTCTGAAGCTACCCTCCCCCACCTTCTTCCTATATCTAATGAGTCCACCCCCATGCTGCCCCCTTGGTTTATTTCAACACAAGACACTACAGGTGGGCTGCAGCATTGAAGGCAGATATGTTCCCTGGAACATCTTCAGTTGACTGCTAGCTTGGGGTGTAATAACTTATTTATCACAAGTCTCCTTCATAAATAGATTTCTTTCCTGAGCTGGCTATACAGGGTCAGATGTCTCTGAGAAGTGGTGAGAACAGTCAAAATCTGCAGCAGCAACAACAAAACCTAACCAAAGGAAGAGGCTAGACCTTGTAGGGGAGCAAGGAGAGGGAAAGATATCTTTTTGAGTAGCTCTTAGGTGCACACGGCAGTGTACACCCCCAATCTCACCCCCAATTTCTCACTGAATTATCAGAGCCACCCTATAAATTGGGAAGATTTTACAGGGAAGAAAACAGGTTCAGAGAGGCTGTGGAGGTCTTAGAACAAGGAAAGGCCAGAACCAGGAATCCAAACCAGGTCTGTCTGCCTGAGAAAAATTCATGAGAAACCTTTGGTCACAAAGTGGTCAAGTTTTGGGGGATGCATTTAACATGTTTGGAAAAAATCTGTAAGAAGGAAAAGCTTCTCATTTTGTTCTTGTCTTCTTCCTAGAAACTCCTTTAAAACCAACATCCATTTTCATTTCCTCTTTCTCTTTCTCCTTCCCTCAACTCTCCCCTTGTGTTCTGTTTTCCACTCATGGCTGTCCAAAATTATTGAATAGCCTAAGTTGAGACTCCTATAGAATCTGGTGGCCTGGGTAATCCTTTATCTGGGTGTGGCAGCTGGTGCCAGCCGTGAATAGGAGGCAGAAGCTGGCTTGGTTTGGGCAGGAGGAGTATAGGCTGGCCTCCTGGAGTGTACCCAGCTGCTCCTGGCTCCAGGGCTGACTGATTAGTGCCTCTGGCTTTCCCTAACCTGGACATGGCCAGCCACATGGAGACACCTAGAGGCTCTCAGATGGAGGGTGGCCCACCAGGCAGCATGCCAGGCCTCAGAAAGCCTTGTGCTGCTTTCAGGCTAAAATCGCCCTGGTCTAGATGGTGGGCATCCAGGATGGGAAATCTATAACATACTTGGCACCCAGGATGTCACCAATGGACTTAATTTTCTATACTTTTAAGGTACTTGGGCTATTAATTCATTTATTCAACAAGTACTACCATATTCTAGACCCTTTCTGGGGTGTTCAAACAAACCCTCAACTGATTGAATGAACTTGGCAGGCAGATAAATCCAAGATCTCAAAAATTTAACTTATAGTGGAAGAGAGAGTCAATCAACAAGCCCCATCTTCTGAGAAGAAAGGGGATAGACAGAAAAGAAGTCTGCATTCACATCTAAAACCTTCATTCCTTTCACTTCTCACTGCCCCTTAACCTGCTTCCTACCTGGTGTTAATTTTCAGCAATTACAGATTGCCGCCAGCATCAAAGACGCCTGATGTGGTTGATCAAAGATTCAGAATTTAAACAAAACAAACAGCCTCTCTATTTATTTCAAAAGTTGATGGCACCACTGTTCCCTTTGGGCAAACACTCATGCTGCTCTGTGCCTTCAGGAACATTCACAACATTGTGAGGTGGAAGGGATGATCTGTGGACAATATTTAGGGAGTAATTTCTAAGTCAAGTCATTTAGTGGCAGGGCTTTTCTCTTTAAAATCGAGAATCACCTAAATTCACAGCATGTTGCTGCATGCATAGGACATCTAGGACCACAGGGCCCACGGGGAGCTGGGCACCCTTTCCTTGAGAGCTCATATTCCTCCTGTTGAGGGGGCTAAGGTGATGCACCTGCTCTGTTGCCATCAATCAGCATCTGTACTGGGCAGAGCAGGAGCTTTAGGGACTTATTTAAAAGTCTAGAACTTATTTAAAAGTCTAGTTCTATCATTTCCTGTGTGATCTTGGGTGAGTTAGTTAATCTTTCTGAGTTTTCAAGGATCCCTTGGGAAGCAGAGTAGTTAAGTAGAAAGAGCAAAGTCTTTTTGAATCCTGGCTCTGCTTCTTACTTGTTTCATAACCCCAGGCCAGATGCTTACCCGTGGGATCTTGGTTTCTACATCTGAAAAATGAGCATAAAAATACCTACTTCACAGAGTTGTTTTAAAGATTAAATGAGAAGACATTTCAAGCACAGACTCTATATCTTAGGGGGTTGAAAATATCATTTTTTTAGTCCTGTATTTTGAACAAAACAATGCCTTCTAGGGTAACTACTTCCCCAGCTTGTAAATGACACTACCAACTACCCAAAAGCTTAGCAGTTATTCATGATTCATTTTTTTTTATACCTTGCCCTTTCTCCAGCATGGAATTCAATAGCAAGATCCATGACTTGATTCCCAAATGCTTCTTGAATCTATTTTATCCTTCCATTTTTACTGCTATCACTCTGTGCGTAGCCATGACCACCTCTTCTTTAGCAGTTTTAAAACATGACCCCCAAATTCTTTGAAATTCTTTGCCTCAAAGGTGGCTTGATGTTTCTTCCCCTTGAACCTGGATAGGCCTAGGATATCCTGGATGGAGAAGTGATTCTCCATGACTTCTCAGGTAGTTCCTGTTTGGTTCTCTTGAAACACTCCCTTTGGATGCCCCTCTTGTATCTGGGCTGCCACATTGTGAGGAAGCTGAGGGGGCTACACATAGATGTTCCTGGTATGCCTAACTTTGTCATCACTGTCATTGGCATCACCCCACCATTTAAGATTTTTCAGTTGAAATTCCAGACATCATGACTCAGATAATCCTTCCATTGTGCTCTTTCTAAGTGGATTCATGGAATTCATGAGTATAATAAAAAGGTTATTGTTTCGACACTCCTAAATTTAAGGTGGTGTGTTAAACCTCTCATTACTGCAGTGGCCTCCCCACTTCTTTTGTTTCTACTAACATCTATTCTCTGCACAGCAGCCCCAGGAATATTTAAAAAACAAAGCAGATAGCATCACTCTGTCATCTAAAACCCTCCCAAATTCTTACTTGCTGGGCCCACGTGATCTGATCCCTCCTCTTGGGTTTGGACCAGTAGTGGGACACTGTCATCTTCTACTGGAAATCAGATGTTGGCCAAGCAAATTTGGCATGGGGCACAAGGAACACGTGCTCCAGCTCAGTTCCAGCTTTACCACTTTAAGAACTAGGCAGTGTCTTCTACACCTGCATGAGTGTTAGACCCTGTGAAAGGAGTGGGACCATGGATCCCAAAGCCTTTGTAGGTGGGCATGAACATCCTGTACCTTTTATCTCTGATTCTCTCTTGATGTGTGGCATTCTAACCTTTCCCTTTCTTTCAAGCACAGCCATATTTTAAAAACAATATCAAATGTTTCTATGTGTTTGTAGCTGGAAGGGAGAGCTGCATTAACTTAACAGACCATATTGCAAGAAGTCTTAAAACACTATTTGTATACAATATGATCATCTCCTTCACTCAAGAGAATCAGCTAAAAAGACATTTGGAAATATGCACATTTGGCAAGGTGGTCAGATATATTTACGTACTCAACTGGCTTTTTGATAAAAATAGTGGATTAAGCACTCTCATCTAAATTCACACTGTCCTGAAACTCCACTAAAGCTACTCTAAAAAGGTGTCTTTTTTGCCATAAATCTGCTGGATGGAGAGGATGAGAGTAGGGATACAACATCATTTTGAAACTAGAAAGCAGATGGACAAGTGGTAATGTATGTAGCTAACCTGAGATGGAAGAATCCTAAGCCATTGGTGGAAAATACAGGAACCTATGAAATTTACACTGTAGAATCCTCAAATACTCAGCAATTGGTGGCACCAGAAACTTTCGACCTGGAGGGAGAGGTGGGGAAAGAAAGAGGACCATTGGGAATCTATTTAAGAAACTGTTAGGAATAAGAGTTATTGCTTAATGGATACAGAGATTCTGTTTTGGGGGATAAAAAAAATTTAGAAATAGATAGTGGCAATGATTGCACAACATTGTAAATGTAACTAATGTCCCTTAATTTGAGACTTAAAATGGTTAATATAGTAGGTTTTATATTACATATATTTTACCTAAATCAAATCATGAAGCAGTTACACCCTCCATCTTTCTTGCTTCTGGGTAGGAAGCCCTTCACCCTGAACAAAATATGAGTGTTTTATTTTATGGAGAGGTCGAAGAAAGGGTACATGGACAGAGGATATAAGACACAATTGAAATCAGTAATACCACAGAAAAAAAGAAAGGGACAGAATGACTGAAGGCAAGCAATGCTTAGACTTCCAGGCATTCTCCTCTATTCCTTGCCCTACATGAATACCAGAATACAGACTTTTATCTTTCTAGCAGAAGATCAAAAGATTAATCTCTGGGGAATCTGAATAGTTCAAGAAGAAAGATTTGAAGAGATTGAAGTTCCCTAGTAAGTAATCTAGTGATATCACTTTACAATGTAGCTCACAAACTAATCCCACCAGTGGGCTCGGAACTTTCGATGTTTTAGGCCACCACTCTTAAATATATAATCATCAGGATCTAAGGAAAGACTCTAGGGTGAAAGACTGTGCAATCTAGGCTGTGTTCCCAAATAAGCTGTGTTCCCAAATAAGCTGTCATCTTCTGCTGGAAATCATATGTTGGCCAAGGCACATTTGGCATGGGGCACAAGAAACACGTGCATGGGGCACAAGAAAAAGGCAGAAGAGGGGAAATAGATTTTGAAGAGAGAAAAAAGTTAAAAACAAGGCTATCATGAATATAAATAAAGACATAAAAGATGATATTGAATCTATGAAATAAGAACATGCTGCTATCAAAAAAGAGTATCCAGAGAATGAAATATACTATTAGAAATTAAAATCATGATAGCAGAAATGAAAAATTCAATAAAAGGGTTTAGAAGATAAAGCTGAACAAATTCCTCAAACTGTATACCAAAAAAACATGAAAGGTGCAAAGTATAAAAGAAAAAAAATTATAGACCTTCAATCTAGGACTTTTTAAAAAAAGTATTTATTTTTTAGTTGTAGTTAGACACAATACCTTTATTTTATTTGTTTTTTTATGTGGTACTGGGGATAGAACCCAGGGCCTTGCATGTGTTAGGCAAGTGTTCTACCACTGAGCCATAACTCCAGCCCCTCAATCTAGAACTTTTAACATCTGAAAATGAAAAAAAAAAAGTTAATAAGGGAACATTATCAATGTAATAATTCAGGAAACTTCTCTATAACTTAAGAACATGGAAATGAACCAATACAAATTTTTTTATTGTAAATTTCAGAATACTGTTGTATTAGTTTTTCTATTACTGTATAATAAGTCACCATAAACCTAAGTAGCTTAAATTAACATATATTTAATATAGCACAATTTCCATGGGTCAGAGATCTGGATAAGCTAGGTCCTCTTCAGTCCAGACTCTGTTATCATCTAGAGTTTAGGATCATCTTCTAAGGTTATGTCCAGAACTTAGTTTACTATGGTTGTAGGACTGAGGTACCTGATTTCTTTTTAGGGGTCACTCTTAGCTCCTAGAGTTTCCCCATTTCCACATAGCACTTTTATAGACCCTCTTTCCACATGGCAACTTATTTCTTCACAACCTGTATAAAAATCTCTCCCTTTAGTCTAAGAATCTTATTAATGTAAAGTAGTCATATGAGTGACTGTCTCTCTTGCTGTAGAATGTAACCTAATTACTCTCTTGATTAATTGCTAGAAATAATTTCCAGTGTCTGTTTGCACTCAGATTACATAAAGTATAAAAATTTGAGGGTCATCTTAGAATTCTGCCTACTTTTTGTGGACAAAAAGGCACTCTTAAAACTTTCAGAGTGAAATAAATAGATTCATACAAATCATCATGGATGGGGGGCTGGGGTTATGGCTCAGCAGTAGAGTGCTTGCCTCACATGGTGCAAGGACCTGGGTTTGAACCTCAGCACCATATAAAAATAAATAAATAGATAAAATAAAGTTTAAAAAAAGCCAACATGGAGTACAATCATTCAGACTTTTTAATAGTAATGTTGGGACCAAGAATATGATGAAATGGTACTATCAAATTTTTGAAATGAAAGGATTTCCTACCTATAATTTTATACCTAGCCAAACAATACACTGGGTATAAAAATAGAGTGTATATATATCTTTGGAAATAAAAGATTTCAAATATTTACTTCCCATATACTCTTCATCAAAAAGCTACTGGAGATTATGCTATATAAATCAAAAGAATAACTAACAAAAAAGGAAGACATTTGATCTAAGAAAGAGGATGCAAAGAGAATATCCACACAATAGTGAAGGGACATCTTCCCAAGAGCAACCTGAACATACTGGAGCATCTCAGAGACTGGGAGAATTCATCAAGATGAAATTGATGGACAGCTGAGATGAGTGACTGTGATGAGAAAAGATTTAGATAACTGGCAGGAAGCTCTTAGTTGAACATCAAAGTTAATCAAATGGAATAAAAGACAATTATCAGCTTCAGGGATAGCCAAAAAAAAAATTATTCGGGAATGGAAATAGAACCATAGTCTTCTGTGTGACTCAGCTTTGAATAAATATAGGTTCTTGGGGTTGCAATTGTAGCTCGGTGGTAGAGCACTTGCCTAGCACATATGAGGCACTGGGTTCAATCCTTAGCACCACATAAAAATAAATAAATAAATAAAATAAAGTTGTTGTCTATAACTAAAACAATTTTTAAAAATATATAGGCTCATTAAAATATAAATACAGAACAGCAATCTAACTGGAGGGATGAAATAATTATACAGTTTTTTTTTAAGAGAGAGTGAGAGAATTTTAATATTTATTTTTTAGCTTTCGGCAGACACAACATCTTTGTTTGTATGTGGTGCTGAGGATCGAACCTGGGTTGCACCCATGCCAGGCAAGCGCGCTACCGCTTGAGCCACATCCCCAGCCCCTAATTATACAGTTTTGAAAGGATGGTGTTATGCATTGAATTTGTGCCCCAAAGATGTTGAAGTCCTATTTTCCACTGGTTTGGGAATGTGACCTTATTTCAAAATAGGTTCTTTGCAGATAATCAAGTGAAAATAACATTATTGGGGTAAGTTCTAACTCAATATGGCTGGGTGTTCTTATAAAAACGGGATATCTGGATATAGAGACAAACACACTGAGAATGCTGGCGAAGACTGGAGTTGTGCTGCTGCAAATCAAGGAACAGCAAAGGTTGCTGGCAAACCACTAGAAGGTAGGGAAGAGCCTCGGACATGTGCTTCCTCCCAACTCTTAGAAGGAATCTGTCCTGGTGACACCTTGATCTCAGACTTCTAGACCCCAGTATTGTGAGGCAATCACTCTTTGTTGTGTAAACATTCCAGTGTGTGGTATTTTGTTACAGAAGCCATAAACTAGTACATTTGGAACATATGTACATATATTGGTAGAGGGCTGAGAAAAAAAGAAGAAAGAGTTAACATTCCATCAGGAGAATCAAGAAGTAGTGGGATAAGCATGGTATTTTAGAGCTACTGAGTAAGTACTCAAAATGTCATATGAAAGAGTTAAAAGGTTTTGCCTTTGGGAAGGGGTTAACTAAGTAGGGAGATAAGCTGGAGCTTGATGTTTTTCTTAGGAAAAGTCTTTGCATCATTGACTCTTTATATCATGTGCGTATATTGATAAAAATAAAAATAAAAATTTTCCAACATATCAGCAATAATGAACTAGAAAGTATAATAGAGAAAAAAAAAACATCCACAAGGTCAATGAAACCTACATAATCTGAACAGGACACGTGCCAGGTCTTTATAGAGAACACTCTAACATTTTACTGAAGGACAAAGATAAATAAAAACCTGCCTGTGTCTAGGTAGTGCATGTGGTGGAGGAAATGACTGGGGAACAATTACAGCACAAAGAGTAAGGAGCTATTTGATTGAGGTGCAAGAGTGCCCAACTCTGCCGTGGGAAGTCAGACAAGCTTCTGCAGGTGATGTGGATTTTAAGCAAACAATTGAAGGACGGAGAGTTCCGGGGGGGTGGGGTGGGGGTGGGGAGACATTCTAGGTAGAGAGAATAGCCTGGCCAGAGATGAGCGCTTGGGCAATAGCAAAATGTTTGCCTTGAATGGACATGATGGAGCGTGGTGGGGATGAAGCTGGACAGTGAGGCAGAAATCTGGTCACTAGAAACAGGATGGGAGTGTTTGCTTTATTTAATAGGAGTGAGAGCCTTTAGAGGTTTTCAGGTGGCAGAGTAAGACAGGAAGTGATGTCTCTCTCTTTGGATAAGCAGTGCATGATATAATATGTTGGTATGGACAGATAGTGCTGCTGGCTTGACTTCTTCAGGCAGGCTCTCTCCAAGGGCACCAAACTAGTCAATTTGGGCTGCTATAAGAAACTAGCACAGACTGGGTAACTTTAACAACAGAAGTTTATTTCTCAGAGTTCTGGAGACTGGGAAGTCCAAGATCAAAGTGCTGGCAGATCTGTTGTCTGCTAAGGGTTCTCCTCCATTTCATCTTTATATGGCAGAAAGCAGAGAGGAAGGCAGCTGTTTGTTGTCTCTTCTTAAAAGGGCACTAATACCATCACCAAGACTCCATCTCCATGATCTAATTACCTCCCTAAGGCTCCATCTCTAAATACCATTACATTGAGGTTTAGAGGCTTAACATGAATTTTTTTGAGGGGGGGGGCAAAAACTCTCAGTCCATAGTAGATACCCATTGACAATACAACCCAAACCTCAGGAGCCATGAATCTGGGGCAGTCATAGTGGTATTTAACCCACCTGAGGAGGTGTGATTTAGGGGGGATTTCCATCAATGACACCTCTACGAGAGAAAGCCAAACCCAGACTCGAATTTGTGGAGACAGACAACTCTACCCTTCAGAACTCATGCTTGCTTCTGCTTGTTGTCACGAGTCAGCTTAAAAATTCCATACTGAGCCTCCCTTCCAGCTAGGTGTAGACATATGACTTGTCCTGGCCAACAGGATATAAGTAGATGAGTGCAGCTTCCAGGAAGATTCCTTGAAAGGACTTTTCTTCTTTTAACTTTTACTGTTGTCTCTGAATGGAGTTCAGATGGCTGGTGCTCAAGGAACCACATTGGCTTAAGAGGTAAACAGAGGTCTTGTTTGGTGGAGCTACCAAGGAGAAAGTGTGTGACTTGAGGATTTTGTGGAGCTCAATTGCCATAGTTTCTCTGAAGTTTTCATCTCTTCATTTTTATTTTAGAGAAAAATAAATTTCTGTTTTTCAAAACTATTGGTAATTATGGATTTTTTGATTATTCATCAAAAACTAATCTTGGAAAAAGCACTATAATGGATAAATTATAGTTTGATCTAATAAAAATAGGGCTGTATGAAACAGGAAGTATAGACCAGTGTGGTTCAAGATTGGTGTAGGAAGAGCAGAGCAGTTCTGCTGACACTTAGGTGTAGAAGAGGAGGAAAAACCCAGATCAGATAGTCATCTTACTTAAATGCAGGTAAACATTTCCTCAGTTCCTTAATGATAAGAAGGTTAAAAATTAACACCAGACCCACTCTAGGTAGCATGGAGGTTCTGCTACTTAAGAACTGGTTGTGTTCCTTTGTCAGTCTATCCATTTGTGTGCCCACAAGGACCAAGGAATGTTCCATTTAATCTGACTATGACTCCTTTGAAATTTTAAAACCCGTGGATGCTACTTCTTTATGCTCACAAATATTTTACAGGTCATCTTTTATCCTGTGGAGATCAGCTCAGTGTATTCAGTGTATTAGGACATCACTGGAGCATAACTTCCATTTCACACAAATCTGTTGGGTGTCTCTGTCACCACGACAACAGCTTGGCCACCCCAGCCACTTCAACATGGTGCAGATGTGAAGAGCCCGGAACTTACCCACTTACCCCAGTTATCCACCAAGGATCATCTTTATGCCACCACCTCACCTCTGCTTCTGTTGCTATCATTGCCGTGTTTTTTTTTCTTTATGGAAATTACACTTCTATATTTGGGTTTGTATATTGTCTGTTCCCTCTTCTCTCAAGGCTCCATGGATCGTAAATCCCTCAAGGGCAGGGACTAACTGCTTTTGTTGCTAATGTGTTCCCAGTAGCCAGCACAATGGTTATTTCATAGTAGGCACTCAATAAAATAGGTGTTAAGTGAATGAACATTTCAGTAACAGCACTTTCACTGTACTCTGCTGATAGGTCCTTGAATAAAGTCCCAGTTTTCTCTTGAATTAATATCTGGCTCATGGGTAGTGCCTGTGGATGCTGATCTTGTAGCCAGCCCTTTGCTCTCAAGTTTTTGTGTTTGTCTTTTTTTCTGCCTTGCTTGCTGATTATCATGGACAGTCCAACAGCAAGTTGCATGCTAAGTACTCTGTCCTTTTGAAGTACACTTCCTTTTGGAATGAATCACAGCACACACAGCACAATAGTCATTTCCTTCCAGCACTTTAAAGCTTTTATTATCTTTACTTTCAGTTCTATCACAATGGCACAGCTTTTATTTCAGCATTTTCAAGCTTTCACTACTTTTGTACTTGCTGGACAATGGGATTAGTAATGTTTGAAAAATATCTCAATAACATGGAGAACCCCATCGATGCTGCTAGTTATTAACAAAGAACTCTATGGTCCAGAGTGAAGGGACCCTGCACTTCAACTATTGCCCTCTGTTGGTGGGAGGCTAGATTGACGTGATCTTGTTTCAAATGGATCCCAAAGTTTGCAATGTAGAAATTTGTAAACCGAAAACCTTTTTTTTTTCTTAATCTGTAGTTTATTGTATTCAACAATATTATAAATCTAGATAATCTCTTTTAGTCTCTTTCCACAGTATAAGTTCAAACATTCTTATTTATTTGCTTTGTGTTGAATCCCTAAGGCCTGGAAAGTAAAAAAATTTCCAGACTATTGCTATAGTTCATTTTTTGCCCCTGTGTGTTCTGGGAGTAATAGGTGTCCTTCCTAAAAACATCTGTAATAATTTAGGAGCTCTATCATACCTTGCTTGGTATATTCAGAATATGCATTATCTTGAAAGGTTCTGCTTAATCAATGTGTATTACCACCTAAATTTTTTTTGATCTAGTATTTCTCAAACTTGCTTGACCATAGAACCCTTTCCTAATGTCTTTAGGGAAATGCTGAGATACATATTTATCAGGTAGACCCTATATATCTTTTGTAGCAAGAATCAGTTCAAAAGGGGGCCAAAACCATGCTTATAGCACTCCTGACAGCATGGTGCCATTGCAAAACTCATCTAAGTCCTGCAGCACTTTAAACCTGCCCAGCTGCAGAAGACAGTGTGTACTTGACACTCTGGAAAGGGTCCTTATGCTGTCTGTTCAGGGATACCAATCACCTTTCCCAGCAGGTAAGGCAGCGTCTCAGTTATGGTTGCATTTTGTGGAAAAGAAACAAAAAATTTTAGCAGTTACAGGAAGACTTGAAACACTTGTTTTATTTTTGAGTAGGCTCATCTTGGCTTGTGCATGTCTTCATATGAGTAAGACGATTATTCACAGTGTGGGTGTGGCAGCTCAGGAGGACAATGATGGACATTCCAGCTTCACAGTTTTCCTTATTTGGTGTATATTTCATGCATTAAAATGGTAAAATATGTTCCAATGACTTTTCTGAAAGTTTAAGCTGGGAAGACCCCCGTAGTTGGGACAACCTTTAAATACTAGTCACTACGCCAGAATTCCAACTCCGTCTGGGGTGGGGGAAGTTGAAGGGGTGGGTGGGGGTAATTATAAAGCATTAGAAAATTTCCTGAGTGTTTGGAATTTAAAACTGAGGGACCTAAACTCAGAAAACCTCTTTGGGAATGATGTGACTAGGCATTTGCAGGCTCACCCTTGATGATGAGTTGTTAATAACCTTGAGCAAGGTCAGGGTTTGAAACTATCAAGTCCTAACTATCCTGTAAGAATAGCAAGAAGTCAATTGACTGTGAGTACTGGCTATGGATGCTCTTTATTTTAATTATTCCTAATGCTTTTGGAGTGTTTTCCAAATCCACATAAGTGATAGTGGTTAGGCCTGGTAATATTGCTATTGCCACATGGCCACAGATGACCAACTGAATGATTTGGCTTGATGCTCAACATCTCCAACTTTCTAAACACATTTTGAAATTTTTAATTTAATTTAATTTTTTGGTATTGGAGATTTAATCCAGGGCCACTTTACCACTTAGCCACATCCCCAATCTTTTTATTATTATTATTATTTTTTAATTTGAGAAGAGTTCTTGCTAAGTTGTTGAAGGTCTGGCTGCAACTGACCTTGAATTATGATCCTCCTGCCTCCGCTTAAAAGTAGCTGGATTATAGGTATGTGCCACCAAGACCAGCTAAATAAATTTTTTTGTAAGTTAAAATTCTGGCTTTCAAGTGAACTGAAACAGTGAATGAATCCAGAGGAATGATTCTTGAATGCACTTAATTTTATGGAGAAAAATTTTGGAAATATATTGATAACTTCCTGTTCTTGGGTTGCTTTATTGGTATAAATAGCTTAGACATGGATTCCCAGGCATGTGGTCCAGTTCTCCAGAGGTTGCTGTCATAATCAGCACCATGAGTCTTTATATTTGTAAAGCTGTCTTTATCAGGACTCCAATAGAAACCCAACTCAACAAGCCTTTATTTACCTCAGCAAACTTGAAAGTCTAGTCTAAATTACATTTCTCCTTCAGTGTCCCCTTGCCTTGATTTAATTTTTCTTCATAGAATTTATTATTTACCAACATTATACTACATATTTATTTAGTGTTTGTTCATTGCCTGGGCCAACCACTGGAATGCAAGCTCTGGGAGGATAGGGTCTTTCTTTGGTTTATCACCAAATGCTGAGTCTGGAAATTGTTATGGAATATAAGAGGAATTTAATAACCTGTTGTTAAATGAATAAATGAATGAATTGTTGCAGGTACTCAAGTGACATTGTGGGAAATTTATCTTCAAACATCTCTCACTCTGCTTTGCTCTGTTACTTTCATTCTTTGTATCCCCTCTTCCCTTGGGGAGGCAAGATGGCTTCCATCAGAAAGAGGACTGCTTTGCCTCAGTAGAACCAGCCTTTGTTCATTGGCCAGCTTAGGCCATGTGGCCATTCTTCAGCCAATGAATATAATCTGGGGATGGAGCTGGACTCAGTGAAGTACTGAGTCTGAATGGGAAAGATATAGACTGTTCAGACCCAACAAGAAATTGTAGCTAAAATATTAGAGTTTATTAATTGCTTCAGTTGTATTATATCAATGGATTCTCACAAAATTTGTGAGGAAAGTGGAACAACTTTTATCATTCCCATTTTACAAATGCGAAAATTGAGACTTGGGGAGGGTATGCTTCTTCAAGCAATTAGAAGTGACAGAGCTCCCTCTGGACTTCAGGTCTTCTTGGGTATCGCCTAGCATTCTTTCTACTGCAGACCACCACCTGATGGGAGAGCCCACTGTGTAGGAAAAGGGCAGCAGCTCATCTTTGAAAAGGCTGAAGATTATGGGAAAAGGTTTAAGATTTGACTTAAAAAAATCCATGAAGGGTTTGTAGTTCTCTGGCTGGGTGACTTGATTTCTCTTGCTGATCTCTCAGTGGAGCCAACTGTTTGCACATGACTAGTAATAACTAGGCAATTTTGTGTAGTACATGGAAAACAAGGACTCAACATGGTGTGAAGAGGGAGCGGCCAATAACAGTAAATTCTCAGCCTGATGACCTGAATCTGGAAAAATAAATGGCATTATATTTAAACAATTCGCAGTCCCCTCTGGGGAGCCATGCAGAAGCATAGAGGTTTATCTTCCTGCCAGCTTTGCACATATGTATAGAACACCAATTTTTTGAGGTGAGAGGAGCCTCAGGGAGCATCTGGTCCTACAAATCTCAGCCCCTGCTTTATGGCCTGATGAGCCAATTTCTTAGTAACCCCTGCCTATTCTCCCTGCCCCCAAGCCTCCTTGATCTTAGTGGCTGTGTCTATTTTCTCTCTCATTCTGGGGTCAGTGATAAAACATTTACCAGTTTGCAGAATAATTTTGACTGGGAAACACAGATCTGGTGGTTGCACATTTAAAAAACTATGTTGCAAAAAATTAATGCATTCAAGATTGTGTGGTGATAAACAGAGGAACAGAGCCTCAAACCCTTACTTTTAATTTTCTTTTTAAACTTCAAGTTGTTTATAATAAGCCAATGTCCCTCAACCTTGACTGGGTTCCATCCCAGAAATTCTGTTTAATTGGTCTGAGGTATGGCAGAGGGAGATGGACTTTTAGAGACTCCTCAGGTGATTCTAATATGCAGTCCTGACTGAAAACGGTTGAACTACACCTCACTGTCATGCCATGGGCATTAGTTGTTTTAAAGGAACTTGAGGTTGAAAGCAAGCTGGGTTATAGGAGAAGACTATAGAAATATAAGGGATTATAGGCAAAGGGAATAGATCTGATATCTTCATGGATGCCACCTGGGTGGTAGGAGAAATTAATATTGGTTTCTTAATGCAGACTGCGATGGGGACAAGACCACTATTAGATCATAGTGCTTTTGTAGAACAACAGCTCCCCTAGGGAGCGAAGACTCAACCCTGTAGGTTCCTAGGTTGGCAAGAGATGGTCACCTTGTTGTGAATTTAAAGAGAATCCCCCCCTGCCTTAAAGGATAGAACACTGCACCAAGTACACAATCTAGTGAGCAGAGCAAGGACTGATTTTCTACCTCCACCTGCCATCTTGTATGGTTCCATGTGCAGTGAACAACCTGCGTGAGAATTATGGTGATCTGGGGTGAGAGAGTTAAAGCAACTAGAAAAACCCATGCAGCTAAAAGCTGAGTGTCTGACACTTTTTTGACTTACCATACTGCTGAATTTATCTCCTGTGGGGGAAGAGGGACCTGCAAATATGCTCCTAAGGGGGAATTGGTTGGTAAAGTAGAAATGACTGGAGTCCTTGGGAATCTCTCATGCCGTGTTACAGTGGATGAGATTGGGCAAATTCTGACATATTCTCTAAATCTTAAGAAGCGGGACCTTGGTAGAGCTAAAGAAAAGATGTCCAATCTACAGCATGCAACTTAGAAAATAAGATGGCTCAAGAAAATTGGAAGATTGTCAAAAACAACTCTTAAAATATTTTTTCTGGTTACAAAAGCAATCTAAATTAATTGCAAAAAGTGCAGAAAATAGAATGAGCCCAAAGAAGGAAAAAGTCACTTGAAATTTTACTACTCAGAAATAACCACTAACAGTTTTGTGTTTATCCTATCAGTCTCTTTACATTTAGGATACGTTTATATATACTGCAAAATGGGATCATATGTATAAGACTGTTTTGTTGTCTGCTTTTTCTTGTGACAATATTCCATTGACATCTTCTATCACTAGTTATTCCTCTACCTTGTTATGTTAACAGGTGCATGGTAATCCACTTAATAATGCCTTGATAACAATCAAATCAACCCCTATTTTGGAATTATTTTTTTTCTAGTTTTTAGGATATAATATATATTATGTGTGTGTGTGTGTGTGTTTTGTTATGGAGATTGAATTCAGCAGCACTTAGCCATGGAGCCACATCCCAAACCCTATTTTGCATTTTATTTAGAGACAGGGTCTCACTGAGTTGCTTAGCACCTCGCCATTGCTAAGGCTGGCTTTGAACTCGCGATCCTCCTGTCTCAGCCTCTTTAGCTGATGGGATTACAGGTGTGCACCACCGCACCCAGCAGAATATCATATATACTTTGATGAGCATTCTTTGAATTTATCTTTTGCCACATGTATTAGGATTCTCCAGAGAAACAGAATCGATATAAATATGTGTATAAATATAAACGAAGAGCTTTATTATGAGAATTGGTTTACATGATTATAGAGACTGAGAAGTGCCATGATAGTTCATTTGCAAGTTGGAGAATGTTATGGTTTGGATATGAAGTGTTCTCCAAAAGTCCTTATATTAGAATATGTATGGTCAGAGGCAAAATGATTAGGTTATATATCCTAATCAATTCATCCTGTTTTGAATGGACTAACTGGATGGTAACTGCAGGTAGGTGGTTAGAGCATTTGATCACTAGGGATGTGGCCTGGAAGGGCCCTTTTAGCCCCGCTCTCTCTGCTTCCTGATTGACATGAATGGAGCAGTGCTTTTCCATAACACTCTTTGGCCACGATGTAGTGCTTCATCTTGGGCCCAAGGTAATGGTGTCAACTGATCATGGACTGAACCTCTGAAAACATGAGCTCCAAATAACTCTTCCTCCTCTAAGTTGTTCTTGTCAGGTATTCTTGGTCACAGTGATAAAAAGCTGACTAACCCAGAGAACCAGGAAAGCAGAGTAGTTGACTGAGTTCCAACTGGGAGATGGGAAAGGTGGGTGCTTCTGGTATACATTCGTGAGTCTGAAGGCTTGAGAACCAGGAGTCAAGAGCTCTAATGTTAAAGGACTGAGTTAGATGGATGTTCAAGCTCACAAAAAGAGACAGTTTATCTTTTTGTTATCTTGGGGTCCTCAATGGATTGGAGGGTACTCAAGCTCATTGGTGAAGGTGGATCTGCTTTACTTGGGGTACTGATTCAAATGTTAATCTCTTTCTGAAATACAGACACACCCAGAAATAATTTTTCAGCTGTCTGGACATCCCTTAACACAGTCAAGTTAATCATCCATGGCTTTTTGGGTAAATTCTTAGAAGTGGACATTGATCAAACACATCTTACAAGACTACCATTTTCAGCTCCCACCAGCAGTGGCTGAGAACGGGTGTTTCCTGGAGGTTCCTCATATGTGAGTCAAAATGATATCTGTGATTTAGTAGTTCTTCTACTCTAATGAGACCTGAAAGGCAAATGCAGAGGTTGGGACTTTGAAAATGGGAAGTCCCAAAGAACTGGTTCCAGGACTCTCTAATCATGCTTTTGAAAAGGTGTTTGTCTCTCTAGTGCTGAACTCTCTGATCCAGAGGAATGATGAGCCTGAGTTATGTTCCCCCTCCTTATCATAATACCAGGGTCAGGGTTCTTTCTAGGCTCTGTGTTCATAGACATCCTCACTGCATGCACCTGGCTGCCCAGTTCTGCCTGTGAGCACAGTGGGAGGGATGGAGTGGGGTGGACTTGCTTTTGTAAAGGAATAAAAAGAGCTGGGAGGCATTCAACACATTGCCAAGTGAGGAGGACGCAGGGTTCTTTTCTTAGAAACCTCTTTCTTCTTCTTTTTTGGTAATAAAGTTTAATTTTTCATCATAAAAGTAATGCACACTCTTTGAAGAACGTGAAAAATTTAGGCATGTAAAATGAAGGCAGTGTCACCCATGGTCATATCACTCAAGGACAAATGTTGGTACATGTGTTTCCAGTTTGTGTGTAGTTGTCTCTTTTATACAGTTGTAATCACGCTATCTAAATTATTCTGTCTTGCTTTTTTTTAACCAACATTATCAGGCATTATCCTTGTTATTACATAGTTTTGATGAATGTTTTTTGATTATGTAATTTTCAGTTTGGTGAATGAACACCACACATTGTTTAGCATTATTTAATGTTTAGACTATCATTTCCATTTTGCAAATAGAAAACTGATCCCTGTAGGAGTTATAAGGTAAGAAATACAACCAGCATTCTTTCCATCCATCCATCCATTGTTCAGTTATCCATTGATTCAACAAGAATTTGTATAGTACCTGTTATGTATCATACTGTAAGGCTTTTGTAGGCAAAACCCATCCTGATTATGTGATATTTATAAATCAGGGGACCATACAGGCTTATCGGGACAATGCTTTGGTACTATTAGAGCCCACAGAAGGGGCACCAATCTCAGGTTCATGAATTCTTCTTGGAGGAGATAATGTTGAAGCCCAGTCTTTAAGGAAGAGTGAAAATTGGGCAAAGAAAAAAAATATTATGAGGAGAGCAAAGCAGCAGCTCATAGAGATGAAGGACGCATAATGTGCTTTGAAAACTACAAATAAGTCACCATAGTGCTTGTTGGGAGAGATGGGGGTGGGTTTGTAGACAGGGCTTAGTTCATGATAGCTTCTATACTCTCCTAAGAACTTTGAACTTTACCCTAAAAGCACTGGTGAATACTCAGTGTGTTTTAGATAAGAGATTTACACAATCCTATTTTGATTTTAGGAGGACACATGGACTATCAAGGTGGAGAGTGGACTTGGGAAGCCAGAGCCATGGAAACCAGATAGGTCAGTATTCAGATAAAAAGTGACAGGGCCTACACTGACACAGGGAAGTTGGGATGGAAGGGAAGACATGACTTAAGAAATAATTGGGTGACAAGATAGAAAGCAGATGTGACTTTGTGAAGTCTGTACAGGGAAAGGGGCAATATGATCATTTAATTTAAGAACCTATGAAGAGAGGAGACAATGAGGTCTGTCTTGGAGCTTGTTCATAGATTTCTTTTTAGGTGCCTGTGTAACAAAATGGGTATTGGGTAGATAAAGATAAGAGGTTTGGGTGGAGAAAAAGATGAGGAGCCATCAGGGTAGAGATGATGGCCAAAGCCTCAAGGATGAACATTAACCATGGAAAGTGCAAAGCTGTGGTTGTCACCTACTGTAATCATGTGCCCTTTTATAGACCTTAGGAAACCCACAGACCTGCAATCTAGAAATCTACAAAGAGAAGTAAATAGAAAAATTTAAATAATTTTATTGGAGTTTATAGGTACCATGAAAATCAATCACAGCGTAGAGTTGAAAAATGAAGTTTAAAGCAGAATTCTGAAGGACACCAGTATTTCTGGGGCAGGTGGCAGAAATCTTAAGAGGAAATGGAGAAGAAACTGCTTCAGGGTTGGGCAGGCAAGATGAAAAAGATGCATGATGTTCTGAAATGAGACAAAACAGTTTCAGGAAGGACAAATGTGGTTGATAGTGTCAAGGGGTTAAGATGAAATTGAAGGTTATGTCCTTCAGATAAAGGAGAAGCTCAATAGCTTGAGCATCAAGAACAGAGAAAAGATCCAAGTCTTCCAGTTTGTAGGCCACTGTTCTTTTTCTATGCCTTGCTTCTCCAACTCCCATTCAGAATCTCAGGGGAAAGAGCATTCACCAATCACAAAGAACCCCTCTCTGTTTTACGGAGCCCATTTTAAGCAAATTTGATACATGGGAATAGGAAACAGCAGGTAGCTGCTGTGCTTAGACTGCTCCATCTATTATTGGTCTTAATTTTCTACCCCTGCATATATGCATGCCTATAACTAGGCAGCTTTGCAATTCCTTCCACAAAAGGGCAAATAAATTTCCCTGCTTCTTGACTTTTGGCTGAGGCCCATCTTCTGCTTTGTTTGGTTGGCTGACAGACATGTTGCAAGCAAGAGTTTGGGATGCCTTGTGAAGTTTGTCTTGCCCTTTTGAGATTGTGTCATTGTCCTGAGAAAAACGTGCTTGGCTGGCTCAATGGTCCTGAGTGGAAGAGGGACATGTGAGGTAGAGACACCCCAGCTGACCCTCAAACTCACAAGCAAGAAAGCTGTGCTTGTTATTATATGCCATTGAGACCGTGAGGATCTTTGTTCCAGAGCATCCTTGGGTTTTACAGTATTCTTTTAATAAAACTTTGCAGCTTTACGAAAACATTTGTTTGTCTTACCTTTCCTGGTCCCAGCTCATTGTCTCTCTTCCTGATTCACAGCTGAAGTCATCATTCCCCAGCCATAAACTCACTATCTTGCTCCCAGGACCTAATCTGAGCAGAAGGGATTGAAGCAGCTCTAGCCCCACTTCCTGTTGCCCAAGTAGACTCACTTTGGAGGCTAGACCAGCACAATCTGGCACTGATGTACAAATATGGTGTTTTTTTTTAAACCTATATTTGTTCCCAGTCCTAATTAGGGACCCTTCCTTTCCACCCTAATTGATATGCATTAGAGCAATCATTTAATATGTTTTATTGGGCAGTGCTATAGTTGGTCTGCGGTTTAAGCATATCCTCCAAAGTTTCATATGTTGGAAGTTTGGTCCCCGGTATGATTATATTAAGATGTGGGGGGATCTTTAAGCAGTGGGGCCTGGTAGGGTCAATAGGTTGTTGGAGGCCTGTCCTCAAAAAGGACTGAAGTAGTTCTTGTGTGATCCCAGTCTCTCTCTGACTTCCTGTCTCACCATGTGATCTCTCCCTCTCCTGCACAGTTCCACCACTGTGATGTCAATAACCATGAGGTCCGCACCAGAACCAAGCTGATTCCAGTACCATGCCCTTGAATCTCCAGAACTTTGAACCAAATAAACTTCTTTTCTTTTTAAAGTACCTAGATGTGGGTATTTCTTGATAGGAATGGGAAACAGACTAATCCAGACTGTTACTATATGCTAGTCCTTTAAAAGCAAAAAAAAAAAAAAAAAAAAAAACCACCACAATTAAAGAAAATAGTTGTTTGTTTTCATGTAAAACACCCAATGCAATGCCTGACATGTAGTTGGGGATCTGCTGATGCGAACACATTGCTATTCTAGAAAATACCAAAATGAAATCTTCATGCATAATTCTTGGTTTCTATTTTTCTAAAAAATTTTTATATTTTTAATTACAAAAGCAACGTGTACTTGTTTTAACAAATTGAAATATCAAATTACATTTACATTTCAAATTAATTGACAAACGTGTGGTTTTTGTGTCTCCCAGGGAGACACAAAACTGTTGGGTAAAACTAAGGTCAGCTATGGCTCATCTTATATTCTATGCTTGGCACTGGGTGTGGCATAGGGTAAATTCCCAAGTTAGTGAACTATAGAGCTTAGTTTGGCTGAGACTCCTGCCATGAACATGGAAATGGCCTCCTACTGGGGCTCCACTCCTCCAGCCCCTACCCACTGCTGCCTGATTAATTAATTAAAGCCTATTTAATTAAAGTGCATCTTCAATCCTGTCTCTTGGTGCTCCAAGCCCTTCTGTGGCTCCCCATTGCCTTACAGAATCATTCTAATTCTAAATCCGAAACCACTCTTTCAGCCCATTCCTCTCACTCCCTTCTCATGAGCTCAGCACAGCCAAACTGCACAGGTCCTTAAATGGCCCCTCACTCTCTACCTTCTAGGTCTTGCTCTCTCCTTTGCGCGGGACACCTTTTCCTCAGTCTCTACTTCCTTGCCCATTTTTATGAGCTTCTCAAAGTCCTGTCTCCGTGAACCCCCTATTTTTTCACCTAGAATTGCTTTCCTTCTAATGCCATAGCACCATTGCTTCTCTGGACCAGGTTCCTCCACCTCGGTTCTGCCGAGAGTTAGGGACTAGTAACTCCTGCTTGTGGGGCTGTCCTGTGCATTCATGTTAGGATGTCTGTCAGCATCCCGGGCTTCTACCTACTAGACACTGGTAGCACCTCCACCACCTAGTGTGACAGCCATTGCAGCCATTGTCCCAAGTCTGCTGGAAGGCAAATTGCCCCCATTAAAAGTCACTGGTCTAAAGTAATAGATATGCAACAAATCTTCTGCCGCACTCGGGGCTTATGTCTTCCTGGGCAGATGCTACCTATGCACACCAGGCCCTTTCAAGCCTCCAAGCCTTTGTTCAGGGTGTTTCCTCTCCCAGAAATGCCCTTCCCCTCCCTCCTTCATTGGATTATTTCCTCCCAAGTCTTCAAATCTTGGTGTGTGCTGTGTCTTCTCGTGGCCTCTCCCAACCTGCCTCCTCCCTCCCCAGGTAGAACGAATGGCTCTGCTCCCTGGTTCTGGCAGCACTTTGCATGGACCTTGGTCACAGCCCACCAACCCATGAGCTGTGTTCTAGAAAAACTAGTTGAAGTGTTTGTTTCCCCAGGTAGAATGTGACTTGTGGCAATGGTAGGGACCTTGGCCTGCTGAGAAGACAACCAAGCACAAGGCAGTACCTGGAAGTTGCCATGCAGATCTACAAGTTTTAGATGGTGGTGTCCAGGTTCAAATCCCAGCTGAAGCATGTGCTAGCTGTGTTATTTTGGGTGACATATTGAGCTTCTCTAGAGCCTTAATTTTTCTCTCTGTAAAAATGATAAAATAATATCATTAATAGGTTCTATCTTCCTGGATTGCGTCAAGGATTTTGTATATTAATACATGCAAAGTGCTTACCAGATGCTTGTCACATAGTAGTGCTCCATAAATCTTAGAAGTTGATGGAGAATGAATGCATGTGTGTTGAACCAGGCTAGGAGGGGGATCAGATCTCACAGCCAAAGCAGGCTGATACACCCTCTGTAGCCAGGATGCTGGCCCTCAGAACAGAGACTCCCCTGCCCCTTCCAGCTGTCCTCCCTAGCCTGGGCAGCATGGGCAATGGGCACAGGAGCCTCAGGGAGCAGAGGGCTGTGGGATCACTTCAGGGTGAGGTAGCCAGGTTGGGCGGAACAAGGACAGACATTAAAAACCTATTTTCTCACTGGGCATAAGTAATTGGCAAAAAAGCTCTAAATCCGTAGCTGTCAGGTGAAGTCATTTCCTAGAGAAGAAGATGGAGGGAGAGAGCAGGAGCAGGGAGCCCGGGTGGGAGGGAGCCAGGGGGAGGGAGTGAAATGCAAAGCAAGTAGCTGGAGAGGCCAGGGCAGAAAATATTCTGCTCCCAGCCCAGGTTATTCTCTTCCTCTCTAACCCCACCACTGCCCCCCCCCCCCATTCTCTCTCTCTCTTTCTGGAAAAAAGAGGTTTCTAAGGTGATGAAGGCAAAGAAAGGCGTCCATGGAATTATTTAATGAGCCAGAATGAATTGCATTTGAAATCATTTAAATGGGATTTGGGAGCATTTAACTGCAGCTCGGGATCTTAACTAGAGTGGGAAAGGATCTTTGTGCTAATTGCTGGCAATAATATTCCTACAGAGAGGGAGAGATAGCAGTGAGCAATTAGCAGATGGAGGGGTAATTTTAGGGTCTGCACTGCTTGGCCAGGAGAGTAAGCACCTTGGTGGAGCTGCCCGGGGAGCCCAAGGCCCCTAGTAGGGGGACAGGTGAAGCCTGGAACTTGTGGGGGGGTGAGTGGAGGAGAGGGGTGATGAGGTGCTGAGGTGGGGAATACCACCTCTGGGTTTCAGGGATGGAGGTAGAGGTAGGAGGTGGGGGTCCAGCATCTCTCTAAGGGATGGGCAGGGGGATGAGGGTGTCCAGAAGGGAGATAAAGTGAGACTCCTAGCCCCTGCTTTGGTCCCAGTCCCACCTTCTAGGTTGCTGGTTTGGGGAAGGCATTGAAGTTCACCTAGATTCTAAATGAGGGAGCAGTGACATCCCTATTTCAGTTCTTTCTGTCCCATTTCACACATTTTACCTAAACTTTCTTTTGTTGCTTCACCTTTTTTGGCTTGGCAAGTAGCACCCTGTGCATGGACTTTTGGATGCACAGATAACTCTGGGAAGATATTCTTAGCCCCATTTTACATATAGGAAAACTGAGGCTTTCAATTAGAACTTAGTTGATAACACGAGGGAGATGTAGAAGGGAACAGGCAACCAGGGCAAGGTGATAAGTAAGGAAGTCAGGGGCAGGTTCAGACTAAAGGAGCACAGAGAGGGTCTTCCAATGAGGTGAACTTTCTGTTGGATGAAATTGTTCATGGACACAAGCAGGGGACCTAATTAGACAGACTCTTTTGTACTCATGCTCCTAAGTGGGGGAATCCAATAGAAAAACTAAAATAGATGTGTAAACACAGGGGATACCAATGAACAACAGTGAGGAGAGCGTGGAGAGGGGAGGGATCAGAAAAGCAGGAAATTCCAGGGGTCCTAAAAAGAATAAGCCAAAACTTCCTCACCAGATGCCCGGCTCTGGAGCCCCTCCTCTTTGGAGAAGCCTGTTCCTGACGCTTTTGCAATAAATCTGTTTGCTTGCTATCTTTGTGTCCTGTTCTACAATTCTTTGTTGAACAGAGACAATGAACCCAAGACCCCTAGACGGGAACAAACTCGTAGTCAATGAGTAACAGAGGGTGACCTAAGACCCAGGAATCATTCTTTGTTATACTGTTCAGACAAATGTGAGTGGCAATGTTGCTGTCTTCCAGAATGGGTCTACGAGATTTGTTTCCTTAGAATATAAGTAATTATGAAGATTTAAAATGCTAACTTCCATACGAGAGCCAGAGGAAAGAGGGGTTACTTCTTAATGGGTGACTGGCAAAGGTGTCACCTTGAAAACTGAATTTGGGTATGTGGCGATCTGGAGGAGTGACTGTGACAGAGGGCATTATTTGAGCAAAGAAAGGAAGATGGAAAAGCAAAAGACAAACATTGGTAAACATCAGATATTTTCTCTGTGTCTAGAGAGAAGGTAACTGAGGGTTTTGCATGCTGGAGGATTGATGGGATTGAATCTTACTAGCAATAGGGAGCTGTGGTTGGAGTTTTAGCTAGGGAGTAGTGCCATAGGTATTCATCTGGAGTGGTGGGGAATGGCTTGGAGTGGAAAAGGGATGACTGCTGGAGTCAGTTAGAGATTGTCATAGAATACTATAGAAGAGGCAAGAAGGGCCTTAGTTGGGGCATTGGCTGTGGGATGGAGAGAATAGGATCCCTCTCTCTCCCTCCATCCATTGCTCTGCCCTCAGCATTATGTCTGCTCTCATGGATGTGCAGTGGATCCTTAGCAGGAGTTGAATCTCAACTTGAGTTTGAAAGCAGTAACTCACAGCATGTATGTCATATGTGGGACACAAAGCTGGTGTAGCCAGGAGGTCATCTGGTTATCCGGACTATTTCTTGCCCATGGCAGATGACAACCAAAGCCACCCAAGACCATAGTCATTTTCCCTGTATGGTAATTCCACAATCTCTCTTTCCCTTAGAGGTTTGCATTTGATCATCCTGATAGTCGAGATGGCCTGTCCTATCCTCAACTTTGAGCAAGCCTAACTCTGGGCTGTTGGCAGAGAGGAAATTGGTCCCTTCAGTGTGGTTGTAGCTCATCCCTGGAGTGAGGCAAATAGACTGGACCTGCATAGAATGGGTTTTGATTTTGATTTAAGCATAGGGACAGGTGGTTGGACCTCATGACCTCTGGGTCCCTTTCTACCCCAATTCTTAAATGTTGCTCATTGTATTGCATGTTCCATTCATTCTGTCCTCCATGCCACCTCATCCAGGAAGACTGCCCCTTTCCTCTCCTTCTTAGCCACTTATGCCTCTTGAAGGACCTGCTTCCTGGGAGAGTTGCCTATAGATAGATTTGTGCCTGTGTTGTTTATACTCTGTAGAAGACCAGCAGAAGACATGATAGAAATTTATTATTAGCTCATTTTGTTCCATTGTCTCAGATGTGGAACACATATAAAATCTTAATATAATATAATAATAACATAATTTTATTAATCAATATAATATGTATTAGCTTTATATTATTGTTTCCAACCTACTTCAATGTACTTGTGTCCATTTGATTGAAATATTGACAGAGTTGAAAACTTGGGACAATGGGTTAATAATTGGTTGATATGATTTTGCTATTATTAATAATGCAGCTAATGATAACTATTAAAGCTGCCACTACACTTAGTATGTGCTGGGGATCTCAGTACATTATTTATAATTCTCAAACAAACCTGGAAAGGAGATATCACTGCTACCATTTTCAAGTGAGGGAAGTCAAGAGAGGCCAAGTCACTTGGCCCCTGCCCTACATCTTAGATGGGGACGCATTAGGATTTGCTTCTGGGCTAGCCGGCTCTGAAGTGCGCTCATGCTTTCTCTCTCTCTCTCTCTCTCTCTCTCTCTCTCGGATTAGAATTGTCATGATTATGCTCCCAAATAATCATCTCATGGTCAGAAGGATAATAATAGCAAACCACGCTGAGTATGTTAAGCTTGGGTTATTGTTCATCTGAAGTTGTCCCAAAGGGTTTAACACATGAGATGAGGTTTGTTGATTGTTCTAATTCTCAGATCATGCAGTTCCCTGCAGTTCTAGGCACCAGGCCGGGTGGTAGGCCTGGTGAGTTTATGCTTAGCTTCTTGAGTGGCCTAAGAGGTTGCTGAGAAAATGCTATTGCTCTGGGGTCTTCCAGCCCATAGGTGGCGCTGTTGGACCCTGGGAAGTCTCAAGGCCCAAAGCAGCACTGCAAGCCAGTTCCAACTCAGCTCTGTTAACAGCGCTGTTTGTAAGAATGGACCCTGGAAAAAACCTAAATGACCACCAGGATGGGCCTGGTTAAATAAATTATGATACACCCATATAATGGAATGCCATGTAGCCATTAAAAATTATGACATAGATTTATGTTGATTGATATAGAAAGATATCTCACCATATATTTTGTTGAGGGAAAAGCATGCCTCGGGACATTTGATATATATAGCATTATCCCAAAGATATAAAATTGTGAAAGAGAGAGACAGAGATGGATAGCAAGCAGGATGTTCCCCAAAACTATTAACAGTGGCTCTCTAGATGGTGTGATTTTTACTTTAACCTTATCTGCAATGTGTGAGTTTCTAAAATAGCAAGGATGCCTTATCTTTACAAATGGGAAAAATGAGATTGGTTTCCATTTGAAAATTTATAAAGCAAACCAAACCACAGGTCTCACTAAGTCTCCCTAAATATTGTCCCCTTTAAGAATGCAACCACCTCTGAGGCCTCATCTGTGTGTTAGTGCCTAGTTACTCTCTTTCAGAAGACTGGAGACATTTGTCTCCAGTGCTAGAAACAGAAAAGGCTGAAGATGCCTTTGCTGGGGCAGTTCCAGGCCACATTTCACAGCTCAGGGCCTGGGTGGGTCCAAGGACATCCCACAGGGGTATCTCGGCTGCACCCAGCAGTGCTCCCTTCCTGGCCTCCCTCCCACCCTCGCCTCCCACATTTTCACCCTCCTCCTGGTGACTCCAGCTTTCATCTCCACAAATTCTATTCAGCAGCGAGTCCCTGAACTTTCTAATTGAGATCAGAGATAAATATAGTGGGGAAGGCAGGAGAGAGAGGGAGGAGGCCTAGTTTTAATTTGCAGCATTTCCCATTAATAACAACTTCTAATTAAAAATTCTCCATCTCCCAGCCCAAGTCCAAGGGAAAAGTCTCCCCAGGTCTGTCTGTCTGGAACCTTTGTGCCAGTGAGTTCAGAGTGCAGATTTCTGAACCAGCTGAGCCCTTGCTGTCAGAAGCCATAATTAAAGTGGTGGCGGGGAGGGAAGAAAAAGGATGTCATCTAAGACCATAGGGAACTTCCCTCACTGGAGTCCCAAAACCAGGCCATACACCTTCTTCAGGCTGGGGTGCCTGTTGGGACATTCCTCTTAGAGAGTTTGTCTGGTCAGGATGAACCTTGAGGCAGCTGTTCAGCAGGGTGGGGAACATTTTTAGGTTGCTGAAGCTGAGTGTTCTGTGGGTGCAGAAGGGCAGAAGCAGTGAGCTATAAGAGGGAGAACTCTCTGTTATTTCAGGATGAATCTGCTTCATCCCTTTTATTTCACAGAATCTTCTCTGGGGTGGCTTCCTTATTCTGTAATGTGTGCCTGTGTGAGTGTGTGTGTCTCTGTGTGTCTGTGTGTGGAGGGGTGAGGTGCTGTTGACAGAGGAGTGATGGCTGTTAATAGTCCAAGACAATAGCATGTGCCATTTAGTATTGATCTAAATACAAGTTTATTTTTCCTTCAGAAACATTTTAATGCCTTTGTTATTTGCTGAACTAAAGTAGGCACTCAATAAATAGCTGTGAATAGATGAAGGCTGAATGAAAAGATCCTCCTTGAGCTTTCAGTCACTCAGAGCCGGCTGGTTCCTCAGCATCTCTACTTGGATGTTTGACAGGAATCTCAGACTTAATCTGCCCAAACTTAGTTGTAACTGTCCTCTCCAGACCTGCCATCATGCTGTCTTCTCCCATCTCACTAAAGGCAACTGCATCCTTCTGATTGCTCTGGCCAGAAGTCTGGATGATATCCTTGGCTCTGAACTTGCTCATCCTTTACCCATGTTGGTGGGGCTACCTTCCATAGATCTCCAGAATTCAGCTGGCTTCTCCTCAGCTCTGCTGCTGGGTACCTAGTTGAAATCTACATCATCTCTCTTCTGTAATACCATCATGCTTTGTTTAACAACAGCACACATTAGGTGATTTTTGTCCTTGTGTGAACATTGCACGGCATACTTACACAAACCTAGAAGGCATAGATCAATCACTCCACACAGCCTCTGCATGCAATTAAGAGATGTGGTAGACACAAGATGGACAAGACTGCTTCTTTGGCAGCACAGCACATTGTTATACCATAAACTAGTACAAGTTATAAGCAGGAGTACATTAAAATAATGAAAAAACCCTGGTAAAGTAAACACTTTAAGTAACATAGTTGTTTATTATACAGTACTCTGCATTGCGCATGGTTGCACGTGCTGTAGTTTCCTGTGACTGGCAGGGCCATGAGTCTGCTTCCACCACAAATATGAGAGTAATGCCTGGCTCTACAACATTACAATGGCTGTAACATCAGGAAATGATGGGAATTTTTCACCTCCATTAAAATCTTGAGACCACCATTGTATATATGGTCCACTGCTGACCAAAACATGCTCCATGGCAGCATTTCAGTAGCTTCCTAACTGTTCAGCCTGATTTCACCTTTGCTCCTAAAGTATGTTTTAAATCCAGCAGATCCAGCAGCCAGAGGGTATCATTTAAAGCACAAGTCACAAGATTCCCCTCTTCTACTCAGACCCCTCCAGAGGCTCCCCCCTTCACTCAGGGTGAGGCCCCAAGCCCTGCCGTCCTGGCCTCTCATCACCAACTTTGCCTTACCTCCTCCTACTCCACCCCAGGTCTTCTCTCCAGTCAGCTAGTCTCTTTGCTACTTCTTGGCCATGCCAGTCACACTCCTGCCCTAGGATCCTAGCACTTGCATTTCCTCTGGTTAGAAGGCTCCTCTTCCAGGTGCCCACATGGCCACATCCTTCCCCTCCCTCAGGTTACAGGTAGGCCACTCTGATCATCCAACTGAAAATTGTAACTCTGCCCTGCTCCAGTAAGAGACACTTCCCTGCCTTGTTATTTTTTTTTTCATAGCACTTGTCATTTTCTGATTTTTTTCTTATTTTACTTCTTCCTTATCACTACCCCGCTAGAAGATATGTGCCATGAGGGCAGAGTGTTTTCAATCAATTTTTTTAGCAACAAGAACAAGGCCTGGCCCATGTACTTGATCAATGAGCCATTTGTTGAATGAATGTACAAGTGAGCTAAATTGTCAAGTTAAGGTCAAGGTTTACTCATGCAGGAAGTATAACCAAACGTCACCCAACAGGGTCCTAGCACCTGGGAAGGGGAAAGCTATTATCATAAGGGGGAATCAGGGGGACTTGAGTCTGCAATCTAGCCTACCTAGTCATTTGTGAACTATATGACCTTGGGAATTTGCTTAACTTTTCTGAGCCTCTGTGTGTGTTTGTTCATTACTGTGACAGAAATACCTGACAAGAACAACTGAGAGGAGGAAATTTTTATTTTGGGCTCATAGTGTCAGAGGTTCAGTTCATGGATGACTGACTCTGTGCCAGAGGTGAGGCAGAAGCACATGGTGGAAGAAGGCTATTTAGCTTATGGCAGCCAGGAAGCAGAGAGAGAAAGAGATGAGCCAGTGATAAAATATAAACTCCAAGGGCATGCCCTCAGCAACCTATTTCCTCCAGTCATGCCCCATCTGCCTACAGTTACCACCCAGTAGTCCATTCAAATTGTTAATCCTTCAAATGGCTTAATCTATTGATGAGGTTATAACTCTCATAATCTCATCATTCCACTTCTGAACATTGCTACATTGGATATTGTGTTTCCAACACATGAGCTTTTCAGGGAAAACTTCATACCCAAATCATAATAGCCTCCAATTGCTTCATTTATAAAATGGGAATAATGATAGTACCTATCTTATAGGACAGTTGGATGGGAATAATCAAAGAAATGATATACAGTACTTCTCACTAGTACAATTTGCATAGAAAGCTCTCGGTAAATATTAGCTGGAAGTGGTGGTGTAATTTTATTGTCAACAAGGAAGAACTTGTAAATCAGCAGTGACTGTTGAACATGAGGAACTGAAGGTAATTTTTTTCTCTGCAGAAAGAAGGGTTTGATATTAAGAAGCAGCAAGGAGATGGGTCTTGTCTAAGCCCTGCTGGAGCCTAGTTCTGGAATCACTTTAAGAAATGAATGCAAATTAATGGGAGTTGTCAAGAAGAGAGTGACAAGGAGTAAGAAGCTAAAGACCCAACACCATATCTCGTGGTCACCAGGAAGAGCTGGTCCACAGCAGTGTCTGGCAAATTTTTGGTACAGGGTTAGATAGTAAATATCTTTGGCTTGGCAGTCTGTATGATCTCTGCCACAGCAATTCTGCCATCAAAGTGCTTCCATAGTCAAATAGATAAGCTGTGCTTCAATAAAACTTAATTTACAAAACAGATGGAGAGCTAGATTTGGTCCCAGGGTTGTGGGTTGCTGATTCCTGGTCCATAGGACCCTTTTTTGAGCGGCCTCGAGGAATATCTGAAAGGACCATTCTGAAGGTCTTTAAAGGGAAGAAGCAGGGCTGAAGGATGGAAAATATAGGTCTATGGATTTTGTTTTCTTTAAAGATGATGTTTAACCAGCCTGAGATTCAGGTTGAGCCTAATAAAAATGGGCTGCATTGGACAGAATGTTGTGAGTCCTCATCCATGGATTTGTTTAGATAAAAGCTAGGGCCACTTGGCAGAAACATCAGAGTGAATTCAAATGTTGAAGTGGTTGATCCAGTCCTCAGGGAGTTTCAAAATCCCTGCTTATCGGGATATTCTAAGGTATAAGCATATTGACATTCAGGAAAACAAAGTCACAGATTTGGCATCTCTCCCATGAGTGGGGCATTGAAATTTGCTGATTGAAGGCAGATTTACTTTCTAATTATATCACTAAGTGGATTTTGTGCACATATCCACAGGTGGAAACCAATAAGAACGCGCTGTCGACTTTACTTAGGATGTAATCCATCTCAGTACTCACTTGGGATTCTCATGAAGACCCAGACACTGAACTGTCAACCTCAGCTACCACCCTACTAATCAAACAGCTTGAGGAATGTGTGATAATTCATTTTCCATCCAGAACCAAGAGTGGCACGCATCTGGCACAGTAGTCTCTATTCCTCTCTCCTTCATGTTTTTGAAAACATTGCTAATTGATCTTGACTGTCATTCTTCCTGGACCTTGGTCTCAAATAGTTAAAGTTCTAGAATTTTTATAATAGGATAGGCTGGGGCCAGCTGCCTAATTGGAATAGGGGTGAGAGTATGAGATCAAAGATGATGTATGTCAAAAAATGGAGGAGGAATGATTGAAAATCCCCAGCCTCCTTAAGGAACCCCCTTGGCTCCCCAGTGTCTCACCAACCCAGTATCTTTCCCAATATATTGCTCCAAGGTAGCCACAAACAATTTATTGAAGATGGCTGTTTCTCATCTTTGGTTTAGAAAGTTTAAGAGCAAAACCCGACATTTTCTATAACCTCCAAGAAGTTGGTCAGAGGATAGTAAGCAGAGTGTTGATAACCTGGGATTTTCTATTGAGCATCCTGTTCAGAAAGACTCAAGAGGATGGGTTCTTTCAGCAACTTTGATTTCATGAGATTGTAATGAGACATGTACTGGAAGGTACTGAAAACTCTGGGGTAAAGGCATCCTCGAAGCCAGGCGCTAGAAAACATTGAGCAATATGTGGTTGACAATTATTCGCCTGACCTTTTTCTGTGTATTAGGGCCACCTGTGTTCATGACCAAGTGACTGGTAGCAAAGAAGGACAAGATGAAGAATGGAATTTGGTGAGAGCAAGATAGTGGGTAGTCTTAGCCATGTACATGTATGTCAAGAAGAATGTGGCGTGGAGGCAGGAGGATAGGATCAGCTGTGAGTGTGTATTTGTGGAAATGGGATGAACCCACTTGGAACATCCCAGAAGGGCAGCCCCCAAATTTGAGGATCTGTGGGATAAAGTGGGACTAGTCAGGGTTATGTCACAGAAAATGGTATCTGCCATCAAATCCCAAAGGCCAAGGTGACATGTAAATGGCAGACCAGGAGGCAAGACTAGCCATTGGTAGTATTTGTCACAGGATGGAATTGGGTATAATGGATGGATAAGAAAGGCAATTCTGCAGTAAGGCAGGAAATAGTGTGTAAATACGAAGACATCAGTATAGCCAGGTATTTCTCAACCTTGGCATTTTTGATATGTTGGACAATTTAATTATTTGTTCTGGAGCAGTCCTGTTCATTGTAGGAGGCTAAGCAGCATCCCTGGCATCACTAGATGCCACTGATACCTGCCCACTCACGCCAGGTAGTGACAAACAAAAATGTGATATTAGCAAATAGCCCTGGGGGACAAATCACTGCCAACTGTGAACCACTCCATAGCCTGCTAGGCTATGGTACACAGTGCATGTTATGAGGTATAGGGGAGTCCTGTCAGTCTAGACTGTAATGGGGCATCTAGAAGAAACAGAAGAACCCTGTGGAAATTCACATAAGCTCAGAACAAATTCCTTCAGATCTAATGCCACCTGCCTGTGTCCCATCTTCCTGACTTCCCAGCAAGTTTCCTTGCTATGCTACAACTGTGCATCCTGAATATTCCCAATGAAGCAACTATTTTCTTATGTTGTTCACATTTGCATGTGTTTTATCTCCACAACACTTATCCCAGAGCAAAACTACATTGTTTTGTCTTTATATTCCTGGGCCCTAGCATGGTCTTTGTGTATAGAAGTTGCTCTGCATGCATGCATGAATCAAACAGTGGTTTTAGGGGCATCCCTTGGACTTTTACCACCGAAGATGGATGAGGGGCAGGGACCCTGAGTCATCAGCACAGGAGATAATTGAACTGGAAAATGTTGAGTCCTTTCCTCATTTGGAAAATCCTAAGTCAGCCTCAGAATGAGGTTCCTGAGTCACTGAAGCAAAATGAACTCAGGGGTGAGGACAAGGGACTTGAGATTGGGTTTGGGATGGGTCCAGGAAGCAAGTTGACTGGGTCTTAGCATCCTAAGGGGCCACCCCTCATCCTACTCCCTTTGGTAGAGTTCATGGCAGTTGTTCAGAGAAGGAGGGGCTGCCTTGCAGCCTTGCGGACCCTCCCACCTCCTGCTCCCTGCTTCTGCTCAGCTGCTCTGCTAGGCCAGCAGCTGGGAGCATCCCCACCACTTAATGGACCACTTTGAGGGAAGACTCTGCCAGGAGCATCAACGCAGCTCTCTACCGAATGAATGTCCTACTGAACCGGTGATTTCAATTAAAGGACCATTACCATGAAACCCTATCTAGCTCCAGCTCCCATCTGCCAGTAGGAGGCCTTTCTTCGCCTGGTCCCAGACCCTGTTCTGTGGTTACGAGCGGCCTTCTCACTGGGGCCCACCGCCTCTGCTAAAACACAGCAGCTGCTGCTAATAAACAAACATATTGATCATACAGATATGGGATGTCAGGGACTTAATTCATGAATGAAGTGAGCTTTAATAGTGCCCTGTGGGAGCTGGTTCCATTTAAAGGGCCAGCAGTCGCCTGAGTCCTCGTAAGGTAGGTTTTGAAACAGGCCAGGCGAGGGAGGCTTTCTCTGACCAGTGTCCTATGGTGTCCTATAGTCACTGGAATGAAGTGTGGAGTGAAATGGAATATGTTATCCATGGATGCCACCTTACCTGGCTCTCTGCCTTTCTCTTCTGCTGTCCTCTTTGAGGATGGAGTAAACTTACAACGAAAAGAACAAGGCCTGAGCCAATGTGGTGGAGGAGAAGGGGACAAGGGCTTGCCTAGACTTCCTGACTCAGGCTCTCAGGCTCTGGACCCTATTGATACAAGGCCCTCAATCCTGGCAACCAGTCTCTATCAGGATCTGCCATGTCATTGAAGCAAATGACATAAGAAGCCTGGCGGTCCTGATGAAGGGCCTGGATGCCAGAGGGCCTAGACATTCCTTAGTGCAATCATTGCCAAGCCAGACAGACCACCCCCCTGGCAATTTTAGCACAGAGTCAAGAATAAATGCTCCAGAGCCAGACTTCTAGGACTTGAATTGCAGCTTTAGCACTCACAAACTGTGTGACCTCAGGTGCGTTTCTTAACCTCTCTTTGCCTTATCTATCCAGAGAGTAAAATAATTGGCGTGAAGATTAAAATGAACCCATATGTGCTATGCTTGAAAAGTGCCTGGCACATAACAAGTGTTCAGAAATGATCTTGCTTCAAGACTCAGCCTAGCTCGGGGCTACTGACCTCCGGTACATCTTTGTGCGCTCTGCTTCTTACCTTCTTCTAGGAACTCCTTAGGGAACAAAAGTGGCTTCATGAAAGTTCAATATGCTGTAAAAGATTATTCTTCTCTATGCCCAGATGGGCAACTTCAACCCCAGCCCTGTCCCAGCTGTTAGCTGGAAGCACAAGGTGGCTTGTGCACCTGGACTGAAATCCAGTCAAGCTGAGCCCTCTTGGGCCTGAGCTTCTGGAAGGAAGCTGGTCTGTCAGCCCCTGCAGCTTCTTACTGTAACCCCTTCCTTCTCTCAGCTTTACAGAAACTATACTTACCCAATATGGTAGCCATCATTAGCTACATGTGGCCATTTAAATTTAAGTGAATTCAGGGCTGGGAATGTAGGACGATGGTAGAGTACTTACCAGGCATGTGCAAGACCTTGGGTTCAATTCTTAGTGTGTATGTGAACACATGCACACAAATACACACACACAAAGCAAATTAAAAATCCAGTTCCTTAGTCCCAGTGGCTATGTTTGACTATCATTTGGACTGTGTAGTTCATAGAGCATGTCCATCTCTGTTACAGGCCGGTTACTGCTGCCCTGGAGGTTGTTTGACAGGAAAGAAAGCAACTCGATGCAGTTCTCAAAGCTCTTGTCACTCAAAAGGAGGTCCATACACAACACTATCCCTGTTACCCAGGAGTCTCTTAAAAATGCAGGCTCTTAGGCCCCAACCCAGATGGAGTCAGAGTCTGCATTTTGAGCATGATCTCCAAGCGATTCAGGTGCACAATGAAGTTTGAGAACCACTTCTTTAAACTTCAGTTCCTTGTTATGGAAAATGGGATAAGACCTTAGAGGGTTAAATGAGGCATCTCATAAAATGTTCTCACTAAATTGAAAGTGCCTAATAAAGAGGGAATCTTTTAGTCAACTTCAACTGCCCCAGTGAAAGGGCAAAAGGTCTGTCTTTTATTGTAAACCTGCTCTTTTCTGGGGATTTGAGGGTGCCACCTGCTGTCCTCCACCACTGTGGTGGCAGTACATGAGGTCAGAAAGTGGACCCACATCTACTCTGGAACATGTGCATGTCTTTTTTTTTTTTTCAAAGCTTGAGCTAGAAAACCCTCAAGGCTAACAGCTCAGAGAGGCTCATTAGTTGAGTTCAGATTCAGCACCTGATTGAGGAGCTGGGGACCCAGGTTAAAGGAAACATTGTGTTTGGTCCACACAACAGGAATAGATAAGCAAATAAACAAGAAGATAGCTTATTTGAATTCACAGTGGTGAGGGAAAAAGAAGAGTGATGTCCAGGTGGCTGTGGGAGCTGGAGGGCCAGGAGGTAAGCAGAGTGCCAGGAAGGCTCTTGGAGTGAGTGGTTCCTAAGTGGGATGTAGCATATACACCATGGATACATTGGACAGAGGGATGATTCATGTGTGGCATGATGAAGCAAGACTGTACAATCTCATCATGCTATTTTGAATGGTGTGCAATTTAAAATTTTGTGAATTATTATTTCTGGAATAATATATATATATTATATAATAATACTATGGGCCACAGCTGACAAAGAGTAATTGGAACTGTGGAAAGCAAAACTGAGGATAAGAGGACAACTGTAACTCCCTAAAGTTTAGCATCTAAAAGGCAAGGTCATGACTGGAACACTATGACAACACCAGGACCCAGATGATTGTCAACTGGAACCTGCAGTACTCTACCTGTACCTGATTGTTTTCAAACAAACTCAGGCACTTTCCGGCAGGGCTAGTGTCATACATAGAAAGGGGTGCCCCAGCCCAGGAAACCACTTGCTCTGTGCAAAGGATGTCTCCACTCTTGAGAGACGTGGGAGACTGGGGCAAATGAATCCATTATGCTAAATTCAATTTTCTTATTTGGAAAATAGTGCCATAGGAGGCCTGGATTCACCTGGCTTGATTTGGGGGAGGATTAAAATAAAATCCACGCAAAACAGTTTTCATATAGTGTTTGACTTAAAGAAGCCTGATATATATGAGTCACTAATAATAACAAAAAAAAGTAAAATTAACTTTTAGGATGAGAAGGAGAATGATATTAACAAACAATTGCTGGTACCTGAAGGCTTGAGGGATGGAGGATTAAGCACCGATGGAATTGCGGGATCCATTATTGGTGTAGGAAGAACGCTGGAGGCTCTTGAATCTCAAGTATGTATTTGTAATTTACTCCCAATGATCTTGCTGAGGCAATTAATTTATATCATCTCTGTTTTCTCTCTCATTAATATCCTTCCTTTTAATTGGGCACTTGAAACAGGTTCATCTATTTCTCTAGTCTTTTCAGTGAACAAGCTTTTAGATTTATTTATCCTCTCTAATATACTTTTTATTTCATTAATCATTACTTTATCTTTATTAATATTCCTTTCCACTTTTCTTTGGGTTTGTTTGGTTGTCCCTATTCTAATTTCTTAAGATAAGTTCTTAACACCAGTGCTTTTTGGGGTATAAATAATGAAAATATTTAAGACTATACATTTTCCTCGAAAACAGCTTTCACCTGTGTCTCATAAATTTGGGCACTTACACCCTGCCTGAAAAAAGATTTCCAAATACAAGTGAACTTAAACTCAGACCTTTAGTGATCACAAATTCAAAATCAATGAAGTGCATAGCTGAGGTGGCACTACATCACTCTCTGTTCTTAGGGCTTATTTTCTCCCCTTGGCCTTCCAACCAGTGTCCAGACCTGCACCATCTCTCCTTGAACTTGTACATTAGCTCTTTCTCCAGCTCCTTCATCACAAGTTGGCTCCTGCAATCTTTGTAATTCACAAATAGAGACTCATCATTTCTCTGCCTAAAACCCGTCAGTAGCTTTCTCAGTACAGGATGATTTTTAGCACGTAGATACCCTTGTGACAGAATGCCTGCTCCCATCTAGCCTCTACCACCCTGATTCCTTGACTCCGCTCTCTCTCATCCTTCATACCCCAGCAGAACAGATGTGTGGCTTCCGTATTCTCAGCCCATTTTATAACATTGTCCCTTTCTGCCCCTGCCTACTGTGCCTTCCCACATCTCCCCTGCTGACCCCTACTCTCTCTCCTTCTCACACTTATTAGTCATTATTATGATTTGGATGTGAGGTTTCCCCCCAGCCCATCCTAGTTGGAATGGACTGACTGGGTGGTAACTGTAGGCAGGTGGGGTTTGGCTGGAGGAGGTGGGTTACTGGGGACATAGCCTGGAAGGGTTCATCTTCCCTGTAGTCTCGTGTCTCCTTCTCCTCCTCCTCCTTCTCCTACTCCTCTCTCTCTCTCCCCGCTCCTTCCTGACCCCACCATGAACAAAGCAGTTTTTCTCTTCTGGGTCCTTCTTCCATGATACGCAGCCTCACCTTAGGCCCAGAGCAATGGAGTCAGCTGTCGATGAACCAAGACCTTGAAACCATGAGCCCCACATAAATTTTCCTTTCTCTAAGTTGTTCTTGTTTGGTGTTTTGGTCACAATGACAAAAAAGCTAACTAAAAGAGTCACTTAGTAACCATCTAGGTTATTAGGTCGACTGTTGTGGTGTCTTAGTGCCTGTGTTCCTGTAACCCTTACTTTAGTCACCTAATGCTACGTCAAAAAGCCACGTCATTCACCATATTCTGTCTCATCTCACATCCTTACCAGAAGGATGGGTACTGAACAATGAGATATTTTGAGAGGGAGAGTAAGAGAAAACATTCATGTGGATTTTATTGCTGTATGTTATTTGTTACATATAATCGTTCTATTTTATCACTATATCATTAACCTCTAAGTTTATAAGTTAAACTTTATCATAGGTAAGCAGGTATAGGAAAAAACAAAAAATATATTGAGTTCCTCACTTTCTGCAATTTCAGATCTCCATTAGGGGTCTTAGAACTTGTCCCCTGCAGATGAGGGGGGACTGCTGTACTTGACCTTGAATTTACTTTTCTTTAAAATAAGGAAATTGGACTGGGCCCCTATTACTTTAAGTCTTTTAGGTCTTTCTTTGCAAATATTCAGACAAGACTTGGTATTCAGGATCAATTAGGTATTTATGTCTGTGCTGTGCCCTTCCCCATGGGACCAACAGGGACACAGGTCCTGGGATTCATATTCTTCTTGACCACACTGCCTGGGTGCCCTGGGCCCAATGCTAGGGCCTGTGTAGTCTTCTTTCCCTGGTCCATCCTTCCCAAAATGAACCCATCTCTGTGCATACCTAGCCCCAAAGGGTGTCCTGGGGGTGGGAAGTGGTAATAAATAGAGTAGGACTGCTGGCTCACTCTATATAAGACTTGGAGCATCAATTTATATACATACATGTATAAACTTCATGAGAAATTGCTAACTTGCTCTTTGAAATGGTTGTACTAACAACAGATGCATTCCCACTAGCCATGTATGAGAGTTCTAGCTGTCCCACTTCCCTGTCAGCAGTAGGTATTGTCAACATTTTTAATTTTAGCCATTTCAATAGGTATGAAGTAGAATCTGATTGTGATTTTATTTTGCATTTTCCCAAATGACTAATGATGTGGAGCATCTTTCCATGTATTTATCTGTCATTGGCATATCTTCTTAAGTAAAGCTTTTGTTCAACTATTATGCCCATTTAAGAATTAGGAATGTTTTCTTATTACCAAGTTTCGAAGTTTTAAAATATATATTTTAGGAGCACTCTAGTTCTGTATCAGGTATGCATTTCACAAATATAGTCAGACCCTCCATATCCCTGGGTTCCAGGTCTGCAGATTCTATCAACCTCAGATCAAAAATATTGGGAAAAAATTGTGCCTGTATTAAACATGTACAGTTTTTTCCTTGCTATTATTTCCTAAGCAATACAGGATAACAACTATTTATTGAATTTACATTCTGTAATGTATTAAAAGTAATTTAGTACATGGGAGGATGTGTGTAGGTTATATGCAAATATTATGCATTTAAGAGATTTGGAGCATTTTTGGATTTTTATATCTGCAAGGGATGATGGAACCAATCTCCTATGGATACTGAAGGACAACTGTATTTCCTGAAGTGCTTTTGAGACACTCAAGTGGTTAGAGCTATTGCTCAGAGGAAAGTTCTAGGCTGGTGATATAAAGTGGGACTTAATTTGTGTGTAAATTGAAATTGAAGACATGAACATGGGTACAATTATCAAGGGAGAAAGAACAGCATCGAGAGAGGTGATGGTTTAAGACTGAGCCTTTAAGAATTGCAAAATTTAATAGCCAGGCAGAATGGGATGTGCTAGAAAAGGAGATTGAAAAGGGGTTGTCAAATTGTAGGAGGAAATCCAGGGAAGTGTGAGGTCAGGGAAGAGAAAGGAATGTTTCAAGAAGGGAGTGGTCAAGAGAGTCAGGTACTGTTGAGAGAGAAAGTAAGATGAGGACTAAAAAATATCCTTATCAGATGGAACCAACAAGGAAATCATTGATGTCCTCAGCAAGAGCCATTTATGGTAGTGAAGGAGCAAGATTGGTATTCACACCATACCTATTGATACAGCCCTGTGGGCCCTGTGGGCATTGAAATATTGAAGTTCTTATGTATTGATTGGTAAATAGCCACCACCTCAAGCCCCGTGAAGGGCTTCCTACGACCCCAGTTCACTGGGCTCTTTCCTCCTTGCTTAACCATGAATTGATCTCTCTCTCTCTCTCTCTCTCTCTCTCTCTCTCTTCATGGTGTGGTAATAAAAGTCAGCAGGAAGTTCTGGGACCTTCCCAGAACTCTATAGTTATCTGGTTAGTTTCCAAGTCATACTGGTAACTATACATCTTGAATGTCACTGCTGGATAGAGGCCATGTTGAAACAGGTTGAGAAGTGAGTGGCAAGTGGGGAAACTGAGACAATGACAATGAGCCATTTTTTTGTTTTACTTCTGAAGGGGAGAGAGAGCAAGCTAGGGCGGAAACTGAATGTGAGGCTGGGGAGGGGTATGTTGTGTTTGTTCTTTCTTTAGATGGGAGAGATACTTGAGTGTATTTCAATCGAGAGAGCTTGTATTCTAGTCGGAGTGACCATCATATTTGCACAGATTTTCAGTATACATTAATCAGAGTCCAGTTATTATACCCACTGGAAGAACTCAGCTGATGTAAGTTGTCCCCTAGCATCAGATCAACTCTTATATGTTAACAGATAGATTTTCTGAGCCTGTCAGTTTGAGGACTAGATACTGAACTCTGAAGAATTCACTGATACATACACTGTCTTGAGACACCCACTGGCCTTTAGTCAGCTGTCCCTGGCATCATCCCAATACCCTGCTAGATAGAGATCATTTGCATCTTCTAAACATCCCAATCCAGGCCAATCAAGACCACCATTCAATTTCTAGGGAAAGCCATAATCATTCCCTGCTGACCCTGGAGATGACTAAGTGTGTAGACCTTTGAACATTGATAAGATATGTCCCGGAGGAGCTCATCTTTGGAGGGAGAGACAAGATAGTGCCAAGCCAGCTTGAACTCTACAAGGCAGACAGCAGTGTGTACCATTTTAAGTGTAAACAGCACAAAGAGAGTCCAGAGCAGGGAGAGACAGGTTCTTCTGGGGAGATAACCACTGTCTTCAGCATAATTTGGTGTCCTTGCCAATCTTGCGTATCATCTCCTATCACTCCATGCATCCTTGTTCACAATCCATGTAACAGAAGTTGTGTCTTAGGACGGCACCTCTGGACATGGCTTTCCATCTTCCCAGCTACACTGGATAGGGATTGGTTCAGGCATATGCTGCTTCCAGAATTTAAAACCTAATCATTTTCCCTTTCCTTAGACTCTCTCAGACCCTCCAAACAAAAAGGGTCCAGTTTTGCCCACCTTCTAAAAGGAAATTTCTCTCTGTATTATAAGGTTCTACTCCCATGTTAATGAGAGTAAGGGAATTTATTGCTATTGTTTAGATATGAAATGTCTCCCAAAGACCCATGTGTTAAAGGTTTGGTCCTCAGTTTGGTGTTTTTGTGAGGCAGTGGGAACCTTTAAGATATGGGGTCTAGTGGGAGATTTTAGGCCATTGAGCCACTGGAATTACCAGCATGTATCATGGGTTTTCTCTCATTTTATATCCCATTCATGAGGTGAAGGTTTTGGCCCACCCACGATGTGCTGTTTCTGATAGGCCCCAAAGCAATGGGGCCAATAGACCATGGGCTGAAACCTCCAGAAGAGCAAGCCAAAATAAACCTTTTGTCTTTTTAAGTTGATTATCTCAGGTATTTTCTTACACTAACAGCCGATTAACACATCTGCCCTTCCAGTGTTGATTTTTCTCTCCCTCATTCACTAGAAATAGGAAAACACAGCTTAATTCTCAGAGGAGTATTTCGATATAGAAAAAAAAAATTGCTTTGTTCCAAATGGGAGGCCATGTTCTCCCTTTTCTACTGAATTTTCTCTGGGCTCCCCTGTAGCTTTCTGCTCACTGATTCACACATTTCCAAGGTCTTCTTCCCTTTCTGGATGGAACTACCTTCATGTTCCCCAGCTAGCAAAGAAATTGGTTGCACTTGATAGTAGCAAAGACCTCTTCTAGCTCTGCAGACTTACAAGCCTTTGTCCTTCGTGGTTAGTATCTCATCTGAGTCAAGGACACCCAGGAACTGCCATATACATTGCCCACCTGAGACAGCTGCCCACACGTGACGCCATCAGGGGAGGCCACCGTGGTCTTGTGGTGTTTCAAATGCAAGGTTACAAAGGAAGGATAATGGGAAATAATGCCTCCTCATCATTTTTAACCTTTCTGAATAATGCCTTTGTACATAAGCCAGAGATTTTTATTTTAAAATCAATTGTGCTTATTGTGCTCTTTGGAAAAATAAATGAGAAGCTAGGAAGAAAGAAGTGAGATCCAGGGTTTATTAACACAAAGAATTTGGAGAAGGGTGTGGAATACAGTCCTGCCCAGCCTAGCCTGCTATTGTCCTGGAGGATGGGGTTAGTAGCTGAAAACCCCAAGTGGTTGCTATGGAAGAGGAGAACTTCTCATGCTACAAAAATGTACCAGACATATGTGGGCAAGGCAGCTGTCTTCTATTACCCTCAGACGCCCTGAGAACCTCCATCCCCATCCCAAGGAAAATGGGGACCACATCCCATGGAAGAGTTTTTGAGTCAGAAAGGTCAAACATTAAATCCAAGTGCAGTCATTTATTATCTGTGTGACCTTGAGAATGTTAACTGATGTGTCTTCTGTAGAACAGAGAGGAGACAACACTAACTCTTTAGAGGTCCGAGGATGCTGGGAACACAGTACACATTCAGCCAGTGTAGCTGATGTCTTGTAGAGGGACGAGTGGCTGTGGAAGCTCAGGAGTACCCTGTGGAAATGTGGATTGCTGGGGTTGAGGGGCTGGTACATGAAAGAACCAAGTCAAACATAGCAGCAAGAATACAGCAAGAGGGGCTGTATTCTTAGCTTAGACCCCAGTTGCTTCTGCAGTTGCCTTGGGTAGCTGTGGCATTTTGGTGACAGCTCTTGGAATAATGGAAAGCCCAGGCATGGCTCCAATATATGCATGCTTGGTTTTGTTGGGCCACAGAATGCCACCCGCCCTCCACCACCACCATCACCACCACCATCATCCAAAAACCACTTGCTTTCAGCTCCATCTCACCACTCAGAACCTCACAGTTCTTTTCCACAACCCACTTCCACTTTTAAGAGAAAGCAGGGGAATGTAAATCATTTTCGGGGGCAACCATGGACAGCATGGTCTGCAGTAGATTCTGTGTGGGGCTTGTTCATTTCCACTAGCTACACCACTGTCAAGAGGACACCAACCTGCTGGAGATATAGCTCAGTTGGTAGAGTGCTTGCCTTGCATGCATAAGGTCCTGGGTTCAATCCCCAGCACCACACACACACACACACACACACACACACACACGCACACACACACACACAAAAAAAGAGGACACATGGAAGGGCCCCAAGGAGACTCCCTGGCTAAGGAGTCTGTTGTCTTCTACAGCCTTGATAGGAGAAGGAATGGGTAATTGCCAGTCTGGGCCTTAGTGATGGCAGAGCTCTCAGTGGAGAGCCCACACACTCAGGTTCACCCCAGTGGTCTGCATTTATCTGTCTCCTGCTGCTCTCAAGAGCTGTCTTATTTGTGACCCAAAAGTCCAAGGGGTGAGGGAGGAAGGAGGGAAACAAAAATAACCACTTCTTCTTGGTCCCCAGAGATTATTCATGAAGTCTGAACCATTGGACTTGGGGTCACTTTCATTCCCTGTCTGGTGAAAGTGAGGTGAGAGAAGGGCAGATGTGGGGGTGCTGAGTAGATGCAGGGGGTAAGGATCTGTGGGGAGCTCAGGGACCTGGGGCAGTGTCAAAGGCTCCACAGAGGCCTCCAATTGTTACAGGGAGCAAACCTTCTTCTTCCACTCTTCACCAAGAGCCCTGGAGTGTACCTTCTCAGGGCACGACCACTGTGTTCCATGTGGACAGCATCCACTGGGCTTGGGCAGTATGGCATCCTTGACACTTATCATTGCTCTGGGACTGCCATTCCTACCTGTCATGTGGTTAAGCCAGGTACCTGGAATGGCCTTTCATTTCCCATATCAAAACTTGCTTGCTAATATTTATATCATCCTAAACCTTCCAACTCATTAAAGAAGCAATTTCACATGTTGGAAAGACATCTCTGTGCTAAACCTTACCCAGATAAATGCCCATTTTACCAGATGGGATAGATCTTGCTAGTTGCCTACATGTCAGGTCATTCTGTACACTAAATCCTTCCTTGTTGCTTGATGAGACTTTCTAGTCTAAGTGTTAAAAATGTCACACATTTTCCCTGGGTCTCTTGCATCCAGAGCACAGACATGGAATCTAATCTTTCTCAACTGGGAAATGTGCAGGGAGGTTTCCAAGAAAGTCTTTCCTCTCTGATAAAAAGAGATATGGGAGAAGAAAATGCTGTTATTTTCTTCTTATGAATATGGTTGTGTGAGGATATGATGCCTGGAGCCATAGCAGTCATTTTGGGACCATGAGGAGATAAGCTTTAAGGAGATTGATGATAATGGAAGAGTAGAAGAAGAGAAGGAGCCTGGTTCTCAGATGACTATGTTGAACCATTACATACCTTTCTTCTTTTATAATTCATTAGGTTAGGTAATTTATCTTAGTTCATTTTCTGTCACCATAAATGAATACCACAAATTGGGTAATTTATAAAAAGGACTTAATGTTTTACAGTTATAGAGGCTGGCAAGTCCAAAGTAGATGAGCTGCCTCTTTTGGAGCCTTCCTGCTGATAAGGACTCTTTGCAGAGTCTCAGGGTGGTGCAGGACATCACAGGCTAGGCAGAATGTCCTAGCTCAGCTCTTTTCTCATCTTTTCATAGGCCACAGTCCCTTTGGACTAGGGCCCCACCCTTATGGCCTCACTTAAACTTCATTACCTCCCAAAGGTCCTACCTCCAAATAATATAGTCAGATTAAATTTCTACCCTTTTAGTACCTCACTGTGGGGATTAAATTTCCACATGAGTTTTGGTAGGGATAATCAAATTATATCAGTGATTAAATACCCTTCTTGGAAATTTTTATTGGCTGTCCTGTTACATGCAGCCAAAAGCATCATTACTGATACAATCATCCTCCCATATAAATGTGTGGAACTGTGTGGTGGAAAGAATACTGAGTATTCTTTGAAGCTCTTCTTGTAGTGAGTCAGGGATTGGTAGGAAATAGCCTAGAGGATCAGGCTAGAGCGTAATTCTTGGAGGCAGCTGGAGTGGGTTCAAAGGTCCAGGTGCCAGAACACAAGGTTGCTCCCCATGTGCTGGGCAGTAAGGTTATGGCATTATTCTCGTTAAAGTGTCCAGGGAGCCACTCTGACCTCAGGCCCACCTAGAAGATGGTATTCAAGTTTTAGACCATCTCTAAAATTTTGTGTCATATGAGTGGGGGGTGGTCTGAGTAAGCTGTTTGGCTGTCGTTTCTTGGCTCAGGGACTGGCCAGGATGAGGTTGCAGTTGGCAGGGTTCAGAACTCCCACAGGACATGGTGGAAGTCTGCAAAGTCTTCGCTGAGATGGGGCCTGACACCATTGGCTAAATTCTGATCTTTGCTTTTTGAATTTTTCATGCTGTCCCCGTCTCCCCTCCACCTGACCATGGAAAGTTGTCTGTGCCACTCATCATCTGCTTAGGCTCAAATTACCCGTTGAGGAAACATCCTTGTCTGGGGCAGGTGCCCTCACTGCAGAGGCAGCACCCTTAAATCCCATCTGTCAAGCGGAGATTATCTTTTAGAATCAGAAAACATTAGCACTGAGGTTGTGGAGGCCAGATGTGGTTAGACGATTTTCCAAGATCCCCAGCTGGTTAGTGGGAGAGCCTGCTCAGAATTGACTCTCTGGATGCCCAGTTTAGTGTGCTGATCTGTTCCTGGGGTACCCAAAACAGCTGAAATAAAGACATGGGAAAGCATATTTATGAGAGTTGGGGCTGTGAGCAGACAGACTAATCCGAGCATCTTACCCTCTCTGACTTTTTATTAATGCCCAAGACCTGGGCTCATATCCTTAGGAGAAAAATGATATCTCAGACATGGGCACGAGAGGTGTGTTAGTCAGCTTTTTGTTGCTGACTAATCGAAATACTTGACAAGAACAACCGAGAGGAGTTTATTTTGGCTCGTGGTTTCAGAGGTCTCAGATCAAGGTCGACCAACTCCGCTGCTCTAGGCCTGAGGTGAGGCAGAATATCCTGGTGGAAGAGCATGGCAGAGGGAGGCTGCTCAGCTCATGGCAGCCAGGAAGCACGGAGAAAACGGAGAGGAAGGGGGCCATGGCAGATACAGTCCAAGGCCACATCCCCTGTGACCTGCTTTATCCAGCCACACCCCACCTGCCTACGATAATTAGCACCCTATAGTATGTTCAGCTTTCAGTTGATTAATCCAGCAGCATGAGTAATCCACTGATGACGTCAGAGCCCTAGACACTGCCTAAAAGCCCCACCTCTGAACCTCTCTAAACTTGGAATCATACTTTCAACACATGAGCTTTGGGGGGACAGTTCCAAACAAAATAACAAGAGGTCTTTAGGTTTTGGGACGTTTATCTCTTTTAGGACTAATTTGTCCAGTTTGGAGTGATAGGCATAAATAATCTACCTCGGATAGTTTTTTGAAAATCAGACATCACTCAGGGTACTTCATCGAAAGGAATACCAGCCTCGCCATTAATTCTGGGGATGTCTTTCGTTTTCAAGAGCTACACAATAGGTGGCTTATGGAATCTTTTCCCCTGTTGAAGTGGTTTACAGGCTAAAGTAATTCAAGCACCACTGTCATTCTTTGTGCTTTGTAGGTCATTCACATGAAAATTTAAGGACCAATGAAGCAATCTGTATTTGTCAGGGAAAGAGCGGACTCCACAATGTGGACCCTAGTGTTAAAGAGTCCTCGGGGGATAGGTTGAATCCTGCGTGACTTGAGTAACTTGCTACAGTGTGCTTTGAATACAGATGGGCCACATCTGCCTGGGTGGCATGTCTATATATATCTCCACACTGTCAGGTCTCAGGACGATTCATCAATCACTGCAAACACACTCCTACACGTGGACAGACTCCCAGAACTGGGACATGGCACAACACAGTGCAAAGTGCACCAACCTCAGAGTTAGGTAAACCTGGGCTCCAGTTCCAGCCCATCAGCTGATTATTTGGAGTTTCTCCCTCTATCTGGGTCTCAGTTTCCAAATCTGAAAAATGGAAATATTATATGGACCCATTTAGGCTTCAGTAAAGACTAAATGAGATCAGTTATGATAAAGTGCATAGCATGTTGTAGGGCTTTAATGAACGCCAGTTCCCTTTCTTCTTAGCATCTACCAGCTGTGCAGGGAATTTTGTTCAAGCCCTGGGCAACCTGAACATCATAAACGCCATGGTCAGGCTGTGGGGCAGACCCAGAACGGTTACCCAGAGAAGAAAACAAGGAGCAAGGGGCTTTCCCATCCCTTAAGCAGAAGCATCTGCTTCTCCGCAAACAGCAAGCACATTGCTCTTTTCCCCAAAGGGAACCCGACTTCTGAGACCTTTTAGGTACTGGATATCAGTAATAGTAGTAATAGCTTCTGTTTATTGTGTTTTCACAATGTGCCAAGCACAGCGTTAAGTGCTTTATGTACATTCTTGTCAGGCACCTATCATGATGCAGGAATGAGTCCTTCTCATAAGAACAAGAAACTCAGAGGCCCAATGTGGCAGTAACACCTGTAATCCCAGCAACTAGGGAGGCTGAGACAGGAGAATTGCAAAGTTGAGGCCAACCTGGGTAATATAGTGAGGCCCTGTTTCAAAACTAAAATAAATAAACAAATAAAAAGGACTGAAGTGTAGCTCTGTGGAAGAGCACCCCTGAGTTCAATCCCCAGTACTAGAAACCAAACCCAAGCAAAACAGAACAAAAAGAATAAGGAGCCAAGCCTGTAGAAGCTAAGTTGGTTTATTCAAAGTTACACAGCTGAGAATTAGAGTCAGGATGAAACCCCCCAAACCAAACCTCATTCTTAATCAAGGGTCCTAATAAAATGTATGGTATAACCCATCCCTCTATTGAAATAGCATGTACGTGTAGATTACAATTGGCATTGATTATGTGCACTGAAAAATTTTCAGACTGTTGCAATACACAAGTAGGTATCAGATAATATTGTACCCCACCCCCGCTTGCTAACATGTATGTTTGTAAATTGGAGGAAAGCATTACTGAAAGTGTGGCCGCAGCTTCACGGGGAGCCTTTTAGAATGCAAATTCTAGCACCACCCCAGATTGGCTGAATGACAGGTGTCGAGGGCAAGGGCAAGGGCAGGGGCGGGGGCCAGGTCCAGGGGTCTATGTTTTCACAAGCCTCCAGGTGATTCTCAGGTGTGAGAATCACTGGTATAGATGCTTCTTTGAGGCTGTCTGCATACAGCCTTGCAGAATCTTCCCCTGGTGGTTCAATCTGTGGAGGGAGGTTTCTGCATTGTGCCAGAGACCTTGCAATGCTTCTGCTGCCTGAGAACTCTGGGCAGAACTGTTATTTTGCTGAGAGCTGCTAAATGAAGAAAGAACCATCAGCCTCCTCTTTGCGACACTCTCCTACTCCTTTCATCCAGTGACAATGGCAGCAAGCATAGCCACGTTCTGAAAGATTTAAATACTCAATTAATCAATGGAATATTCCATTAGTGGGATAATCAGTTGCCATTGCTCTGATCTATAGTTACATCTCAGCTGGGTCTCACAAATTGATTCCTGATGAAGTTCTAATTGACTGGACCATCTGATAAAGGGCCAGTTGGAGTTTATTGAAATACCCGGTGAGCAGTCCCCGGGGCAGGGCCTTCCTTAAGGGAAGTCAGGGGTGGGAAGAGGGGCAGAAGAGCATGATTTATGCCTAGTTCTCTCTATATCTTCTCTCTAACACAATGTTTATGGGTCCCAGGTGAGAGATGAGCACTCACAGCTGGAGTGCGGGGATGAGCTAGTTGCTCTGAGCTTATCCCTAGCTCTGGGTGGCAGGTGGCTGGAATGGGGTTTGACCAGAAACCCTCAGGGCAAAGGTTCTCCAACTTTAATATGCTTCAAGAACGAGCCAGAGAACTTCCGGAAAATGTAGAGTCCCACATCCAGGGCTTAGATACTCTCACTGTCTGGGTCTGGGGGAGATCCCGGGAATCTGCATTTTATCAGATTCCTTATGCTGGTGGCCTCCAGATCTTACTTGCAGAAATTGCATTTTTGGAGCTGATGGGCTTAGAAACAGACAGCCACCAGGGGCTCGGCAGCTTCCCAGGGGAGATTCCGGTTTCTGAGGCCTTGTATGTGGAGACGAATTTGTCTGTGTCTTCAAAGACTCCCAGTCTCTTTGTTGCCTAGCACCCCTCCTATTATATATTTTTCCACTTATTTTGAGTGATTTTTTTTTGCTTCCAAACAATCCACATTTACTACTAATGAATTTGCCTTCACATTTCAATTAATCAAAGGCATATAATAAAGTATGCAATTAAAGCAGTACATGGCAGTATCACATTTGTTTGTTTCATTCATTTGTTTGAAGTCTTTTTCATCAGGCATTGATTAAGGGTCAGGTGCCAGGCACTGAGGATATTAAAAAAACAAGTGATGTCAGACAAATACATGATTCCCAGTTTTAAGGCGCTCATACTCTTTTGGGGGAGACAGGCAAAAACAAAATGAATGGAATGTAGCATTAAAGGTAAGCGCAGGGCCCCCCTCCACAACTGTGGGTAATTTAATAGGCTCGCTCACAAGAAAATATATGAAACCCTTTAGGTTTTTTAAGAAACTTGAAAATAGCTCCTGGAACCCTGTATTTACCTTGGAGAATTCCTCCAGCTCAGGGGTGACAGGAGGGCTGTGTGAGCTGAAGACGTCCCAGGGTGATCCATGAGTGTGCATGGGAATGACGTTTTCTTCCTTCCTCCCTCCCTCCCTCCCTCCCTCTCTTTCTTTCTTCTTTTTTTGGGGATGGCTTTTCTTGTCCCTTTCTGTGGAGACCTGAAGACATTGGGTATAAGAGAGATTTCAATATCAGTGATGCCTACTTTGTATATCTAAAAAGAAGTTTGGACTTATCTCTATCAGAAAGGGAAATATCGTGGATGAGTTTCACACAGGAGAGAGCCAGGATGGAATTTCAGATAGGCCATTTTTCTTTTTTCCTTTCTCCTCTCTTCTTCCTCTTTCTCCATTTTTGATTTCTTCTTTACCTTCTCTCCTCTGTCTTTTTCTCTCCTCCTCCTTTCTTCTGCTTTGATACAGTCTGTTTTTGTATATATATGCAGCTTTAATTTCTGTTTAGATATAAATGTCCAATGTTCTTTCTCTGAAAATACATTCTGGTGTTTTGGATGATGCAAAACATAGTTTTGAGCCTCAGAATGGCTTAATCTGGCCCTGGAGCTATTGAATGTTTTAATTCCTTTAGACATAGCCCTGCCCCTAAGTGCCACAGGAGCTTTTTGGGAGGTGGAGCTGTTAGTGTGGTTTAACATTTTAGTCCTGTTTCCTCTGTCATGATGTTCTGCTGCTGACAGAAACCGCCAAGTAGGTCAGAGAATGGTCCTGGCTGTCCCTTCATTCATTTACCATTTATTAAGTGGTTCCTACATTAAGGCATCGAGAGAGACAACTGTCATCAAGAGGGGTCTCGGCCTTTCAAGTGGAAATGAAGCCTACCTGGCGTTGCTGGAGGTCACTGGAGTTGGGATATGGATGTGCACTGGAGAGACAAATCATATAGTAGAAATGATATTTTGGGATTCTCTTATAATACTTCTGATTACTTGAAGGGAAAAGGCTTAGTGTAGTATCAATTTACCTGTAATATCTTCCTAAGAATTGCTCATCTCCCTCTTTAAGGTCAACAAACAAAGAACAACAACAACAATTTAAAAAAACAACACAAGATGATAAAACCCAGCACACCTCAGGCTTGGAGCCTAACATGGGCTATAAGTTGTAACTGGGCTTTGTAATTGTGTTAGGTTTTCATTGTATTGATCTTCTATTTGTGGCAAGAGTGTTGGTTAATTTTCTGTGTCAACTTGACTGGCCATAGGGTGCCAGGACATGTGGTCAAGAATTAGTCTCAGAGCAACTATGAGGGTGTTTCTGGATAGGATTAACACTGAAATCATTAGACTGAATAAATCATGTTGCCCTCTGGAATGGGGGTGGGCCTCATCCAATCAGTGGAAGGCCTGAGTAGAACAAAAGGGCTGACCCTCCCAAGAGTGAGAGGGCATTTCCTTCTGTCTGCTGCCCTGAGCTGGGACATTGGTTTCATCCTTCCTCCAGACCTGAAGTGAAGCATCAGCTTTTCTTGGGTTTTGAGCCTGCTAGCCTTCAGAAGCTACACTATTGGCTCCTGGATCTCAGGTCTTGAACTTGGGTTAGATCTATGCCACTGGCTCTTCTGAGTCTCCAACTTGCTCACTGGAAATCTTGGGACTTGTCAGCCATCAACCTCTATAACGACGTGAGCTAAACCTTTATAATATCTTTTTGGGTGGGAGAAGGAAACTGGGAATTGAACCCAAGGGTACTGTACCATGGAGCTACATACATCTTCAGCTCTTTTTATTTTTTATTTTCAGAAAGGGGTTCACCTAATTGCCCAGGCTGGCCTCAAACTTGCCACCCTCCTGCCTCAGCCTCCAGAGTCAACTCAGATTACAGGCATGTGCCACCACATCCAGTTATAATACATTTCTTTATATACATCCTATTGATTCTGTCTAACTAATATGGCAAATAAAACTAGCATTCCATTTATTCAATGTATTTTTCAAGTAAAAAAAGGAGTCCACTTGAGGAAAGACAGTAAGTCAATGATAACAGAGGCAGTACATGGATCTGGCAAAAGAGGCCAAAGGCATTTGGGAAATGCAGAGGTTAGGGGAAAGATATCAAGAGCTGCAGACCTATGGTGAGGGAGGAAGGTCATAAAGAGAGGTGGAAATCCTGGCCCCTTGCCCTACCCGCTGGGGTCTGGGAGGCAGACACAGATGACAAGCCAGGGTGGCTGAGCACTGGGTCTCGAGTGTTTTGGACTGTCTGTGGCGGACTGCTGTCACAGACGGTCTCGAAATCTCAACAACTTAACTCAATCAATGGGCACTTCTTGCTCACTCACATCACGTTCTCGTAAAGGTCAGCAGTGTTATTCAAGGGCCAGATGTCACCCAGCGGGGGCTCCGTGAGCAGCACCATCCAAGAAAGCTTTCTGCCGGGGTGAACATGTTCCTCATCTGTGCTGTGGTGAGCAAGCATTTGAAATGTGGTTAGTAGCACTGAAGAACTGAATTTTTAATTTTCTTTCACTTTAGGTAATTTAAGTTTCAATTACTGCTGTGACTAGTGGCTACCCTATTAGGCAGCAAAGTCTAGAGCCTCATTCTCTTGCAATCACTCAAAAAGAAAGGAGTGGGGGTGCCGAGGGAGTGGAAAGGCAGGAAAAGAGAAGGATGAGAGAGAAGGGATAAAGAGTAAGAAGGGAGTAAGAGGGGAAGATAGGAGAAGGAGATATGGGGGAGAGAGGGAGGAGAGAAAGACTACAGAGATAGAGACAGGAGTGGTGGGAGGGGAAGAGAGTGGAAGACTGAATAAGAGATGTGTTGTGGGCTGGGTCTGGAGGTGGGGAACAGAAATCCTTCACTTTCCCCCGCATTCTATTGTTCCTAAATCTGAAAACATTCTGCAGCTGTACTCTGTTTCCCAGATTGCAATCTAGGTGTGCGCCAAGAAGAAGAGGTCATAGGTTAAGTGGGAATTGAGCCCATCTCTATCACTAGAACCCTGGCAGGAGAGCGGCAGTACCTGGTCATGGGCAGTCTGGGGGAGGCCTTGGACACAGGCATAGGCTGGTGGCAGAGTTTTTAGTCCCATGGCTGAGGTTCAAGGAAGGGACTCCAGTCTCTGGGTACAAGGAAACCAAACCACGAAGGAAGTGGAAAATGGGAATACAGGTACTTCCAAGGTCTGGGGAAAGGATAAGCCCTGGTCTCAGGATCCAGATAGAATCTAAGTGGACAGAGGCAGAGAGAGAGCAGGGACTCCAGCAAGATGACCCCTCACTGGTCACTGTGTGTGTGGGGGTCCAGCATAGGTTCCTCCTGCTTCCTTTTGCACTTCTCTAAGATGGGAAGGGCAGAGAGGGCAGGGCAGCTTAGGAGCCTGGTGGACAGGAGGGCTGTAGGGAGTCAGGCCGGTTATCTCAGCCCGCACCAGGAGCAATGAGATTCCTCCAAGCTGTGGACAGCCACTCATTCATTTGTTCAATCACTGATCCTTCCGGTATATGGAGGACCTGCCACAGGGTGGGAAGAGAATAGGAGATTCTGATGGTTGTTTCAGCAGTGAGATGTTTTGATGCACTGAAAAACCAAACCATTATGCTCCCAGCTATTTTAAAACTAAGAAATGCATACACCAGACATCTTCATCCCATCACCCAAATGATCCCCTGGACATCTCTCACTCCTAGGGTGAGAATCAGGGGTGGGGTGGGAGGTGGAATAAGGTGGGTCTCAGGGATTTTAGAGGTTGATGTGGCTGAGTTAAATCAGTGGCACTGCAAAGACTGCATTGAGGTGGCCATGTGAAAATGTCCCACTTTTGCCAGGCACCGTGCTGAATGTGGGCAGATGTGTGGAGGAGGTGACACCTGAGCTGGGCTTTGGAAGTGAGGTGGGATTTGACAGGTAGAGATAGAGGGGAGGACCACGGAGGCAGAAGTTGTGGAATGAACACACTCACAGGGAGGAGGAGTGTGGGCATGTGCACCAGGGGACAGGGAGGAGGCCAGCTAGCAGTGTGGCTGCCGGATAGCTGGAAGGGCTTCCTAGGGTCAGGTTAGGAGAGGTTTTGCATGCCAGTTAAAAGGTTTTCTGTTTATTCTCGAGGTAACAGAAGGATGAGGGGTGTCAACAGGCATCATCCTAACTGAGTGTGCAGAGCTGGATCAGGGGAGAGATGAATGGCGAGGGACATGATGGGACATTATTGCAGTAATCTGAAGAGAGGCTGGACAGTCTGAACCAGTGTTCTACAGAGGCAATCGATATGGCAGTGTGGTGTGTGTGTTTGTGTGTGTGTGTGTGTGTGTGGTGTGTGTGCACGTGCATGCACACATGCTCATGCATAAGCAGGCAATATGAGGAAAAATGTTAGGCATAATAGACCTTTCGCAGGCTTCAGCTGAATAACTCAGCAAATGTGCTTTTGTTTCTGCTCTGTACTTGCTGAGGCATGCCTGGCTGTTGGTTGTGTGGACAGGTCAAGAAGGGGGCAGGCTTGTCACACCTTGCTATCCTTTTCTATAAGTAAACTCAAGAAGACACGTGCTGCTCTTTTAGGTGAGGTGGATGTTGGATAGAAATCCCATGATTTTGCATCTTGGGGGAGTAAGAAAGGGCAAGGACGAAAGGCGCAGCTCACCTTGGGTCCCCAGGAGCCACCCCCATCCATGCCTAAGGAGATGAGAAGGCAGGTCAATGGAGGAATTGGGTGGCAAATAGAGTAGTGACCTCACCACCAAACTGCTTGAAACGCAGTGGTGTTGTCCAGATGGATGCCTGAAACAGGAAGCAGAAACCTTTCAGAGTTGGGTGTTTTGCATGACATTCCAGGGCTGTCTGGGCTGGGGTTGTCCTTTTCAAAGGGGAATTTGGTGGTTAAATTTGAGTCAATGACAGCAACCCACTTCATTTTACTAAGGCCGACTGGGGGCAAGGGGAGGGAGATTTCCTTTGCCTCCAAAGACTTACTGTGTAGAAACCCAGTGTAGGTTCGGCACAGAATAATTGGTGTTCCATATAGGACTAAGAAGGCAATAATTTCCTCATTGTGTGTGTTTCCATAATGGCTACAAGAATCTCTCATTCCCACCCTAGCTAAGTGCCCAATTAGAGAGATTTCAAAACTGGTGGGAGAAAGTCTTCAAGGTACTCAGTTTGCAGGGCTCTTTTGAGTCAGTGTTTAGTTTTTATTTTATTTTATTTTTAAAATTTTTCTCCAAAGAAGGGACTCACCCTTCTTCCTGGTAGTCTTAATCCCAAATGGAACTGGCAAAGAAAAAAAAAAAGGCAATGTTTTATCTTGGCAAATTTTATCTCTTGCTCATTATATATCAGAGAAGCTGGCGCTCCTCCTGCGTTCCTTGCCTTCTCCCCTGTGAGTGGGTTACAAGTATGGGGGTTGGGCTGGAGCCACCCAGGCACCCACCCATAGATTTGTAGAGAAAGTCTGGCCTGATGATCAGGAAAGCAAATCATTTTACTTCCTACATAAGCAACCCTCTCCTGCCTCTGCACTCTCGGCTATAAGCCCAAACTCAGGGCCAGTTCTAACTGATTCCTCTGAGTGCCTCTTGCAAGGCCCTCTCTGGTTTTCTGCACCTGTTTCTCACAGAAACAGTTTCCTGAACCCCAGCTATGTTCTGGGGAAGAGAAATTTGCTCTGCTCTTCTAAGCATCAGTTTTTTCATCTGTAAAATGGGAGTCTAACAAAAAGCCAGTTCCTGGGGCTGCTTCAAAGGCCAAATTGGTCTCCTTGGGGCAAATGGCCTTGAAGGCTACAATCTGATGAAGCAAGGACGTGCTTGTGCTGAGTGACCATGATGGAACTGGGTAGATGCAACTTGATAGTTCAGCACCCAGGAACTGTGGGACATAGGGAAAGTTATTTCAGCTGCAGAAACTTTATTTTCTTCCTCCTCTAAATAATGGGGGTGGTAACAGCACCTAAGGAATCTGGTGTGGGGAGGATCAAAGGAGACAGTTGATGCACAAGAATGAGAGCTGATGCTCACAGGGCACTTGACACGGGTGAGGTAGAGTTCTACCACCACTTTCCATTTGGGACCAGTTGACCAGGCCGATATCCAACATTTATTCTGCACCTGTGACCCCTGGCCTCAGGCTAGGCCACTGGGACAGAATGAGGATCATGACCGATGTGGTCTCTGCCTGCCCAAGTTACAATATGCAGGAGACAAGATAACCAGGCAAACTGTCTGGTTCAGTCTGGGGATACCGGGAAGGGACTCACCTCTGAGAAGAACTTAGACCAGAAAAGCAGTTAAGGAGGATAGAGTCTTCAGGGGCCAGGAGCAACTGCCATTCACATATAGGACCTAGGGTCCTGAGCAGGGGAGGCTGATCAACAGGGCTGAAATGGGGCTGTGTTTTGAACAGTGTCTGAGCCAAAAGGCATGAGCACCTGAAACCCCCAGGACTGTGTGTTTGAGGCCTCAGTTTCCTTGGCCACGGCTCCCAGCCCTGGGGCTCTGGAAAGGAGATTCGACTGCCCATGCCCTGCAAGTCTCAGGGAGAGCAGGTGGAAAGGAGTCCCTACCCAGGGCTGATGGGCTGGCCTTCTCCATCTAACCTCAGGCAGGGGTTTCCTAGTGGGCATCTCTGGCTCTTAACTTTCCCTCCCAGATCTGCATTCCCGAGCAGCTCAGCATATGGATGGAATCTGCAGGAGGTGGGGAAAGTGGGGAGGGGTGTCCAACCCGAAGCATGTCACAGATGCCCACGGAGAGCTGGGGAGGATTGGAGCGAATCATTAATTGTCATTAATATGCTAGGGCTTGACAGCCTTGGGTTTATTTTTACACCAAAGCCCAGACGTGCCTTGCACATGTCCCTGGGTTCTGGCTCTGGGAGAACAGGGAAAGCTGGCTGCACTTATCATTTGCCAGCCTTCCTGGGATTGGACAGCATGCTTTCGGCCTGGCTCCCTGGCCTGGCATAAACCATGGCTTCTAAGGTCTCCTCACCCTCCTTGGCTTTCTCCCTCCCCAAGGATCTTGCCAAAGCAGGGCTGGGTCTTTATGGTTCATTGACTTGTGTGCCAAGGGTCTTGGGGATAAAGGGAATAGTCCAGGGAGAAGATAATTGACATTAAGGAGAAGGCTGACATTCAAAGGGTTAAGCTGCCACCAAGAAGAGTGTTGTATCAGAACGAGCATGCTTCCACAGGACTTTAATAGATGCTAACTTCTAAAGGGGCAGATGGAATTCTGGGTCATCTTTCTTTTCAAATTTTTGTTTAAAACCTAGGCTTGACTCCAAAATTGGTCTTGTTATCCTTATAAAAAGCTGATAGCTCTGGCCGGAGGAGCTAACAGTGTTGTTGCAGAGAGATTCCTGTTAGCCAATTTTACCCTGTGAGGCTACAGGCCCCACCAGAGAGGTCAGTGCAAGTCCATGAATCCATGAGGCATGGTGTTGTGTCTTTATCCTGAGTGGTGCTGAGCTAGGCCCAGAAATTAATCACACCAGCCCAGTGGGAATGTGTATACGAAATGCTCTATCAACAGAGAACAGTGGGGGCCACTCTCCCAACTGGTGGGAGCTCTGATATCCTCCTTTCTCAATACTCCTGTCAGCTTTCCTTCTGGGGCTTTTGTTCTCCATTCTCTCCCTCCCCCTTTACTAGCATTTCTAGGTGGCTGTATTAGTTTCCTGTGGTTGCTATAACAAGTTACCATAAACATGATGGTTTAAAAAAACACAGATTTATTAGTCTTAGAGTTCTGTGGAAGTTCACCATATGTCTCACAATATTGAAATCAAGGTGCCCAGGCTGCATTCCTTTGTGGAGATTCTAGGGAGAATTTGATTCCTTGCCTTTTTCAGTTTCTAGAGGCCACTCATTCCTTGGCTTGTGGCCCCCTCCTCCACCTTCAAAGCCAGCCATGTCACAACTCTCCAATCCTTTCTTCTATATGCACATCTCCATATTCTGTCTAACACACTGGGGGACTGCTAATCATCATTTGGCAGCATTGAAAGCTTCTCCATACACCTGTATTTGTGTGAAGGCAGAGCTCCTGCTGCTATTGGGACAGAGCTAGAAGAGCACTCACATATCCTACAGAGGGAGTCCTGCGCTAGAAAGGTGGTGGGAATCCATGCCCTCCGAGGTCCCTCTATCTCTAAGGGCCATCATTTGATAACCTTGTGCTATGGATTAAATTGTACACTCCCCTCATTCATACATTGAAGGTTTAACCCCCAATGTGACTATACCTGGAAACAGGGTTTTAAAGATGCAATTAAGGTTAAAAGGGGTCTTTAGGGTTGGCCCTAATCCAAGATGACGGGAACCCTTATAAGAAGAGATTGGAACATGGACAACACAGAGAAGTGGATAACCACGTGGGGACATAGGGAGAAGGCAGCCATATCCAAGCCATGGAGAGAGGCCTCAGGAGAAACCAACCCAGCTGATACCTTGGTCTTGGACTTCTAGCCTTCAGAATGGTGAGAAAATAGATTTCTGTTGTTGAAGCCATCCAGTCTATGGTATTTTGTTAGGGTAACTCTAGCAACTAAGATACACTGACTGGAAGACTGGAACAGTGCTCATCTTGGTTGACATTGCCATCACCTGGCTGGGTGCCCATGGAGAAAGCTAATTACTGTGTGCAATATAATGGCTCCATTGATCCTTCCCCTCCCAATCTATTTCTTGAATCTTCCTTCACCTGAAGGTAATGCTTAGGAACAAATGTTACTTACTTTGTTTGTCTGCACTCCTGTGAATTATTTTTCTGGATTCTGGAAGAATTACTGTGACTTATTTGAGGATAAGCCTTGATGAAAACCAGGAACTTCAGATATCTGGAAGTCCCCTGGACAGGGTTTGTAATGGAAGTTCAGGAGACCTTTGTGAAGGTCACTTAAAATACTCAAAACAACACGATTTTATCTTGGATCTCACTTTTCTTATCTTAGAACAAAGAGGCCGATTAGATCAGGGATGTCAAGGAGGTTTGCCAATTCCAATTAATTCATCATGGTTGCCTGGGATCCATAGGAAAGAATGCTACCACCAATTAGCCATGTCTGCAAAGGGGCACAGGAGGACAGCGAGAGGTAGTACTTAGGTCAGGTATCTACTATCACAGAAAAAGGTAAGTTTTGATATCTCCTCCACCTCCAAGTTTCCAAGACACTTGCTAATGCAGACCTTGGATCCACATGTCTCCTGATAACTGTGTCTGGGGCCATGTTTCTACCCTGCTGCCCTGGACCACCCATACTCTTGCTGTCTCCTGCTGTTTCTCTTTCACGGGCTCGCCAGCCTTGCTGGCACCTTCTCCAAGTCCTGGGGATGCCCATCTCAAGCCTCCCTCTCACTGCTAATTAAGGTATTTCTTTTGAGTCCTATTGTTTAGCAATTTACATTGCTCTTCATCTTGCAGCCCCCAGACTCCTGCTGGGATCCAGTTGATGTCACAGACTTGTTCTGCTGCCAATGGCCATCAGCCAAAGACCAGCTCTTAAACTGGAAAACCACTGGAACCCCTTTGAAGTTCATCCTCACTACAATCCAATCAGGGAACATATTGCTGGGGGGCGGGGGTGTTGTTAGATTTTTTTTTACTTTTTAAAAAGAAAATAGTGTGTGTGTGTGTGTGTGTGTGTGTGTTTTCCTCAAAGAAAGCATGTTAAATGCTCACGAGGCAAAAATATCTATTTTACATGCACTGTAATTGTTCTACCTAAGATGAAATATGTTATTTTTCTAAAGTAAAGCTACAGGCAGTTTATTAGCAGAGCTAATTAACCCACAATCAGGAACTGGCTCACCTCTAATCACAACCTGCCTGCATTCTTCACAGGCAATGTGGTGGTGCTACAGCACTTATATTTATAAATATGTGCAGTGCAATATGAACTATATTTATGGGGACAGCATCAATTTTTTTAGCCACAAAATCTGACCTACCTAAAACAGATGGTGAGAGAACTGGACTGCTGGTCTGAGGCTGGAAGTGGAGGACCCTCCTTCTTTATAGCAAGAATCTTCTTTTCTCCTTTCCTTTCTTTTCATTTTTATCTCTCATCTTCCCTCCTTTCTCTTCTCCTTCCTGCCTATTAAATGCCATTTTTCCCCTAGGACTATTCTCAGGTGAGGGGTGTCTTGTGCTTTGTGTATTGCAGGCTGGCCATTGCCTTGTGGGTGAGTTTTGGCCTCTTCTAATCCTTTCCCCCTTGCCAGGAATAAATGAAAACAGCCCTGGTGAGGTTGGGGGTATCTTAGTGAGGGGAGGTAGTTTGAGGACACATTGGCTGGGGTTTGGGCAAGGATCAAGGCTGAAGGGACTTCTTGCTAAGCATCCAAAGAATTTGGCCAGACTTAGCAAAAGTTGTCTCATTGGTTGTTGGTGGTACAGATAAGGTTCAAGGTTGAAGGTCTGTCTGTTAAAACCTAGGAATGCTTGTGCCCTTACCTGACAATTATGCTTTTTTTTGAAGTTTCAAGAAATTGAATGGAAATAAAGAACCAAATGGGATAAAAAACCACTTTATTAATAGCTGAAGATGCTGGAGTGTATGGTAAAGAATGCCTTAAGGTCCAAGTGCAAACCTGTGGCCGGCTGAACAGAGGAAGGCACTGAGTGAGGGACAGCCAAGTTGCAAGAGGTCCTTGGCCTAGACTGGAGGAAGAAATTGCTGAGTGTAGACACCCACCTTTAACCACACAATGATCCAGGGTACTTGGTCAATTAATGCTCTCTGCCTGGACCAATCAAATGTATCTCTCAAAGGGGGAAGGAAAAAAAGGAAGGAAATAGGAAGAAAGGGAAGGAGGGAAGAAAGAAGAAAAGTGACATTAGGGATCTATTGTGTCAGGCAAAATGTCCAGCAATTTTACATCCACTATTTCACATTATTCTCCAACCCTTTGACCTAGAACACATCGCCTTCCTTTTGTGAAAGTGGAATTAAGATACAGAGATCTTTTAAAAGTCAGCATTTGGACTCAAGTCCATCCAGCTCTCTTTCTACCTACCATTTATCTTAGGTGGACATGTATGCTTGTTGAGTAATGAGACCAGAAGTTTCCTTTTATTTTTTTAACTTTGAAATGTATTTTTTTTTATTATTGGAATTCATCTTTATTGAAATTTTAATCAAAAAGCACATTTTAAATTAAGCTTGAGGGCATAACTGCAACTCAGTTTGAATTCATACAAGTGGTTTTCCATTTAAATTTACAGAAGTATTATTAGTGACAAAAATATAGAAGCATCTCAGTTTTCCTTTTAATCCAGTTTTTATTTTTAAAATACCATTTACCAACATTCTACTACAGATATTTAAAGAGAGGGCCAAAAAGAGGCACTAGCAAGTAAAAGAGTATTATACCCAAATCACCCAGTTACCCATGTGTTTCTTGACTGGGCATTTTAAAGTTTACTTTTTTTTCATATCTTCATTGAGGTAAAATTGAAGTACAATAAAATGCATATGTTTGAATCATGAACTTAGATCCGTTTTGATGGTTTGACATGTAGGTAACCAATACAATCAATATAAAAAGCATTTCCATTACTTTTATTTAAATTTTGAAATCATGAAGACTGTGTTTCCTGCATGATTTATTATGTTAGAAATCAAACACCTTAAGATATATAGCACCTCAACCCCCCCATCACAATTACTTCAAAATTAAATGGCACACTTATAAATATCTGACAGGTCAAAGAAGAAAGCACAAGAAAGGTAAATAAAAAGTGCTTTGAACTTAATGATAATAAAAGCTTAAAATATCAGACTCTCTGGGATGAAAAAGTACTCAGATGAACATTTATAACTTAAAGTACTTCTTTCAGAGAGGATCTAGATTAACAATCAAATTATTTTCAAATTAGATAGTAGAAAGGAAAAAATAAGAGTAGGAGCAGAAATATATGAAAAAGAAAAGAAATAATACAGCTAAAAGTTGATAAAAATCAAACAAGTCCAATCAAGACAAAAAGCAAGAACACAAAAATTGATATCAATGTAAAGTGAGCTATCAAAACAACCCTACAAATGCTAAAAATATATTAAGGTAATATTACAACTGTATGCCAACATATGTGATATCTTACATAATATGAAACCAGAGGTTCTCAATGCATTCCTAATTCAGGCTTTTGTTGTTCATATTAATGGGGCAAAACTAACCTGTCCATTCAATCAGAGGAATATCCATGTTCTCCTGAAGGCTTGAGTTATTCAAGTCTAACCTTTTCTATGAGGTCCAGGTGAGGCGACCTATGTTACGTATGGAGTTTGTTACATAATAGACTGGTATAGATATACTCTGTGTCCCTAACTTCCTGGCTAGGTCAAGGGATGTTGTTATAGGGACAGGAAATAGGGTATAGGGATTCCCTGGCCAGCACCAGAAGAAGATTTCAAGGAGCTGGAATTCTTGGTCCATTTGTGTCCAAATGTTTGTCCCAGGTTCTCCTTTTGTCTACCATGAGATGAAATATGTCACAGTGGATAACCAGCTCTCCAGGGAGTTTAAACTCCCCTTCCCTGGACCTTTTGTTTTCAAGGCTGGGACTGGAAGCATCTGGGATCAAAATTGGTTGAGGGTGATGCCTGGGGCCAGAGGGCAAGTCTCAGATGCAGAGTTATAGCTGGAGAAACACCTGAAAAGTTCTGGGTGTGAGATGAAGAAGCTCCAAACTCCACATAGAAGCTAACTCACATAGAATCCAGAAATGACAGAGAAAGAAGAATTAGTGCAGATTGGTTGGCCTGGAAAAATTTCAGAAGCAGGATCGGGTGCCACCTGATGACATATATGCATGACCGTGCCCATGGGTACACCTGTGTCCCTATTTTTGGTAGGAGTCTTAAAAACAAATGCTCAATTCTCTTTAAGGCCCATGAATTCACTTTAGTAAGGTTTTATTTTCTGAGCCTGGGAGAAGCATCACAAACCCTCTTATGATACCTCCTCTGAAATCACCTACTTCCAGACTTATGAGGTTGGTTGGAAAGGTGAGACAAGAAAAGCAAATCAATAGGTAACCATATTATTCATTGGGTCTTATGACAGTCTTCCTCTATCATTTTTTTTATGGGATGGAGTCATCATCTGACTCCTTGTTGCTTGTCAGAGAAGGATTTCAAGAGGGAGTTCCAGATGCATGAGGAACGAGTAGCTCAGTTCCAGGAATATTAAATAATTCAAATCTGCTGATAGGGTGCTGGGCCTGCATTTCAAAACACTGTATCTCTGAACTTCCCCTTTCCCAGGTATGAAATGAAGCAGATGAATGACCATTTCAGTAAAGAACCGAGTGCCACAGTTAGTGGGTACACACACAAAATGTCTCAAAGCTGGGTTGCTTAGGTAAATCTTGAAGGCATTATGCTGAGTTAAATCATCCAATCGCTAAAGGACAAATGCTTATGATTCTACTCATGACATAGTCACATTCATGAGAGATGCAAAGTAGAATAGTGGTTGCCAGGAGTTGTGGGGGGAAGGAATGAGGGGTTATTTAATGGGCATGAAGTTTCAGTTTTGCAAAATAAAAATGTTCTGAAAATGGACAGTGGAGTTGGATTGCACAATAACGTGACAGTAATTGAGCCACTCAGCTGTAAACTCACATATGGTCACAATGGTAAACTGCATGCTATGTGTATATGACCATAACTTAAAAAAAAAAGCTATGTTGCCTACAGTGGGGCCATAGGGTCAAGAAATCCTATTGTAGAGTGGAGATGTGCCAGTAAACAGAGCTGAGCCGGACCTCCTGTCCTGTACATGGTTAATCGTGGCCTAAAAAATGACTGGTTCTTAAATTTGAAAGGTGTAAGCAGAATCATTTTCTCTAACAAAATAAAACTTTCTCACAAGTCCATTATATTAAACAGACAATAGAGAGATCATCACTTAGTGGGGTGATAGAGTAAGCACAGAAGTCACAGTTGCACAAAGCAGGGTGGGATTAGCAGTTTGTGTCTCTACCCAAGTTTTGCAGGCAAGTGCACCAGAGGGAGAGGCCACTTGTACCACGTGAGACTGGACCCCTGGCCCTCGTGAAAGGCTACGGTTGGGAGGAGGCATGTTGAGCTTTGTGTCTATCCCTGATATATAGTATGGGCTGCCATCAAGTATGTCTCTCTGGCCACCAGGAGGCAAAAACATGCCATGATGCAGTGACACCTTACTGCCTGGTCACTGGTCCCTCTGGCTTCCTGCAGAATGCCCTGTGGCATCAGCTCTGGCAATAATCTGGAAACCTTCTGTCCAGCTACAATCTTCTCTGTTTCCTTGGTTGAACTTGGTTGGCATCAGCCAGAATGACATCCTGTTTTGACTTCTTTAATGGACCTGGAACATCTGGATGAATCAAAATCTTTCTGGTTGTAAGTGACAGAAATCAACACAGAGTGGCTTAAACCTAAATAAAAATTTCCAACTTATGCAACTGAAATGTCAGGTATAGCTGGCTCCAAGGGTCCAAATAATGCCATTCATTCTCTCTCACCCCATGATTTTTTGTCCATTGATCTTGCCCTTTTTTGGGGGGGGACTCCACATGGTGGAGTAAGAAGCTTATGCCCAGTAAGAAGCTTATGCCCTGCCTCTGCCAAGAGGTCAGACCCTAGTTTCTTTTTCTCCACCGGCATTACTCTCAAGCCGGTCTATGAGTTATTTACATGGTGGGGGATGTAATACCCTGGGACACCACCCTAAATCATGGACTGAGCATGGGGGAGGTGGTCTTGGGAGGGGAAGTGGAAACTGTTATTAGAACAGGAGGAGTAGAAGATGGGCAGTGAAGACAGACATCCCTTTCAAAACCCCTCATGATATGAGAAGGGTAGGAGAAGCTGTCCTAGGCTCAGGAACCTCTCTAAACCCTGTCCAACCCCTTCTCCTGCCCTGACCTTCCCCTTTTGTCTGTGCCATTGGGCTTTTCTCCTTGACATCTTCTCCCTCTCTAACCGTGGGGCTGGTGACCCTATTTTGGATCATTTCACGTGGCCTGTAAGTGCCGCTCCCTCCAGATGGAACCTCCAGCATCTGCCCTCTGAATAAAATGGCACGCCTTAGCCTGGTGACCCCTGACACAGGGAAGAGGGCCAAGCACAGTACCATAGGGACAGTGTCCTAATTTGGAGAACTCGCCCTTTGGAGACTTCAGTCTCACCTCTTGTGGCCCTGTCAAGATTCAGAGCATTAAACATTTTTTCCCCCTTTTATTTTCTTCATTTGTCAGGTCCCTGTTGTGTGGCGTTCGTTGTCGGGTGGTGTTGGTTTGTTATTTTCACTCTGCTCTGTGCCCTGACACTTCCTCAAGGTGCGGGCACATTCTAAAATAATGATCTCCCCATGGCCAGGAGAGCCTGACCCCTCTGCAGTGGTTTGAGCAGCTCTGCTCTGGGGGAAGGGCCAGGGATTTTGCTTGGGGTTCAGCATTGGAGGGGCTGGCGTGAGCTCTTAGGGACAGTCAGGAATGTCCAGGAGGGACAAAAGGCCTGAGCTGAAAAGCAGAGGAATGTAAGGCATAGATAGAGGTGGCTGGATTTCAGAGGCACTGGCCTGAGTGGTAGCACCAGGTCCCACCCAGGTGAGCTAGAGGTCAAAGGGGATCAGACCCCAAGGAAACCTGTTCCTGATGTCTAAACTTTCTATACGCCCCAGAATGGCAGTGGCTGATTTGCCATGGAGTGTCTGGGCAGTGGAGGGGTGGGGCAGGATCAAGGTCCCAGATGATGAATGGCCACCGGCAAGTCTTGCCTTGGCCAGTAGCCAGGGGGAAGGGGAATCTTCCTTCATTCAAAAGTGGCTCAGCTTCTGCACTGTTGCCACTGTTCTACCAGATCCAGGTCTTATTGAAAGAGGGTTCCTGGCCCTAAGGGGTTTTATGTCCTTGTGTCCTAATGAGGCATAGCTGTGGCTACTGGAGAAGGGCCTCTCTTCAGGGTGGACCATGTACCCTGGAGGCAAGACCTTGGGGCTCTTTGAAATCCCTGTTCATTCTTTCTCCCCTCTTCTAGTTCCCACTAGGCCTCTTTCCTTTGACTGATCCTGGCCACAGCAATTCATTCTGTTCAGATTTACATTGTATCTTATGTAATCTGTTACAACCCCCAAGTTTAAGATGATACCTCTTATTATGGTTTAAAATGCTATAATGTTGGGATGAAGATGGGATGAGCTCTGGAGTGAGAAGGACATGGATACTAGCCCCAGCTCCATCCCTCACAAGCTCAGTGACCTGGTGTGAGTTACTATACCTTAGCTTCTTCCCTGGTAAATTCCTAAGACAGAGCTGTCTTTCTTTTGGGGCGAGTGTGAGGCATAAATAAAGCAAGTTTATTCCTTTAACAAGTACATCTTGCACGCCTAGTACGTGCCAGGTGCTTTTCCAGGCACTTTGCAGCACTGCACCCGACAGTTCTAGTGGATGTAATACCTGTAATGACACCTAAAGGTCTTTGACAGAGTGGCAATCCTGGAGGAAAGATAAAGGGGCACCTCATTCAGACCACATAGTGGCATGGTGTTCGGAAAGTTCCACTGCTGTGTATGCTGTTGGGAAACCTGATACATATCTCCCCAGAGTCTGGATTGAACAAGCTTTGCCAGGATGTAGGGGCAGGGTCCACAGTCCTGTCCCTCACTCCAGGCCTTCAAGGTCCTTTTTTTTTTTTTTTTTTTTAAAAATTTTATTCTTAATGACATGAGCAAGAAGGAAAATCTCACATTCATACTAAAAAGTCCAACTAGATTCAACAGGAATTAAATTTTTATTTATAATGGAAAAACCTCAGCCTCCTGTTCTGACCAATGCACAAACATATACATATATACATACCCACGCCCAGGCGGTACCAGCCCCCCTCCCCACCAAGGTGTTCCTGGGCCGAGTGGCCTGCCGGTAGAGCTGAGGTAAACTAGCTCATAAATTTAAGAGGATCCACTTTACATCAGGCATAGGTAGAAGCTTCATTTTTAAACATGTGGCCCACTCTTACCCCTCCAACCCTAACAGGAATTTGGGACTTGGGTCTCAGTTCTTTTTTCAGTCTGGCACAGAGCCAGGCTAACACAGGTGCCCCACTGTTCTTGGGGTGGGAGTCCCCTGTCACAAGATATTTGACCTTAGTCACAAAAGGATACAGCTCCATTACATTATTTATAAGATTTATATAACACAGCCAGAAGGAGCTCCGCTCCCTCAGGAAAGCTGCCTGGGGACAGCACTTGAGCCCCTTCACCACACAGGCATCACCTAACTATGCAGCTAGTTCCTGGTCACCAGCAATCATACTTAGTCACCTCAATGAACCAAGCTTGGAGGAATTTAAAAGGCAATTTAGCTTAAATTAAAAAATAAATTTTTGTTAAAATTTTAAGTTTAAATATATATTTTTTTAATTTAGGCTTAGGAATTCATACTCCTCCCAAAGAGGAGAGGCAGACAATGGGCAGCGAGGCCAGCAGGTGGAGGCGGCCGGCGGCTGAGGGCAGTTGGAGGCATCCTGCCCTCTCCAGGAGCTTCAGTCACTCCCAGCTCTGCCAGCCTGACAGCCTTGAGCCACCAAGTTTTTAGGGCCCAAACTGGCAGAGGGCTGGAGATAAGACTTGACTCGGACTTGGCAGGGCGAAAGGGGGCAGCCCGAGCAACACCCACTGGGGTCTCCCAGGCAAAAAGACCAGAGGAAGAGAACCACTTCTTATAACCCAGCCAAGCAAGTAAAACTGCTGCCATGCCCATCCTCTTTAGGAGAATCATGTGCTAAAATATTTTAACAAAGTAAAAATTCATTTTTGTATTTAAGCTTTTAAATTCCTTCCATCTTGGTTCATTGAAGTGGTAAGTATGAATGCCGGTGATCAGGAATTAGCTGCACAGTTGGGTGATCTGTGTAAAGAAAGGGCTCAAGTGCTGTCCCAGACAGCTTTCTTGAGGGACTGGAGTCCCTTTTGCCCATGTTATATAATTCTTATAAATAATGTGAAATGGAGACGGGGACAGAAGCTATTTCTTACGGGTGTGCTGCCTTCAGGCCTGCAGTCTTGGTTGAGCACCTGGGGTCTTGGGTCCCGCCATCAATGGAAAATGAAGGGGCTGCTGATCCAAAAGACCTCCCCGCTTGTGACTGAAAATTATTCATTTTATCCAATCCCACCAAATGCAACAGAGATTCAAGTTGTGTGCATTGCATGCTCTGGCAAGGATGGCTCTTGGGGGAAAAGGTGGGAAGGGAGGCCACCTGACTAAGTGACATACTAAATGAGTCAGGGAAGTGAGCCAACAGTATGTACAGATGTTCCTTTAGTTCTTCAGCTGCATCCCGCAGCTTGGCTGGGCACAAATAACCGGGAGGTCACGAGCCACTTGTAGATTCAAGCAGGAACGAACTTCGAACCTACCACCCACGCGAACTCTCCAGGAACTCCAGGAGAGCTCAAACATCACCATCCTAATGGCTCCCTGGCACCACCTCTCAACCACTCCCCCTGGCAAAACGCCAGGCACCATCCCTACTCGGCTGCGGCTCTCAACATCAGTGCAACTGTTCAAGTACTGGTATCAGGCTTGGGCCCTGCCACTGCCTGCTTCCTCCCTGAGGCGCCTGCTTCCTCCAGAAGGGAAAGAGCCCCTGGGCTGCTACCACCACCCTGGTGGCTGAAGCTAGAGATCTAGGGTAGTTTTGTTTTATGGAACTTGAAGAGTCAGAGGCTCTTCCTAGTAGGTGCTGAGGTCCAGATTTGGGCAGGGACAAGGGAATGGGGAGGGGGACAGGGGAATGGGGTGGGGACAGGGGAATGGAGACTGGGACAGGGGAATGGAGACTGGGACAGGGGAATGGAAACTAGGACAGGGGAATGGAGGTGGGGACAGGGGAATTGAGATGGGGACAGGGGATTGGAGACAGGGACAGGGGATTGGAGACGGGGACAGGGGAATGAAGGTGGGGACAGGGACAGAATCTATTTCTTACGGGTGTGCTGCCTTCGGGCCTGCAGTCTTGGTCGAGCACCTGGGGTCTTGGGTCCCGCACCAATGGAAAATGAAGGGGCTGCTGATCCAAAGGACCCGACTCCAACAAAGCCTTGGGTGGGTATAGAGGACACCCCAAAGGAAAGGCTGTTGCCCGCTGTGCCCACTCCAGCGGTTAGGGTGCTCCACCCAAAGGTAGGTGTGGAGATGCTTCCATACACAGGTTTGCTCTCAGATGTGCTGGCCACGTTAAAGGCAAATGGTGTGCCCTGGCTGGGAATCCCCAGGGCATTCTGACTTAAGACCCCCACAAAGGGGGTGGTGGTTCCTGTGGTACCACTCTGTCCAGGTCCAAAATTGAATGCCCCAGAGGTGGAGTTGGTGTCTGGGGCAGCCACACTGAGCCCAACACTTGGGGCTACAGGTCCCCCAAACGTGAAAGGGGACGAAGTTGAGCTGCCAAACACTGAGCTACTGGTCCCACTGCTAGTGGTGTGGGTGGTAGCTCTGAAGCCAGAGGTGGTGGCTACACCAAAGGCTTTCTTTGTGCTGGCAGGGACGCTGAAGGCTGAGGCTGTGGTTTTCAAGCCAAAACCCATCTGCGCTGAGCTGCCAAAGGCCGGCTGGGCTGGCTGGGCCAGTGCTGCCGCGGGCGCTGACATTGGCGTTAGCACTGGTGCTACAGATGGGGCAGGGGCCCCAGAGTTCCCAAAAGGAAAAGGGCTGCCAAAGCTTGGGGTTAGGGATGGCTTGGTGGACCTCTGCTGCTGCCCATTGGCAGCCCCAAATTTGGGCTGGGGGATGACTACTGGGTATGCTGCGACGGGGTGCTTGGCACTTAAGCCAAAGGGAATATTGAATGCAGGAGTGGTTGTGTTACTGAAAGTCAGTGTAGGCTGGCAGGTGGCGGCCAGGGCTGAGGTTGTGAGGGAGCCACCGAAGCCACGGAAGCCAGCAGTGCTCCTCCTGCTGCTGCTGCTGCTGCTGCTGCTGGTTGCCATCTGAACAGCACCAGGCAGAGACTGGCCAAAGGTGGTCACTGCTGTGGATGTCTGCATGATGGGGGCCCTGCCAAACTGGAATTCAGAGCCCATGGCCCTGGCAGAGCTGGTGACAGAAGCAGGGGGCACCCCAAAGGGGAAGAGCTGAGAGGCGGAAGTCATGCTGCTAGTTGTGCTGCTCCCAGTACTGGCCACACTGTTGACCCCAAAGCCAAAAGCAGATTTGGACACACTGGTGGTGGTGGTGGAAGCCACGACAGAGGTGGCAGTGGCCAGGCCAGCAAACAGAGGGGCAGCTGGGGCTGCAGCAGCCGTCACAGCAGTTGTTGGCTTAAAGGAAAAGGGAGCAGGCAAGGGCACAGCCACAGGTGGCCCTAGGTCACCAAAGATGGGCTTAAAAGTTGAGGTGGTAGTGCTGGTGGTCATTGTGGGGAGGTTGGCTAGACTGGATGGCAAGGGGCCTTCACTCTCACTTTTAGGTGCCATTGCAAAAATAGGCTTGAAGGTGGGAGAAGACATGGCTAGGGCACCTGGGGAGGAAGGGTCAGAGGTCTCACTGTTTGACATGCCACCAAACAGCACTCCTTGCATGGGAGAGGGGGTAGATGTGTCAGCCTGAAGGGCTGGAGGTGACTTGGTGTCAGCGACTGGTGCTGTGGAGGAAGCAGGGACCAGTCCCAAAAAAGTGGCTGTGGGTTTTGAGTCTGAAGAGGTTTCTGGCAGGGGCCCTGATGGTAAAGAGCCAAGAGAGTCCAGAAGACTGGGTGTCTTCAGAGATGAAGGTTCTGGGAGGGATGGCCCTGGGACACTCTGCGTCTTCTTCAGGCTAGTGCCTACGGCTGGCCAGGAGGCTGCTGAGAAAGTGGTACTCGCAGCAGGCAGGGTGAAAGAAGGCTGAGTGTCGGGTGGCTTCTCACTGACCAACTTCAGAGGAGGAACATCAGTCTTGTCCTCTAAGACCTTGTTCAGCCACTGGAGCGAAGCTTTCTTCTCCAGGTCAAAGTCCTCAGCCGTGATGGGATAACCAAGCTGAGGTGGTGAAGGCAAGGTCAGTTGGTTCCGACGCCTGGGCAGCAGTGGAATCTTCCGTTTCCGTTGTCTGGAGCTGCCGGGTGTAGATGGGGAAGCCCCCGAGTTCTGCTGCTTCTGAGTGGGAGTGTCCACAGCCCTCTCTCCCTGGGACTCCTTGTTGGCCACTGGAGGAGTCGAAGAACTGGAATGCTGACGTGGCTCCTCTTCTCTCGCTTTCTTGGCTGGCCTCTCTGGGGAGGAAGCTGGGCTAGAGAAGGGAGATGAAATGGAGCCACTCCTCTTCCACAGCTGCTGGCGAGAGATGCCGCGGGTAGAACTGTAAGAACTGGTGATCATATTGCGGCCGGAACAACGGACGCCGCACGTGCTTGTCAGGGAGCTAACCCGTGAGGTACAAGATTGCTTACTCGAATGTTCTCCTGAGCTCTGGGAAGGGAGAACTCTTTTCAGAGACCCAGGGTTAGGCACAGAAGAAGTGGAGCCTCCATTGGCCACCAGGGGCACAGATGGAGACTGTCCACTCCTACTGCTATCCTGGCGTCTCCTCTTATTCTCCTGACCATCAACAAGTAATTGGTCGTCTTCCTCCGCAATCCTTTTCTTCCCCTCTTTGAGACCATTCTCTTTTGCACATGAGTCTGGGACATTACCAGATGGTGAGGGCAGGGTTGAGTTGATTAACCGCCCTGGTATTAGACGACGAGTTAACCTGCTATCCGGAGGGGCAATCCTCACAGTCCCTGGGCTGCACACCATCTTTGAGTTCCGAACCGAAAGCACAGCCTTCTTCTGACAACCATTCCAGCACACCGTGGGCAGTACCCCTAGCATGGAACACTGGGCCTGCTGAATTGGATGGTGTCTTGGAGGAGCTATCACAAAGGGATTGGCTAAAGTCCCACAATCCCTATGCATAGACCTCCTGGGGGGTCGGTGGAAAGGGGTCGGGAGAGAGGGGTAACCGCGCTGCGGGATCCGCTGGGCCGCAGGTGTAGGTGGCGAGGAGCGGGTGGGCAGGCGGCGGACAGGCCGCTCCCTCAGGTCCCTGCCCTCCTGCGCGGTGGCAGGCTGCGGAGGGCCGGGCTTATCCAGGTAGCTGCCCATGAGGAGCAGTTTAGCGGGTTTGAGTCCTTTGAACAGAGTCCAAGGCTCTAGGAGCTTTCCGTTTGCTGCCGCGTTGGTCAGAGGCGAGACGAGCAGTGTTCGCTGGCTGCGAACGAACGACGACGACGGCACGGCGCGCGGGCCACGGGGCTCGCGGCTCAGTCGCCACCAGACCGTGGTAGCCCCAACGGCCAGCCACGCTACCAACGGTCCTGCACGCACCAGGTACAGCACGAGGCCCAGCAGCAGCGCGAGGCCCAGCAGCGCGAGGCCCAGCAGCTCCGCCCGCGCTGGCCCGCCGCAGCCCCGGGCCAAGCCCTGGGTGCTAGCTATGGGGGGCCGCTGCCGCTCGCCTTCTCCAGTCACAGCCGCCAGAGACATAAACAGCTCCGCGTCGCAGGGAAGATTTCTTCGCGGCCTTCTTACCCCAGGCCAGAAGGTGTGTGATCCATCAGCTCAGAGTTGGAGAGGCTATCAGGGCGGTGGACTGGGCAGAATTCGGCTCCATGCTCCAGTTGCACGCACATACTCACAGGCACGCACACGCAGTGTGCATAGTCACACAAGCATACGCGGGTATACGCATACACACAATCTGGCCATCACTTCCCCAGCATGCTCCTTTGTAGACATAGTATTGATCATGACCTCACAGTTAAACAAGCACCACCCACTCAGGTGCTCTCCAAGTGATGTCCAAGGGAGGGCTTTGCCGGAGATTCAGAGCAGCCCACAGAGGAGTGATTAAAGATTCCTTTTGGATCCAGTGCAGTGAAGCCTGGCCTGAAGCTGCCTCCTCCTTGGAGCCTTCACAGGTGGAAGGTAATGCCCCTGTTCCAGCCTCCTGCCTTTCTGTCTGAATTGTCCCACCTCTAAGACCTTGTTCTGGAGGTAGAGTCTCTGGAACTCCTCATTTCCAGTCAGGAGGGAGTAAGATGCTAAGGGTGAAGGAGAAAAGGTGGTCTCCAGATATCAGTGGTGGGGTAGTCTACAGAGGAGCACTATCCTCCTGGAATGCTTTTCTCCTTTTCAGTGCCTCCTTAGAGGCCAAAGGTGACTCTCACACCCAGGAACCCAGGGTTCTTCCACAGAGGTTAGGCCTCTCTGGCCAGCAGCCCTGGCTTGTCTCCACCAGGGCCAGAAATTCAATTTGGAAGGATTTTTCCTGGCCTGAGCTGTGGCTCCCTTGCCTTGTCTCTGGCTACTGCTGAAGTGAGCCCCTCCCCTTCCTGTCTCTTTTCAGATTTCTTGGATGAAATTGATTCTCTTTGAGCCACTCACCCTGGTGCTGCTCAGAGCAATAGCCCCAGCAAACATTTTCTTCAACAAACTGTCTCCCTTATCTGATGAATAGTGTACATTAAATTCTCATGTCTGGGGTGTGTGTGTGTGTGTGTGTGTGTGTGTGTGCGCGCGCGCGCGCCCGCATGAAAAACGTGTGGTTAGTGCAAAGGAGTGGAGGGAGTGGCAGCAACTCTCTTAACAGAGGTAAATATGGGCCTCCAAAGACAGCAGCTCTGTCCCTCCAGGGCTGGCCAAGCAGGCCACAACAATAGGCTCTCCTTTGGCTTCTGGCTGACCCTTCCTCTTGGAAATAGATGGGGACAGGGAGAGGCAGTTTCCACAGTCAGAAGGGCCAGGAATAGAGGTAAACCTCAGGTTTAAAACAAACTCCTCTCAACTCCTCCGCCTCTCTGTTCATTCCTCAGATATTACAAATGCTCATGTCTTGACCTCCTTTCTGTCCCTCGGCTATATACATCTTTCCTGAACCTGCAGGGCCCCACGTGGAGTTTGCTGCAATTGGACCTTTTTCCTCTTCCACCCTCCAGTCCCCCAGCCTCCCAGGGTTTCCAGAACCTGCCACATTCTTTGCTCACCTGTGCCTTTATTAACTCTATTTTCCCTCTTCCCTGACCTTCCTGCATATCTGATTCCTCTTCTTCATTCAAGGCCAAGTTGTGCTTTCCCCATGAACTCTGTGACCACCCTCTCCATCAGGATCTCTACTATTAATTTGCTCTGAGTGTGCCACCTTGAGTTGTCAGGCTGGGTGGAATGGACTTGTCACACTACTAACTGTGTGACACAGAGGCAGGTTTTTTTCCCCCTCTATTTTCCAATAAAATTTTATTTATTAAAAACAAAAACAAAAACAGATGGCTGGGGATGTGGCTCAAGTGTATCGCGCCTGCCTGGCATGCGCGAGGCACTGGGTTTGATCCTCAACACCACATGAAAATAAAAAATAAATATTAAAAAAACAGATGGTCAACTGGATTTGACCTAATGATTGTTAGAACCATTAAAAAAATTTCTTAGATTCAGCTTTCACACCTGGAAAATGGAACCTGACTAATTGAATTATCAAAAGGAATCCAGGACATATCATATAAGATTCTAGTATAGTGATTGGTACATAGTAAGGTCTCAATTCCTAGAGGTTCCTCTTCCCTCATGGATGTGTGCCGTTTCTCCAATAGGATTGCAAAGTTGGAGGGCAGTGATTGGATCCTGTTTTATCTCTGGGTCCCCAGCACCCATGCTAAAACTTCCTGCAGGGTAAATGTTCAATAAACACTTGCTATCTTTGATCTAGCTCCTGTTTATCTCCCTAGGATTTTCTCTTTGCTTTCTCCTTTCTTCACACCTACCATCCTGAACCATTTGTTGTCCTTCTAAAGTAGGTTTTTCAGTTTTTGACCTTGACACTATTGAAGTTTTAGTTTGGCTAATTGTTTATCTTGGGGTTGGGGCTCTCCTATGTATTGTAGGGTGTCTAGCAGGATTCCTGGCCTCTACCTACTCGATGCTGGTAGTACCTGTCTCCCTTTACCTCTCAGCTGTGACAATCAAAAGTTTATTAGACATTGCTTATTCTCTTCTGAAGTACAAGGATCACCCCTGGTTGAGAACCGCTGCTCTGGTGCTTTGTTTTCTTTCATGATTTTTTTGTGTTTATGGATGCAGTTTCTTTGCTTAGCACTGACTTTGCCTGTTCCCCTTTGCTAACTTCTAAACACCTGTTGAAAGCCAGGCCAGATGTCAGCTCCTTGGAGAAGGCTTCTCTGACTTATCTCCATAGAGATCTTCCTTACAAATCCCATATCCTTCTGTGCTTCTTAATTTACCTTCTTTGTCATATCCTATTGCAATTGCCTATTTTTGGGTCACTGTCTTGTCCATTTCAGTTTGATCTCTTCAAAGACAGAACTTATTTATTTACCTCTTTATCTTCAGCACAGAATACAGGGCCTAGAACGTAGCAGGTGGTCAAAACATGTTGGAGGAATGAATAGGAGAAAAAAATGGAGAGTTAGATAGAATGATAAATGGGTGGGTGGATGAATGGATGGATGGATGGATGGTAAATTTGTAGGTTGGTAGATGGAGAATTAGTTGCATGGAAAGATGGATAAAAGGATAGATGAATGGAGTTTATGAATAAATTAGTAAGTAGAGAAATAAATAGGCGAATGGCTCGATGAATGGATGGGAGGGAAGATAGATAAGTGGGTGAATGGAGAAATAACTGAGTAGATAAATAAATGGTGGGTGGGGAGATGGGTGAATATCTGAATGAATTAACTCCCTCAAAGGATGAAAGGAATTTATGAATGGGTAGATGAATTACGGAGTGAAGATGAATAAGAGAACGTAGATGAGTCAGTGAAGAAAAGGACACATCTTGCTACACTTGTCGTCTCACTTGGACATCTTGGAGGGAGAAACTGAGTCAGTGGTGGGGACATCCTCAGGGTATGGATTGCCCATATAGGCAATCTTTCTACAGGAAACTTGTTTTATTTCCTGTCTTTGAAAATCTCTTACATTGGATTAAAACAAGTACTCTCTCTCTCGCTCTCTCTCTCTTCCATTGTATGGATGGAAACTGAGCCATGGACATCCAGATTAGGGCCATGGATGTGAAATCCAACTTTCTAACTCCCAGTCTGCCTCTCCTTGGAAAAGCATGCCCTGTTCTTTGAAACCAGGGCTCAGGAGAGTAGGTCTGGCAAAGTATTTTAGATAGCACAGTAGACAAGGGCCTTGAATAGTCACTAAGATCACAGAGTCAGAGAGCTTGGGCATGATTCCCAGCTCCACCAATGTCTAGCTGTGTGTTTCTAGGAGGCTCGGTTTTCTCATCTATAAAAAAAGGAGCAATACTGATTCTTATGGGATTGATGCAAGGTGAAATCACATGATCCAAATAAAATGCAAAGGACAATGTCTATGTGTAACAGGCTTTCAATAAATGTTCATTTTTTGATTTATTAATATCCTTAGCATCATGTTCATCACCATCTTCTTGAATTAAGGATCTGGGGTGCCATGTGGAATGATTAAACTTAAGGGTCACATAGGTCATGTAGTCCTGCCTTTCCCATAATGCAGATCTCAAGGGTTAGAAGGTAAGATGACCTTCCCTCCAAGACCACAAGCTAGGGCCTTGAGACCTGCAGGATCCTATGCACTTGTCCATCTGCCTCTCTGAGAGCCAGAGCTTGTGGTATCCTGGCAAGGAGAAACTAATCCTCGAGTGAGTGCTTCAATTAGAGTTAAGGGAACAGGGCTGAGGTCTTTTCTTCCATGGTCTTCTGTGAAAGGTGAGGGTTCATCTTGCTTTTTTTATGGAATGTGCCCCCAAGTCCCTCAGAACTCAGTTGTTCTTTATTCCTGAGCTGAATAAGGTAGAAAAGTGAGCAGAGGCTCGGGTGACAAACGGAACCTGTCAGAGCCTCAGTTTGTCTATCTGTAGAATGGCGGCAGTGATGTTCCCTAGAACTGCCTTGAGAATCAAAGTCTCTCCCACAATGCCTGGTGCATGGAAGTGACTCAGCAAATGTAGTTCCCTTTGCTTTTTGAGAAGCCCAGGCCTCATAGCCACAGGTATCAGGATAAGTACAGTCTCTTTCTGAACTCAGGTCTCAAGGCTGATCACCTAGAGGAGGAAGGGCAATGAATGGAATCTGGAAAGGTCAACAACAACGCTGCCCAGAGCTGTAATCAGGGAGCCAGAGGCAGATCCTGGGTATCAGAGCTGCTGGCACAGCTAAGATGGGGACCTCGAGCTATAGTGTTAATCTTCCAGAATCAGAAATGCAGGGTTTAGATGCTGATGCCAGGCGCAAGGCTCCCAGGAGCCAGGCAGAGAGGAAGCCTCCTAAATTAGAATCAGAGTGCAAAGCAGAGGCACCTCAGAGCAAGGGTCAAGCAGAGGAGCTGCTTCAGTTGGCACAAAGAGTGGTTCAGATGAGCTGCTGGGGAGCTGCCACCTTTGCCTCTGTTTACAGACAGCAGACTGGGGACCTGTGACCTGGAGGGCACACATGACTCAGCCCAGGGACCTCACACCCCTGGGGTCTCTGGGGCCTGAAGCAGCGGCCCATTTAGCTTTCTGCAGAGAGCAGGAGGGCAGGGTGAAGGAGGGGCGCTGTGGAGGGAGGGACTGGGCTAGGGGAAAGGCAATTAAGCCTGCCTGAGCTGCCAGCCACGCTGATGCAAGTCCTGTCCTTGCTGCAGAGAGTCCCCTCCCTTCATTAGCTGCTGAGCATTGCCATCTCCAGCACCTCTGTATGGCCTGGAGAGGCGCGCATGCACAAGAGCCTCAGGTGGCACAGGAGCTGATTAATAAAAACACAGGGCTGAGGGTTGTGCCGCTTCCACACAGCTGGCTCTTTCAGACAGCCCTGGCGCCTCCGGAACCTTCTCCTGAGCACCATGTTCCTGCCCAGGGTGGGGACTAGGCTTGGTGCTGGAGTCTAGTCATCTGCCAAAGTTGGTCCCTTTCTGCAGCCCTTTGGCTAGCATCTGAGGCCCCAGGGAGGTGCCAAAGAGAAGAAGGAGAGCCCCTAAGGTTCCAGTTTTAATTCTCTAAACTGAAATGTCTGATTGGTAGCGTCTGAGAATTTGAAGAACAATTTTTACAGCTTCTATTTTTGAGGAACATTCAGGTATATTTCTCTTGTACACCTATTTCAGGCAATTAGGTTCAATTGATGTTAACAGAACCCTCTGCTTGGTGTGCTGGTGCCCTGATAGGCTGAACCTGGAAGGCAGAGAGAGCCTTTCAAGGCACCCATGACCCTGAGCCCAAAACATGAGGACTGTGGTTAACTTTGCATATGCTGGGTACTGGGTACTTGAAGGGGGTAAAAAGAAACTGGGCATGATCCAAGGGAGCACGGAATGTTCCAGAATGACGGTGGTTACTTTAGATCCTTGGGACACTGTGGTTGCAGTCCAAACCTGCCACTCAGACAGGCAGGGACACTGTCTGTGAATGGAGCTTGAAGATGGGCATATATCCTTTCAGCCCCTGTGGGAGGTGGCATGAGAGTCTGAGGAGCCAGTTCCTCCCTCTGAGGCAGCTATCTGTCCTCCTACCGGGGGTCTGGCTCTCTGGGCTGGGCTGACACATAAAGAACTAGGCCTTAGGGGCTCTGCTTGATGCAGAGAATCCCAGAGTGGGAGGATAACTTGGAGACACCTGTCTCTTCCTCTTCATCTTATCAACTGGGGATGTGGGTACTTAGTAAGGAAGTGAATCTGGCGATAATCTAGTAAGAGCTCAATGCAGAGAGGAGTCTTATCCGGAGCTAGAGAACTTTAGAGGGGCTGAAGACTCCCCAAAACAGAATGAGAATGAACAACAAACGTGTGCATTTTCCTGGAGCATGGGGCGCTGTCTACACTTTCTCAAGGTGCCTGACACCTGAACTGGTTGGAAGGACTCACCTAACGTGGAGCATGAGTCTGAGGCTTGTCCACTGGAAGGGTGGGGAGGCAGGATCATCTGCGGTCAGCTGGAAAGGGAGGGAGGCTCCAGGGCAGTGCAGATCTGGTGTGAGCCCCATGGAAACAGAGTCCCAGCCTCTTCTGCCCTGCTACCCCACCCCCACCCTGGTTCCCCTGAAGACTTGAAAGGCCCCAGATGAGGAGATGCGTTTGCGGCCAGACCAGAGCCCTTTTGTTAAGCAAACACTGCAGCCCTCCATTTAGCAGAAATAGCTCTGGAGCAAAGAGAGGGAGTGAGTGTGTCCACAAACCCATTTGCCGTTTAGGTGTCAGAAATAAATTTTACCACTGGAGTCTGTAGCATCTGATTAGTGAATTATTCAGTTGGGATATTGCGTTCCCTCTGACCTCATTAGTAACCCTGAGGTGAGAGGGATGCATTAGAGTAACCACCAGGCTGTCACGGAGGACCAGAGTGGGGGCATTAAAGTGGATTAAAGTGCTTTACCAAGAACTACGGCACAACTCATAAAAACAGCGCATTGTTAAACCAGGGCTCAGCAAATAAACAGGCGGATGCCACTGGGGAGGGGGACTGTGGGGCAGGGGGAGAGGAGTAGGGGCAGAGCTTCAGAGCAACATGGGCAGTTCCCTCTGCCAGGCTGGTGGCATAGGACCTGAGTCTGGAGCCTAGGCCAAAGTTGTTCCACCAGCCTGACTCTTAGTTTCTGTTTTAAGCCCCACCTCAAAGAGCATGATTCCTTCCCTTGTTGTCCTTTCTGTCCTTTCCAAATGCTGGAGAGTCAACAAATTCAGATGAAAGGTCTTATTGAACATCTACTATGGTTTGGCTTCCAACTAAGAGTTTTCCGTTTTAGTAAGACCTCCTGCTCCCCACAGTTCATAAAGTAAAGAGGCGGCTAGAAAGCAGTGCTGATGCCCAGTATCCCCAGTACTGCAGCCTTCCTATCTGCCCCCAAAGAGATTTTTCCGCCTTGCCCTGGCCCTTGTGTCTAGAAGGTGAGCCAGTGGGTCAGGCTGGACCATGGATCAAAGTGGGGAAGGGAGTAAGTGGGTGGGTCTGACCTTTTGTTCCTGCTGCAGAATTAACATCCCCTTTAAGAGACCCATGGGGCCTGTGTGCTCCAGACCCCACACTCAGATCAAACCAAGCCTAGTTGAGCAGACCTTTGGTTCTGGAACCCTACAGAATGAATGGGGAACAGAAGGAGAACACTGGGGGGACAGCTCTTCTGCTTTTACAAATCAAGGCCTCATCAAACCTCCTGTCCTTTGTTTCAGGGGCATGGAACCTGTTGCATAACTCTTAACACAGAGGAACTGGGTCTCCCCTCCCCCCACAAGGAGGGACAGATAAGGTAAACAGGATCTGATTCTGAAAGCTGATATCTAACCAGTTGTCATCTCCATTCATCACAGAGCTGCCCAAGCTGGACCATGATTCACTGAACTAAAGACGTTGGGGTCTTCTCCTTCTCTTGCCAAGGACCGGGACACAAATGGAGACAGGCAGTGGAGATGGAGGGCAGCCATGGAGGTCTGGATTTAGCTGCAGAGACTGAGGTGGGGCTGCGGAGGGCACCTCCTTTCTCCTTTGTTTGGGGATGGGGCTCGGGCTGGAGTTCAAGGCTGCCCCAGGAGACACCGGCCCCAGCTAGTGACTGGTGTGTTCGCAGTTGTTTGTTCAGCAGCAGTCGCAAATGGATGCTAAAAGGCTTTGTGGTTCATTGATGGTCATGCTCCTCTCCAGCCCATTCTTCATCCACTTCTTAGGCCAGCCGCAAACCCTCCGCTGGCAGCCCCCACTGCTGCCCTCACTTGGTGCTGGGTCCTAAACCCTGCCTGCTCACAGGCCGTCTCTAGCAATCTTGAGAATTGAAGCCCTTACCCAGGCTTTGTGTTTTAGAGACTCAGCAAGGCGAGGGTCCTTCATGGCTATCCCCTCTGTTCCTTGCCTTCTGTGTGAGTTCAGGGGAATTGGGGTAGGGCAGGTTCATATGGAAGCTTATTTGGCTCACAGGAATAGATGGTTCCAGGAGCTTAATCATACACAGAAAGGGGCCAGGCAGAGGGCTCGTTGGGAGCTTCATCATCATTTCACTTTGGATCTGAGGCTTCCAAATTTGAGGTCTAGTTACTGATCCCTCTGCAAAGATTGGATGTGGAATGACCATGTGGGTGAAGGACAGAACCTCCCTTTTACACACAATGAATGCATCCTCTTCGATTTAGAAGGGAGGTAGGTGAAGTTAAAAGGATATCTTTGGCTTGACAATATACATCTATGTAGCTACTACAACATGGATGAAGCGTGAACATTAGACTCAGTCAAAGAAGCCAATCACAGAGGACCGTGTATTGTATGATTCCATTTATATGAAATGTCTGGAACAGACAATCCGCAGAGACAGAAAGTGGTTGTCAGACATGGGGGTGGGGGATGGGGGACTGAAGAATGATGGCTAAGGAGGGTGATGATTGTTCTAAGCTGACTAGTGATGGTTGCCCGACTTTATGATTAAAGTAAAGTTCACTGAATTATACAGGTGACTTGCACAGTATGTATTATATCTCAATAAAGCTGTCAAAAATGATCTATCCTCCCCACCCCCCTTCTGGTGGGTATTTTTCCTTTCACCTTCTCCTAGTGAAATAGGTACCTGACTTTGTGCTCCTTGCCCTAGAAGAGAGATGATAGGAAATGAGAAAAGCCTTTACAACTGATAGAATTTTTGTTCTAAAAGCCTGAACATGTTAGGCAAAGTTAGATGAGTCATGGAAGAGGTGAAAAAATAAGGAAGGCATACCATGCTTGAGTATAAACATGGCATCCTCAAGAAGCAAGAACGGGAAGGCTAGACTCTCCATGCTGTATTGAAAAGAGATTCCTGGGCAGGAGAGAGGAGAGTTGCATGCAAGTTTCGGATGAGTGTGGCCTCATGCCTTGGTCTCTTCTCCAGAGAAATGGCAACACCCCAGACAGGTGGGTCTGCATACTGGTGCTTGGGGGATGATAGGCTCTTACTTACTCTGGGTGACAAACCGTTTCAAATTTTGTAAAACCATTATTTTTTAAAAATTGATTTTTTATTTGTTCTAATTATACATGACAGTAGTATGCATTTTGACACCTCGTACGTAGATGGAGTACAACTTCTCATTCTTCTGGTTGTACATGATGTAGAAATAACACTGGTCATGTAATCATATGTGCACACACAGAATAATGACTGATTCATTCTATTATCCTTTCATCCCCTAGACCTCCTCCATTCCCTTCACTCTCCTCTGCCTAATCCAAAGTACCTCTATTCTTCCCTAACCACACCCCCCCTTGTTGTAAATAGCATCTGCATATCAGAGAAAACATTAGGCCTTTGGTTCTGTGGGACTGGATTATTTCACTTAGCGATATTAGTGATATTGTTCAGTTCTATTCATTTGCCAGCAAATGCCCTAATTGCTGACCTAATTGCCCTCTATAAGGCTGAGTAATATTCCATTGTATATATATACCACATTTCTTTATCCATTCATCTGTTGAAGGTTCCATAGCTTAGCTATTTTATTGTGCTCATGAACTTGTGGTGAGGAACGTACAAAGCACATTAGGAATGTCTTGTCTCTGCTCCATGATGTCTGGGATGAGTCTTTGGACTAGGGGGTGACTTGCTGGCCAGCAGGGACTAGAATCATCCAAAATCATATGTTTAGCCATATGTTTGGCAGTCACTGCTGGCTGGCTGCTGGCTGCGACCTCAGCTGGAACAGTCATGGAACACCTGCATGTGTCTTCTTAATGTGGCTGCTTGGGCTTCCTCATAACACGGTGGCTTAGATTCCACAGCCTCCCAGGAGAACCAGACAGAGCTGTATCTCCTTTCAGAGTCACATAATGTCACTTCTGCCACAGTCCCCTCTCAATAGGAAGAGTTTAAAAAGTCTACTGGTAAAAAGAATATGTGGAATGGAAGATATTGTTGTAGCCTCCTTTGGAAAATATAGCATGTCACATGGATCTATGGGTAACCTTAAAGAAGAGTCCCTTGCCTTAAGCACTACACCGAAACAGTGAGTTGTCAGACACAAATGGGCCACATAAAAAGAAACAGTGAATATGTGAGTGGGCAGATGTCCAATGGGGTCCCTGGCATTGCCTTTCTTCCCATGATGTCTTGACCCAATTTAGGACTCAGGAACCCAGGGAACATAGGCGAGGGGCAGGAGGAGGATTATATTTTTGCCAACCAGGAAGGAGGGAGCTCATGGAGAGTTTTAGTACTAATGTTTGCAAATATCTTGCATGCTTGGAATATAACACGAGCTTTGAACTTCTTCTGCATTCTTTCATCTCTACAGAGAGGTCACCAAGGCAAAAAGCATCAAACATTCAAAATGGAGGCAAGATTAAGCTAACTCCATCAGCCCTTCAACCTCCCAATGTCTCCGTTTCTCCCTTCCACGTTGGTAACGTTGCAGGATGCATGGGATGTCCTTGTAGTGCCATGCCTGGAACTTGACGAAGCTTAATGCACAGCTGTCATCGTCACTGTTCTTGAGGTCAAGTTGCCAATGTCTGGGTCTCAAACTGGGGAATTGGCCCCTACTGGGCCCAAGAAAATCATATTTCTTTCCTCAGAACTATAGAAGTTTGTCCAGAGTCACTAAACTCTTCCCTGTTTCCTGAAAACAACCTGTGTTCAGGTTGTGGTTCTCAATGAGGGGCAATTTTGCCCCAAAGGAGACATTTGGCAAAGTTTGGTGACATTTTTTTTTTTGTGGTCACAATAAGGAGGAGGAAGTCCTACTGCTATTTAGAGGGTAGGGACCAGGGATGCTGCTAAACATCCTACCATACACAGAACAGTCCCACCACAAAGAATTATCTGGCCCCAAATGTCAATAGTGACAAGGATGAGAAAATTTAGTTCAGGTGTCCCCAACAAGAAGTCGATCCCTAAAGACAATTTCAGAGACACCTGTCCCCTTTATCTCTCTATCAGAATGGCATCTCTACCCTCACCCCAAGGTGGTGACAGTTTCTTTACTGAATTCCAGAAGGAAGTCCACCTAGACAAAGTTCCTGGAAGCCCTGAATTTGAGTAGGTAGGTAATTCCTTTTTGCACTTTGCAATTCTGTATACACACACACACACACACACGTATATATGTATCATTTTTAAGGCATCACAAAAATCTGTGTGTTTCATAGACTCCAAAAATTATCCAACATAAAAAAATGAGAAATGGACAAGATATGGCCTGTTGACAGACAAAAGGATGCTGGAACTAGAGTCCAGCCCATTTACCTTGGAGTCAGGGATAATGACTGTGGAGAAAATGAAAAGAAAAATCCGGAATGACTTGTTGACTCTGGTTGTAGGGATGGCCAGAAAACAATCAGAAGAGGTTGAAGATGAAGAGTCCAGGTAGACAGAGGCTGCAGGCAAGGAGCCGGTGAGTTGGGAGAGGTGGACGGAGCTGTTGTGTCCTGAAGGGGAGCTGAGAGAGGAAACTGGTCCCCAGAACCTCTGGAAGCAGAGGGGCGGAAGGCAGGCCTGGAGCAAAGCTCCATTTAGATCTAAAACTTGGGAATGAACTTGGCTGGCCCGGGGAGCAGGGGAAGAAAGAAGGGCAGAGAAGGATGAAGAAGGCAAGGGAAGGGTGTGAGAGGAGAAGGAGGACGTGGAGGTGCATAGGAGAGAGCAGCTGGAAGAGGAAAGGAGGAAGCGGGAAGAGTGCATGAGGATGTGCATGCCTGGGAGGGAGCGGGCTCCTGTAGATACCCAGCGTCGCATCTCATTTCCTTCCAGGTCTCTGCAAGTCTAGCCAAGTAGCTTTGCGTCCCAGACTGGCTGGCAGTGGGTGGTGTGCTTGGCAGGGTCCTTAACAGAAGGGGAATGAAAAGAAGCAAAGGGAAAGAGCAAAGAAAGGTATGAGGTCAGGTTTGGGACATTTGGAGGAGAAATCGGAGCACAGTCAGGCTGCAGGCTGGGAGCCACGCCCTCCACTCCCATCCCATTGTGTTCGAGGCTGGAGCTGTTTTTCTGTTTGAGAGACACACAGGGCAGAACCCGGAGGCACTCCCCTCACCTCCCTTGGAAAGCTGTTGGCAGAAGCCCCTGTCTGTCCCCGAGAGAGGACAGGCAGAGGGAGAGGGTGTGTGGGGGACGGGAGGGGGCAGGGAAGGCGGCTTTTGCTCCTGCCTGGCACTTGCTATTTCTGACCCACCCAAAGTCTGTTCCTCCTGGATCTTCCCTTGAATGCGAGTGACAAGACTCCTCACAGGGATCTCTTTACTTAACCCCTTTTGCTGGGCCATCTGTTCACTACTTAGATGTATGCTTCTCCTTGGAGGAGACATGACATTATTCAGGCTCCTTCCCTGGCACTTAAGCTATCCTTCCCGCCTGCCCCTGTCCCACACGCCGAAACCCAACCACTTGCCCACATCCTGAGTGACATGGATACTTGCAGGTCCGTGGGCGAGCGGATCACAGCCGAGCAAAAAATACTGGAGGTCTGGTTCTCTACTCATTCTCCCAGCTTAGCCTCAACTCTTCAGACACCCCCAGGCTGGCTTTTAAAAATATCCCACCCTGTGTGCCCCTAGTGCTCACGTTTCTCCATCACGGTCAGTAAGGAGCTGAGGCTGCCACTGCTATCACACCCTGGTTCTTCTGAAGAGCCTTTGAGGGCCCATATTCCTCTCATTCATTCTTCAAGTTCCTACAAAGCCTTAGTTTCTCGGGGCTTTAGCGCCATACCTCCTTTTACTCCCCCCACTTTTTTTCCCCTCAATAAGGCTACCACTGTGGACAGTCTTTCAGGGCAGTGCTGTTGGAAAGAACGTTCTTGAGGTAAATGTTTCTTATCTGCACAATCCAACATGGTAGCCATCAGCCACATATGGCTACTGAGTCCGTGAAAGCTGACCAATGCCACCAAGCAACTGTATTTTAAGTTGAAATCGAATCAAATTTCCACTGACTTAAACTTGCATAGCCCCAGAGCAGAACCAGTAGCCACAATACCTGGGAATTCTTTAGAAATGCAGGGTCTGGGGCTTTCTTTTCCCCAGACCTACTGGATCAGAATCTCAGGCAGTGGGGATGGAGATAGTACTGGTCATCTGTGGAGTCTGAAAAAGCCCTCCAGGGGATTTTCATGCACAGTGAAGTTTGAGAAGCACTAATCTAAAGCCAGATCCTTGGGAAACCCTAGTTTCTCTTTGGATACTGGTCACCCCATCACATGGACCCTTGGAGACCCCAAGTTCCGGGAGATGGCTGTGACCCACCTTTGAGTCACTGTGTGCACTGGCTTTGCCATCCGGACCTTGGGCAGGGAAAACAAAACCTTTTTGGAGCTTGGCTGGTGCTTCTCACACCCACCCAGAGCAGGCATCAGGCTGTGGGAAGTTCTGAATAATGAATGCAGCAGAAAGGGGTGCTGGCTTTTTCCGTTCACTCACTGAGCGCCTTCCCCAGTGGGTGAGGCGCATAGTCATCACCCACCCCAAGAGCAATCTTCCCTGGGTGAGAATAGGCCTCCACCCCCGCCTTTCCTCCCTCGCCCACGGGAGGCTGCTGAGCCCTGCCTTAGAATTCCAAGCAGGGAGATGCAAAGCCCTCAGTGACAAAGTGGCTACAGTCTTTTTCTGTCTGTTTTTTTTTTCCAGCCAATTCTTATTGGACTTATCTTCCAGGTGGTGTGCTAAGTGTTTCGTGTGCTTTACCACTCCTTAGGAGGTGGTATCATTGTCCCTATTTTTTTTTTTTTAAGAGGAGAAGCCCAAGGCTCAGAGAAGTTAAGTGACTTGCCTGAAGTCAGCAGGTGGTCTGTCGGATCCCCAAACCAGAGCTTTTATCTGAACCTCTGTGGGCAGCAGGTCCGATGTGGGCCCTTCTGGAGATTCTGGAAGAAGCATGGACCATCGAGAATGTCAACTGCCGGTGCTCAGAAAGCTGTCTTCTAAATAGAAATTCCCAAGCCAGTGATTCAAAGAGAAGGATGCTAAGTTGAAATTTAATTCTACATAGAGAACTTTACATGGGATTCATTTAATATTACCTTGTATTGAAGCCCTCATCCCTGTTCCTTCTCCATTTGTCTTTTTCCAAAATTCACTGCTATCCCCCAACCAAGAGGAGTCAGAGCTGAACTGGGCACTAAGAAGGGTGCTTCCTGACTCCAGTTGCAGTCCTGGGGGTAGCTGTGGGCAAGTGCAGGGCTCCCGGAGGTCCAAGGGTTGGGAGGAGCTGTCCAGAAGCACCTGGGTACAAGAGGAAGCCCTTCATCTAGAATGAGGGCTGCTTCAGTACCCCTGCAAGGACCATGCAACCCTTTCCTGGGACCCCGAGTGCTTCTCCAGCAAGACGCCATAGAACCCTCTGTCATCTTCCATGTCTCTACTGCCTGTTCTGACCCTCTTCACTTTGCCCACTACCCCTGTCCCCCGTGGCCCTCCTTCCCAACACCCATCCTGCTCTGCCCTCAGTCTAGTTTCTCTCATACCCCTGGGGACAGACTCTGTTCGTGGGGCTGACTGCTCTAGTTGTAGCCTTTTGTTTCATTCCAGATGTCCTTGTCACCTTCGAAGTTAATATTTTTCCCCTGGATGGAAAGATGAGGGTCCAGGGGGATAATCAGGGAGTGGCAACCCGGCCAAACTAGGAAATCACGAGTCCTAGGGAAGAGGTGGCAGCTCGACCTCTGCTTTCCCCCTTACGGCCGGTAGGTGGTGCTAGATGCAAGCCAAGGCCCTGCTGGGGCTTTGGAGGAACAGTTGCAGCCCTGCTTACAGGAAAGGGCTCTGCCTGAAGCCCTCTGTGGGTTGGGATACAGTGTGGACGAGAGCTGATTCAGAACGGCAGAGGGGCTAGGAAAACTTTATTATTTCTCATCACTAAGGCTTGTGTCCCTTATAGACTGGGACTGTGTCCCCCTCTAGGAATTTGGGATGGGTTGAAAAGAGAACTTCCCTTACCTTTTCCTCCCTAGGAGATTAGAACAACTAGGTTAAAGCCTTATCTCCATCTTTGCTAAAATATTGTCTCCTTCAAGCAGAGGTGAATTGTCCCTTCCATAGACACTCAACACAGTTTCACTTCACCCCATTGGAGGCACATTACATATGACAGAAAGGAATTGTTTCCATGGGCTCCCCTTATCAGTAGATAGTCAGCTCTTGGAGGTTATTTTATAATCACTTTTATATCCTCACCCACCCAGACTTGGCACATAGTATATGCTCAATAAGTGAGTGAATGATGAAGAGAGTGAGTCAATGGGTGGATAAGCTCAGTATTTTCTATGGGCTGCAAAGAGAATGTATAAACTCCGCCCTGCCCCTGAGATCTTTAAGAATGCTGATAGTCTCTGCCTAGGGATTTTTGCAGTGACCTGTGGAAGGAAGGGTGACCCTTGAAGCCAACACCTAGCTCTGACCTTTTCCTTCATTTGATGAACATCCACTGGTGCCCATGATGTACCGGGTGTATCTTTCTAAGCCAAGAAATCTCCTATCAATAAAGAAAGCCCCCCACATCCATACAGAAGAGGAGTGACACAAAGTCGGCATGCTTGAGCTCTAGGCCTTTGTGCTTAACTTCCCAGGTGTGCAGAGCTTAGGGAAAAGTTTGGACTTCCGATGTTGACCTGCCGGAAAATGCAAAGGGATCTCTCTTGGGCAGGCCCTGGGCTGGTAGGCTCAGAGTACCCAATTGGTGTGCAGAAGGAGGCCGAGAAGTGTCTTGGGTGGGTATTTTTCTTTGGCTAAGACTGAAACTCTACAGAGTGTGTAATTTTATTGAAGATTTGGATGAGACCTGGTAATTAGACTATAAGCTGGCATGAAGTGGGAAAGGGGTAGATAATTTGTGGAATCCCCAAAGATCTGGACCAACAGAATGAAGGGATGAATCAGTGAGGGATGGTATAACAGGAATACAAGGAAAGTCTTATGTAAAGGCCAACCGGAGGCGGGAGGCGTGGCTTCAGTCTTGCCCCTGTGAAGACTGCAGTGTTTATTGCTAAGATTGATCAATGAGATGAGATTGCCACAGACAAAACTAACCTTTGGAGTTCAGTGGGAAGACCTGAGCTCTGGTCTGCTCTGGTCAACTACTTCTGGAATATTCCATCCTGTTCTAGGGACCTTTTATGGGAATTATTTAACAACAGCTCATGTTGAAACACTGACCCCTGTTCCTTCTCCCTTTGTCTCTTTACAATCTTTGTTGTCATCTCCCAGGGCTGGGGCTGTCTTCTGAATGACACAATGTGCTGAAACAAACACCAAAGGGAGAAAACACGACAAGGAGGAGATTCAAAACCAGCGTGCAGGAGAAACCATTGAAAGAACCGGGAGCTCATTATCCTGGGGAAAACAAGCCTAAGTGACTCTACTTGGGTTGAAATGACCTCTTGAGCAACAGGACATGTCAGGAGTGGGTGAGTGCCCCAGAGGTTTGCAGGCCCAGGATGGGGGGTTGAGTGTGAAGCCCCCACATTGGGGCCTCAGAGACCAAGAGCAAGTGTCTCTCCAACCCTCTGCACCTCAGGGCTTCCTCAGGACCACTTAGACATAAATTCAAGCAGCTGTAAGGGTCAGTGGCCTCACAGCTCAGCCTCTGCTGCTGGCCCTGTGGTACTGTGCCCAATCTCTTTGTTGAGCCTAGGCCTGCTAATTGAGCTGAATTCCCTTAGGTTTCTGGGTAAGGACAAGGGCCAGCAGCAGAGCTTTAGTGTGCTCATGGCTCATAAGGGAGGTAAGCTCAGATAGAAAGGCTTCTGATACCTCTCTCCTATCCCTTGTCAGCAAGGAGTCAGGCTTCAAATTCTAGCTGTGTGATCTCGAGCAAGTCAAACAACCTCCCTGAGCCTCAGCATGATCACCTGCAGGTTGGTGGCAGGTATCCTCACATGGGCCCTCCCTAAGAGCTTCCTCTTCACCTCTCATTTGCACTATGAGGCTCCCACAACCAGAGGTTGCTGGGTCCTGCCCAACATCTTCTTGCTAAAATAAAGGTATCAGCCTCCTCTGTTGACTCTGGATCATTCCTGGTAGGGGGAAAGTTCAATGCTAAAATCTGGTAAGTCCTGGGCAAACTTGGACACATGGGTTACCTTAGTTGGTATTCCCATCCATCTCTCTCTTTCCCTGCAACATGGCCAGTCTTGTAGTCAGCCCTCAGCCAAAGATTTGCTGAAGGACAGTGCAGGGCAGATGTCAAGGACTGCCACTCTGTCCTTCATCTCAGCACTGTTTGCAATCCCCCCCAACCCCGAGCTCAGCAGCCTAGGTAGTTTCTTGTCTCACTTGGAATGGGTTTGCTTTTTCTTTTCTCATTTGGCATCTGCTCATTTCCCCCCGGGATTTCTAATGAATATTGAAATTAACCTGGCATCTCCCCTAGTCCATTCCACATTGAGAACTGTCACTTCCTGTAGCTCCTGTCAACACTGGCGCTCACATGGTCACTAGGTGACTGGGTCTTGTTCTTGCAAACACCCTGTTCTTCTGGGATGGACAAAGTTGACATTGGGCACAGTACTTTCCCAATGTCAATGTCAACTGACATCCCCTGGGGAAAAGATCATTGTGGTTACTAGTTCAGTTCTCAGAAATTTTGACTTCCTTTCAAGTTGCCCAAAGGCCCCACAGAAACATGAGGCCAGTTTCCCAATGATCATGTGCAGGATTCCAAAGTGCTGCAACCTCTTCTGGCCCACTTAAAGAATGACCTTCTGTAGAAGCACAGAGTGCAAGTTCACACTGAGACAGACTGTGCACTCATGCTCGCCTTCAACTGAAAACTCTGTCCAAAGACCACTCTGTTCAGTCTGCAAGTTTTGTCGCTGGCCCTCAAAGAAAGATTCTGCTGGGATGGAAGGTGGGGGAAGGGAAAGAATAAGAAACATTATTTTCTGATTTAATTTCCTAGTTTGATGCAATGTGCATTAGATAATCACATGTTGATGGAGCCCCTGCTAGGTACTGAGTTGTGCAAATACAATAGCCTTGACTTCAAGGAACCTAGAGATTAGGAGGGAGACAGAAATATACAGGATTACCTCTGAGCCCTGGAATGTTCTGAGCTGTGCTGTGATGGATGCTGAGCTGGCACTCTCTGCATGTAGTAGTGGCCCTCTGAACTTATGGGCGGGGTGCTTGTTGAGGAGGGTGATGCCCTGGACTCTGAAAGCTGGGTGGGTGGGATCATGATGCTGTAGATGAGTGAAGGGGAAACCGGAGCACAAAACATTCTGGAGCCCAGGTGCCTATACAGGGAGTCATCTCATGACAGAGAAACCTGGAAGGGGAGGTAAGTTGGATTCTGGAAAACAGATTTGGGGCGATGGAGCTTAGCATGGAGTTCTATAGGTTTTATAAAGCAGGAAAGAGCAAGAAAACACAGATACCTTTTGAAAAAAATGTCAGTTTTTGAATTCCACCCCTTGTTATAGTTTCCTCTCCCACTTTTAACAAGGAGCTGGACCAGCCCTCCCCTGCCACACCGGCTTTGTCCTTTCCTCTGTCCCTGGAGGAGGGAGGCTTGGTCCAGCCCTATGGAGGCTCTGGCCATTGATTCCCCTCCATTTCCAGGTTGAGAACAGCTGAGCATGAGGGCTGGAGGCCTGTTCTCTCCTTGTGGCTCAATCCGTTTCTCCAGAGCCACTGAGCAGAAAGTTCAACCTGGCATCTTCTACCTGGAGTGGACGAGTCTCCCAGCCCCTCTGCACCCTCTTCTCACCTTGTTGGCACATTTCTCTCACCATCCTTCTTCTTGCCTATCTTCCCTCTTTCTTCTTCCCTGGTCTCACCCGTCCTTCCATCTGCCCTTTACCTTGACAGCAGAAGCCCTCCCTCACCCTCATCCTTCCACTAGACCCCACTGGTCCATGGCTGCTATAGAGGTGGGCTTTGGGGTGAGACAGATCTGAGTTTGCTCTTGGTCTCCACACTGTGTAATCACAAGCAAATAAGTTATCTTTCTAGACATCTGCTTTTTCACCTGCAAAAGATGGGTGATGAGAGAGACCTTACCATGTGGGCCAAGGAGTTGCTCAGCACCTGGCCCTGGGGGGTGTTTAGGGTTTCACTCTCTTTTCCCTCCCCTTCCTTTCAGATGGGGCAGGGAGAAGGCCTCTTGGCCTTCGTAGGTAGCCAAAGGTATCTCTGGCTAGGGAGGCCCTGGGCAGCTCCAGGTGGTGTGCGGCTCCTTGCTGGCTTCCCACGATGCTGCTGGCCTTTTAAATTGCCTCCCTGTCTCCCTTATAGGATAACAAGGGCATAAATCAGGAGCTGTCAGCGTTCATTTCCATCCTCTGGCCGACAGCTGTCCTGCCCCAGCCAGGCTCCAGGTCTGTCTGCAGAACACTGGCTCCCTAAAGCTGGGGAGAATGATGGACTGGGGCTAAGGGGGTCAGTTCAGTCCTCAGAGGGGGCCACCAAGCTGTGTGAAGAAGATCTAGCATCTGCTATGGCTCCTAGATGTGTCTGTCCTTGTCCTTCCTGGCCCTGGATCAGAAACCATGAGCCGTCAGGTGGGGACTAGATTCTTCTCCCTCCTATATCCCAGGTGATGGGGTGCCATGCTGCCAGGATGGGCTAAACCTACCAGGGACCGTCTTCACTAGGAATGGAAAGGGAGGGTCTTCCACCAGGAGTCTAGGGCAAAGACACCCGAAAAGGATGACTGGCTGTTTTTCCTTCTCCTTCCAGGGGATGGGAGGGTACCAGAAGCAGAGCTAGCTCTGAGAGACTCACCAGTGATAATGAGTGGTATCAGCAAACTCAGGATCCGAGTAAGAGAGCCCTAGACAACAGCCTGGACTCAGCTGTCTTGGGCTGCCAGCAAGGAGGAACTTTGAAATCCTTCAGCTTAAAACCTGGTCATTTTATGGATGAGGAAAAGGAGGCCCATGTGGGACCAGAATTAGTTACTGGGATCTTCGTCCTGAGGCTGCTACATGGGATCTCACATACCCAGAACAGGTGCCCAACAAATGAATGAATGAATAAATTAAAACAAACAAATGAATGAATAAAGAGGGCTGCAGCCCCTCAGCTCTGCACCATGACAATGAACCTCTCTCTCCTATATCCCAGGTGATGGTCTGTTGCTGTCCTCATCCCATCTGGCAGACCCTGAGCTGCTTGACATAGAGACCAAGTCTGGGTTTTTGATGCCTCCTTGCAGTGGTAGATGCTCTGGGTTCTAGTAGACTTCCTTTTTATCCTCACTGGATGAGGTAAGGGATGCTGGGACTGAGAGGGTATTCCCATCTTGCCTCAGTTCAGCCCAAGAATCAGCTGGAGAGAAACAGGAGGTTTTCTGCCCACTGGTCCCTGGTACCAAGTCAGCAAATTGGCCATCCTTAGGAAAGGTCAGCTGAATCAGCCCCCCTGCAAGAAACGTGCTTGGTATTTTTAGAAGCTTTTCAAGCCTGTGCTCCTGAGCTCAGCAGGAGGTACTCAGAGCCTTTGCCCATCCAATCCCAGCTCCAGCTCAACTCCAGCTCTGTCCAGCCCAGCTCAGCCCAGCCCAGGCACCTGAGTGAAGATAGTTGGTCGTCTGGAGCAGAAGCTGAAATAATCACTCAGTGAGTCCAAGACTTAGTATAATAGGACCTGAGATCTCATCCATTTCACTGCCCAAAGTTATCATGTGACCCTGAGAATGGCCTGCTCCCACATTATTCCCATCTGTCTAGTGCAGAGGTCATCCTATCTGCAAATCCACTTTGGGAAAAGAGGCGGGATAAAGAGGAATTCAATAAACACTTGAGCTGCTTTCTGCTGAATTCTGGGGAATTCTTATAAGTCCTGGATGAGGTTGTGTTGAACAATGTGTGTTCCTTGGAGAGAGATGTTTAGAGAAGTGATGTCATATAAATTTGTCCTACAATGCTGCTGTGTTAAAAAGGTAGCTTTCCATTTGGGACAGAGGTATGTGGTCCAGGAGGGACCAGCTGTGTTTGGGGGCCTGAGGTTCTGAGAGCTGTAGCCTGAATCTGTTCTTTACTTCCCCTCCTCCTCCTCCTCCTCCTCCTCCTCGCCCTCCACGTGGCCTTGGGGACATAACTTAGTCATCTTAGACCCGATTTTTCTACCTATTAAATGGCAGAGATGGTGAAGGAGGGGTTTAGACAAACATGTGCTTAAATTGGTAAGTTTCCACAGAGGGATTGGTGATGCTTTCTCAGGGTTCTTCAAAGGCACAGGGGTCATAAATATGGCACACATGTCCCAGGAACACCTATTTTACTCCATAGACAGATTTTAAAACATCAATTTATACCAAAACTCACTTGATCATATTATGCAGTGGAATAAAACACTTGCATAAATTTTTAAAAATGATGCCTGCTGCAGCCCCTGCCCTCCACCTCCTCATCCCTTATTCCCTGGGGGTTCTGGATGGAAAAGTGGGAGAAACATGGGCTTGTTTACCCTCTAAGGTCTTTTCAGATGTTATTATTATCTAATTATGAACTCTGCTCTAATTTTGGGAGGACAGGGTTCATAATAAACTAACCTCTTAGATTTAATTCTTTCTTTTTCCTTGTCCATGACTAGAAACTTCTGATGGATTGAAAGTTGAAAGAAACGTGGACTAGCTTCCTTGGACCAGCCCATGATGGGAAGGTGGGAGTGGGGAGAAACGTGGGAGTCAGGAAGTGAGGCTGATATTTAAAATGTTCTATTCTACAGTCCTTGTATCATAGAGTTAACAGATTAAAAGCATATCTTCTAATACACTCTGGCATGATGGAATGAAGAAGTCCCCCTTCTTCCCCAAACAGCCTTTATTAAGCAACTTCCTCCATCTCCAACTCCAGTAGATAGTTGCCTTCACCACGCACAACAGCCCACCTGCACCCTTTGGCTTCTGCCTTCCTCCCTCATCTACACCCACACAGGCAAACCCAGCCCCCTGTGCGTGCCTCCCTAGGCGAGGAGCTCACTGCCATCTGCTTCCCGTGGTGCTCACCTGCATTGCCGGCACCTGCAGACTCCCCGCGACTGCAGGTTTTACAGGTGGCAGATCCACTCCCTCCCACTCCTCTTTTCCCCATCTTTCTGTCATTGTCCACAGCCTCCCCCAGGCTTCAAGCACACACTTGTTCAACCTCGAGTAAGATAAAAAATAAACTCTCTGGAACCTGTTCAAAGGCTAATGTGCATCCTCTCTTCATTATTGATTTGTTTATTACAGATGCTTGTGTAGGACATTCGATGTGGCCGCGGTGCCAGGGCTACCTCTAGAATCCTTATTGTACGCTGGGAGAAAGTTGGTCCACTGATGTCCTCTAGGAAGGGGTTGGTGGGTGTCAGGTGAAACCTGCCTACAGGCAGGCTGCGGACAAACCACCCTGTTCTCTGCTGAGGCCTGTTGAATATAAGATGGGGGCAGTTGAATATAAGATGTGTTTAGGAAGTCCTGAGTTTGAAACTGGCCTCCTACAGTATATCAGTTGGGTGACCCTGGACAAGTGACTTAACCTCTTTGATTCTATTTTCTCATCCATAAAAAGGGGTTTGCAATGATTCAATAACATTGTGTACCTAAGAAGTATAGAAAAATATGACACACAGCAAACAGTCACTGTTTTGTAGTTGTGGTTGTGGTCACGGTCATTGTCACCATCATCCTGCCTATCTTTATCTCTGGAACCCAAGTATGATAGGGATGGCTTGGTGTGGCCCAGTGTCTGGTATGTTGGTGCAACCCCTGGGTAGTCCTGCAACATCTAAAACACAGTAGAACATGGAGTTCCTGGGCAACCCATGAATTCTGCATAAAAGAAGCTAGTGCCCTCAGATTAGTGCTTGGGACATTGCCTCCCTGTTCTCTCCAGCAGGGTCTGGAGCTTGCCACTAGGAGACACTGGGAAAGCATCTGTCACAGGGCATGGGCACCCTGGGAAAGTGCCCGCCCATCCATCCATCCATCCATCCATCCATCCATCCATCCATCCATCCATTGTATTGGGCTCCTGGACTCTCTTCTTGGAGTCCTGAGGGTGGTTCTTGAATTTGACATTGGAAAGAGGGCATCCAAATGGAGCACCAAGTATCACCAACTTTTGAGAATCACCTGGCTTCCTCCAATTGGATGAACCTATGGGGGTACCTTCCCAGACAGACTTCTGGAGCAGGTGTCTGAAAACCCCCTCTTCATCTTACACATTCACTCCACAACTCTGGCTATCAGACTTGGGCTCTAGTCAGAGCTCACCAGAGCTGGTTTGTACCCTCTCTGACTGCCACCTTTATTCCCTCTCCCACCCCCATCTTGGAACTCCCTGGGCTGGGCTTTTTGTTCCCTCGTTCCCAGGCAGTGCAGCTGGTGCTGTAGGCTGGGGTGGGAGTGGAGGACGCAGCAGAAAGTCTGTGGGAGGTTGCTGTCTCTTAGTTCCAAAGGCAAACATGGCTTCCCATGCCCCCTCCCCCCAATGTAACACTTCCCCTAATTCCCACACTGATATCTCATCAAATAAGATTAATTTTTCTCTTTCTTTTTCTTATTTATTTATTTACTTTTTTCCCATTTGCATATGAGACCTACTGAAATGTCTGTGCGCTCTTTCTGGTAATCATGAGAGTGAGAGGAAATTGGAGCAGATTGGGTGGTTTCTTGCTTTGAGCCCCAGGAGTGTTGGCAAGCGTCTGGTCTCCTCTTCTCTGAACTGAGCACCTTGGAGCATCACCTCTTCTGTCTTCGGGCTGCTGAAGTTCTGCTCTGCTTAAAGAAATAGAAGCCAGGTTGGTTTCTAGCAAGGGGCCGGGGACCGACTGGTGGAGTTTGTGAGCACCTATAACTGGGAGGCTGAACCATCTGGTAGAGAGTGGGCCCCTGAGGAAGAATAGTAAAAAGTGAAAGAAGGGGAGGGAGTATGTGTCCAACTCTGAACTAGAGACATTGGGTACATTTTATTCCATTCCCTAAGCTGCATTGTAAAGAAATAACTGTGAACAATGCCCAAGAGCATTTTTCCCAGGTGAGGCAGATAAAGCTCAGAAAGGTGCAGTGATAGGCCCAGGTCACTAGCTTGTAGGTGCTGGAAAAGGGGTTTTCCTGGGGCTAAATCTCATGCTCCCATTGCTCCTGGGGGTGGGGGCATGGATTAAGGGATGCTTGGCTGGAAGCTATTTCCTTGACTTTCCTCCACTGAGATCATCTGGTGACTGATAAATGCAGGTGGGTTAGGAGTGAGATGCTCATGGAGTATGTGAAGGTCCTGGGGTCCATTGACTGGCTAGCAGGAACCAATGGCTGTCATTTTTGCAGAGTTTAATGTCCGTAGGGTGTTTCTGGGTATTCTGATTGATCCTTGTGATCACTGGAAGCCCATGTTACAGAAGAGAAATTGGAGGTTCAGAGAGGTGCTGTAGCATGCCCAAGGTGACAGAGCCTAATATGTTCTTGATGCTAAAAAAGTGAATTTAGTTGGGTCTGAAATCCAACATTCTATAGTCTGAGCCAAAGGCTCAGGGCCAGGGCAGGGGGAAGGTGTGACACAGGCTGCTTTGGTGAGGAGCAGGTGGAGAGAAGGGCATCTGGGGGAGGTGACAAAGAGAGGCAGAACTGGAAGCTGAGTGGGAGTGGGCAGGATTGGCTAGGGATAGGGTATAGTGGGGACCCTAGGAGACGGGAGGCCTGAAGGGGGATGTGTGGCCCAAAGAAGGTCTTGGCTTCTGGAGGGCAGAGGCCATCATAGTAGTGGGGCCGCTGGGCCAAGGCTCAGTGGGGGAAACCTGGCAAGGACCCAGGTAGTCAGGTGCTCTCCTGGAAGCTGCTATTCCCAATCATCTCCTCACTTTAGCTGAGAACAGAGCTACTAATCTTTCTGCTTCCAGAAGCCCCTTGATATTTGCCCTGTCGAGGAGAAGTCTGCAGCATCAAGTATAATTCTGGAGGAATAGAGGAAGAAGTCAGCTCGAAGCATCCTATTTTGTTTTAGTTCCAAGCTTTTCATGTGGACACATATGAGGTTTCAGGAAGCAAAATTGTTCATTAACTAACCTCCCCAAAATGTATAACGTCCATTTTTGGGTTAGACCCTGGGGAAAATACAGTGAAGCTCACAGATGATCCTGCCCATCTTGGGATCTGCAATCCAGGGGTGCACAGAACACAGCACCTTAGTGGCACAGAAGTGCTGGGGGTGCTAGGGCAGTCACTCATTTACCTATACCTATAGAGTCCCTGTTATGGCCTTGTTTTAAGGTCTGGCAAATCAGTAGCTAAACCAGCAAGGTTCTTATCCTCAGGAAATTCACATTTTAAAATCTGGTAACAGGAGAACATTCCCTTGCGAATTGAGAAGGCACCCAGACTGCTTTGCCCCACCTTGTTGATCTCATCTGCCAAGTGAAGGCCAGTATCCCTGGCTTCCCTAGGATCAGTAAATATGCAAACAGCAGGGTATTGTGCAAAGGTAAGTGTTACATGGGGAGGAGCTCATCTGGGAAGGTACTGAGGACTGGGTCCACAATGGGTGGATGTGGGTGCACCCTAAGGGAGGCGATGTTCAGATCTCACAGCCTTCCCCATCCCCCAGACGCTGTTAGTGTCCTGATCAAGCCTCTTCTGGCAACCCAATGTTGCTGCTCACCCTTCTAGCTTTCCAGAAGCATGATCCCTAATTTCTGCCAGCCCATCCTGGTGCTCACCTGCTGCCATTTTCCATGGACTCTGCTCTCTGCAGAAGGGATCTGGTGTTTGCTCAACAGCAGAGCAGGGCCTTCACCAGGATTCGCTGGTGGCAGGAACCCTCCTGTCCTGCTGCCCTCCATGGAACTTTGCCACACTGAATTTCTAGTTCAGACTAATTGTTCAAAGCTCTGCTCATAGCCTGTAGAGACTCAGCATGGGGAGCTGCCCTGTGTGGTAGGGACCAAAGCCTGCCTCTTCTCCCCTCCCTGCAGCAAGCCAGGTGACAGAATCCTCAAAGGGCCCCAGAGGCTCAGGAATCCTTTCTCCAGAGGAGATGCATTCTAGTCTGCACCCAGAACCTTCTTCCCCAGGAACCTGGGACTTGCTGAATACTTCCTGGCAACAGGCAACTCAAGCATCTAAGAAAGGGATAGGAGAGGATCAGTAATTGCTCTTGATGGTTGTTTCTGCTACATCCTACAGCATGACAGAGGGAGGCTTGAACTTGCCAGGGGGCACTGTACCACACGTGTGGGATGAGCTTTGTGGTGGCAATGTGTTTCGCTGACCAGATGGGGCAGGAAAGCCCTCTGGGAATCTCAAAAAGGGCATTAAGTAGTCAACCCAGAAGGTTCACCCTGTTGCATTGTTCAAAGTGCTTTACTACATTATCTCACAACTGCCTTGTGAGTTAGATACAATTGAACCTCTATTTTGCAAAAGAGGAAACTGACCCAGAAGCATTCTCAATGGCCAAAGCTGGGAAAGATTAGAAAATTATACATTTACACACAGGAAAGGAACTGAGATATTTTGCTCAGAGAAGAGATGGGAGATAGACAGTCAGCTTCCTGATTGGTTTGTAGAAAAGAGACTAGACCTTTCCATGGAGCTCTGGGAACAGCACTAATTCCAAGGGTGAAAACTTTACAGATATTGACTTCATTATTTCAGAATGAACGTTATTCAGGAATAAAGCTGCCTGAGAACAGAGTAGAGTCTTTGGTAGCAGTGAGTTTCCTGGCATTGAAGGTGTTCAAGCGGGGACTTCATTTCGGAGTGCTGTTCAGGGAATTTCTGCATCAAGTGGGGTTGCACTAGATGGCTTTATATTGGGGAGGATCTGTTCCAATCCAGAGAGTTTGTCCAAGATCTTGGAACTTGAATCTAGGACCTGAACTGGGGCTTCCTGTAGCTGGGTTATTCTGCTTTCTGGGGCCATGTTGGTGCTTGACTCCCTCCCTCTCCCTTCATGGGTGAGTTTCCATCTTCTATGTATGGACAAAATTCTCTCCTTGGCCCCCCATCTTCTGAATGGCATTATACATCCTTGACTTCTAGCCAGGTTTCTTTCCCTTGCATCTTGAGCATGGGTCATCCAGGAATCAAGCCTCTTCCTCTAGCACAAGTCCAGGCCCGCCAGCTCCATGTAGCTCTTTGGAACAGCACGTTCTTCAGAGCTGTCTTCCCTGTCTCCTTTGGTGCTTCCCCTAGTACCAAGATTCTTTTTTCAGCTCAGAGGGTAGTGGGTCCTATTTCTGTTCAGCTAGAAAGTTGTGTAAATCTTAGATTCAGAAGCTGAATGGGATGAATCCATAATGCCTGGGATGTGGTTTGACTCCCCCAAAATGTGGCCAGTAATCTGGAGCTATGAGTCTATTAGAAAAGGGACTCTGGCTGGGTTTTAGAAAGGATGACAGATGACCAGAAGGTCAGGGATTTGCAGTGGACAGAAGCCCTGGGAAGTGGTAATTCTGGGCTCAGCATCATGTGTAAGTTTCCTGAATTTTTATTCCTTTCTTCCTTTCCTAGGTGGCAGGGAATTTTGGCTGCTGGGAATCCCTCAGAAACAGTCAAGTAGAAATCTCAGGTGTTCACACATCTGCAACATGCCCTTTAAGAAAGAGGCATGTACTCAACTTCTCTAGGTGTTGGGAAAGTTGGCCCACTGTGCTGTGTCAGACAGCTGTCAGTCTGGCCTATCTAATCAGAGAACACAATGGAATCTTGGGGACATTCCCATCTTCTCCAGACTTTTGGTACCAGAATGCATCAACTTAACTGTAAAGAGTTTCTAGAACTTTAGTTTCTGTTAAAACATATCAAAACCACCTTTGCCCATTCTTGCTTTCTCTTGATCAGCAGGGGTACATTGGTGAGTTTCCTCATCTATAAGACTCCAGCTAGCAGTAAAGGAGATTGTGTGTGTGTGTGGGGGGTGGGGTGGGGAGAGGCACCCCTGATTGGAGGGATGCTGAGATGAATCATGATATCTCTCAGACCTGGTGATGGCTGTATACTGGGAATGAGGATGATGTGACAGGTAGTCTTCCTAGTTGATCAGGACATTCTTAGCAAGAAGATAAGATACCCCAAATGTTTTGGACTCGAGTTGACTCAGAGAAAAGTGTCTGCACTGGAGACTCTCCTGTTTCCTCATCCAAATCTGGCCCACTTCTGAGGTTAAGAGCCAGCAAAGCATGACTGTCTTTCCATGGGCAGCGTGAGCAAGCCATTCTCCTGATGTTCTTACATTTGGAGTGAAACTTCAAGGGTCTGGTTTTGACAAGATTCTTGTAGCTGAAATAGCTAGTTTATTTCGCCCTAATCCAAACCTCAATCCCTCTTCATTCTCAGTGATCCTTTCAACCCAGGTCCATGTAGAATCAGAGAATATTCAAGCTAGAAGGGTCTTTGGGTCACTGTGCTTATGAACCACCTGGGAGCTTGTAAAGTGGTCTGTGGTAGGGCCTAAGGGGCTGCATTTGTAGCAAGCTTTTGGGTATTGTGGATACCTCTGGTTAGAGGGTTTGAAGAAACTGGCCCAATTTTACAGATGTGAAGGCTGAGACCCAGAAGGTTTATGTGATTTGCCCCTGATCCGAGGTAGAACTCTGCTCTTCCCACTTGCAGTCTATTATCTGCTCTAAAAAAGGTCTTCCTCCTTTCAGGCTTCTATTTCCCAGTAGGCCCAAAGCATAACCATAGCATCCACTAGAACCCCATTTCACTATCAAAGATGAAAGACCATCTCCAAAAGGGTTCCTAAAATTTTTATTTTTATTTTTAATCTGACTTATGAATGCCTATCCTTCTTTGTCAGAGAAGTTAAAATCATATTTTCTTTCTTAAAGAAAGGGTGGTGGTGGTGGTACTGAGCATCTTTTAGACACAACCATTTTTGCTCCAGGTTGGGGAACCAATGCTGTATTGAATCCTCTTGGCATGCGGTGGTTGTTCAATCTCCCCTGTGTTGTTTGAGGAAAGTTCCATGTTTCTCTGCTGCCACCTGCCACTTCCCAAGAGAGGCCAAGCTTGAGTGTTTTTGACTACACCTCAGTTTCCCTGTCTCTAAAACAGACATTCAAAAACCAGTCACAGAATAGTACTTGAAGTGGCAGGGAGATTCCCAGTGGACAAGGACACCAGGGACTGGCCTCGGGCCAGTAGGAGCTGTTTGAGAGTCTAAGGCTGTCTCCACTCTGTCCCCTCCTGCTGGTGGGAGGGCAAAATGCCATTCTGGGGACAAGGCCATAATGGTGACAGGGCCTAAAAGTCTCACTGAGGCCAAGGGAAGGCGGAATATGACGGGAAGTTGGGGAAACTGCCTTTTATAGGCATGTTCTTTTCTTTCTTTTTTCCTTTTTTTTTTGTCACAAGTTTTCTCCCAGCGACAGTGCCGCTCATAGACATCAGGTCTGTCAGTGGTTGCTCCTGGGGCAGGCTGAGACACCAGCATACCCCTTCCCCCATTTTGCCTGCAAGTTGCATGACCTGCATCGGAATCCACAGGGGGGCGGGGGAGAAGCCTTTCAGATACTGGATGCAGTTGAATTCACTGTATTTTGCTTCCTCGCCTGCCCTCATCCAAGCTCGGGGAGGAGAGCCCTGCTTTCTTCTCCTGTGAATGCTGTAGTGTCTGCCTACTCGGACTCCCCTAACCCTTTCTTCTCCTTTCCTACAGCGGATGCTCGGGTTTTCTCAGCAAACCGCTCATACTTGGCATCTTTACATTTATTTTATTAAAAAAAATTCCCGTCAAGGCCAAATGCGGGGACTCCCTCTCCCCGACAAGAGCTGAACTCGCACCGAAGGCTGCACCTGTTTTGCGCCCCTACCAGGAAGGGGTGCTTGGGTGGGAGGGAAGGTGGGAGGTTCTGCGCCCCCCGAATCCGGAGAAAGCAGCCCGCCCGCCCCCTCACCGAGCAGCCAGCTCAGCGCACCCGAGAGCTGAGCCCGAGAAGCCGGTCTCTGACGGTGCTGGCGTGGCGCTTGCCAAAAAATGCCCCTTGCATCTCAATTTCCCTGCCGTTTCTCTACAGGCACGTCTTGCCCGGGCCACCTCAGCTCTCCAGCGCAGCCCTTTCGGTGCTTGTTCTGTCCATCTCTGCTCCCTGCTTGCCCAAGGCCGAACGTAAAACCCTTTGCCAAGAAGGCGCAGTGGGCGTAGGGGCATCAAGCGTGCCATGCCCCGCAGTCCCCTCCCAGCCAAGCCCAGCTTCCCGGACTCTTGATTACGGAAGTGAGTGTCATTCACATCTAGGTCTGCGCGTCTGCAGCCCCGGTCCCTGGGTCCGGGTGGCTCTCTGGGGTTCCTGTGCGCTCCTGGCCCCCCAGTCACCATCCGCGAGCCTGTGCCCCCCACCCAGGCTCGGGTGCGCTCCCCGGTCACCTCGGCCACGTACATTTCACTTCCTCCCGGCTGTCGAGATTGCAGCAAAACCGGGCAGCACGAGGGCCAAAAAGTGGAGAGGAGAGCGCCTTTCGTGTCGCGCAGCCAGCTTGCCAACTCTCCCTCCCCAAAGCCGACCCTCGCAATCCCAACTGCAACTTTTTCCCTTCCGTCTCGGTTTCCCCTTGGCTGCGGCGAGCGGGCGCGGGGCCGGGAAGCTTGGAGCTGGCGGGCGGGCAGCCGCACGGCTGCGGGTGGCGGTGTCGGCGAGAGCCGCGAGCCGGCGAGTGGGTGGGTGGGTGGGGAAGGAGGAGGGAGAGGACCGGGGGGTGGGGGATGGGAAGTGTGGGGAGGGGGAGGGGAGGGGGGGAGATTCCGCGTCTTCTGCCGCTCCCAGCCCGGGCGGGGGGCAGGGGGAGGAGGCCACGACGAGGGAGGGGAGGAGGGAGGGAGGGAGCCGAGGAAGACGCTCCGATAACCCGTGCGTTTCGTAAGGCTCGGAGCACTTGTACATTTCTGCAGGCGCGCAGCGAGCCATTGGCGGCCGCTGCTGCAGCTCCGACTGCATCTTCCTCCTTCTTCCTCCAGCACTGGGTGTGTGTATGTGTGAGTGTGTGTGTGTTTTGCAGGTGTGTCCGTTTTAATTCTGCCCAGTAGGTGGGACTTGGTGACTTTAGCACCATTTTTCCTTTTTCTTTCCCCCCCTTTTTATTATTATTATTTTTGCCTTCCCACCGTCTGTTGCAACCCGGCAAAGTCTCGGAGTCGGAGAGCGCGCCTCGCTTCCAGAGCCCCTGGACCCGAC